>NC_032000.1:24572548-24726170 GCF_001879085.1 Nicotiana attenuata | reverse complement strand
CAGGAGCCGCTTGGAGAACAGAGGCATTTATTTCAAGTTTTAGCAATCAGGAGCCCGCCTGGTGAACAGAGGCATTTATTTCAAGTTTTAGCAATCAGGAGTCCGCTTGGAGAACAGAGGCATTTATTTTCAGGTTTTTAGCAATCAGGAGCCCGCCTGGAGAACAGAGGCATTTATTTCAAGTTTTAGCAATCAGGAGCCCGCCTGGAGAACAGAGGCATTTATTTCAAGTTTTAGCAATCAGGAGCCCGCCTGGAGAACAGAGGCATTTATTTCAAGTTTTAGCAATCAGGAGCCCGCCTGGAGAACAGAGGCTCAGGAGCCCGCTTGGAGAACAGAGGCATTTATTTCAAGTTTTAGCAATCAGGAGCCCGCCTGGAGAACAGAGGCATTTATTTCAAGTTTTAGCAATCAGGAGCCCGCCTGGAGAACAGAGGCATTTATTTCAAGTTTTAGCAATCAGGAGCCCGCCTGGAGAACAGAGGCATCTATTTCAAGTTTTAGCAATTAGGAGCCCGCCTGGAGAAAAGAGGCATATATTTCAAGTTTTAGCAATCAGGAGCCCGCTGGAGAACAGAGGCATATATTTCATGTTTTAGCAATCAGGAGCCCGCCTGGAGAACAGAGGCATATGCTTCAAGTCATAGCAGTCAAGCATCACTCGGTGAAATGGCGAAGCATCTCAGATCACAGTCCAAGGCAACAACAAAAGAATTTCACCGGGAGAATACAAATTAACAAGGCAACAAGAACCACAAGATCAAGTTTGAAGACATAGATAGGGCTTTTGTAATTCATAGATCATAGCTTAGTCTAGTTTCTTTTTATTTTGACACGGTGTAATAAGGGGGTTCAGTAAGCAGTAACAACAGCAGCAGCAACAGTGAAACCACAGCTTCATGTAGTCCCAGCTACCAGACCTTCCCGAACTACACTGACCTGATTCCTTTTTAGCCAAGGATATGTAGGCAACCTCAGAAGCAGGGTGCAGTCAAACTTTTTAAAAATGCTTCACACAGAGTATTCAAACGGGCAAAAATCGCTCGTATCCGCTCACTTGTCTTTGCACGAAAACTCTTCGTGTTTCCGAGCAAAGAGGGGCAGCTGTGAGCACGTGATTTTTGCCCTATATGAATTACTCCCAGAAATTCAAAACAAAATAACTTCATTCAGTGTTTGCAATTTTGTGTATTTTCGTGGCATTTTCTGTTAATTGTTTGCATTTACTTGGTATTTTTTTATTAGTGAAAAATAAAAAAAGATATGTTGCATGTGCATTTAGGAGTTAATTTCACATTTTTAAGAATTATTTAGTAATTAGTTGTTTTTAGAAAAGGGAAAAATCACAAAACTAGTTAATTTGCCCTTTTGATTTTAGCTTTGATTTTTGAGTAGTTTTTCTGGTAATTTGTTGTGTTAATTATCATTTTAGGTTTTATTAGTTTTTTTTAGTTAAATAATCTCTAGGAGTTAATTTTGATTTTAGCTTTAATTAAGAAAAGAAATTCAAAGGAATTGAGTCTTATTTGTTAAAGACCCACGAATTGGGCCTGTCTTTGATCCTAAATGCTTAGCCCAGGCCAGAGACCCAGAACACCCCTTTATCCAGCCCAAACCCCATCTACCCGGCCGGACCCACGCCAGCAGCCCAAAAATCCGGTCCAACTGGATAATGACCTAAACGACACCGTTTTGGTTCGAATCAATCAGGACCGTCAAGGTTAACCTAATCCAACGGTGGAGAACTGATGGTGTCTTGATATTTAACTGTCTGAAGGCCCTCCCCCACCCCCTTCGTCTCTCATATCCCTCACCCCTCAAAACCCTAGAGCCGCCGCCCCTGAAACCTCCGCCATCTCCACCGGCGCGACGACCCAGATCACTCCAATGGCCACCAAAATTACACCCTAGATTCCTCTCCTTCTCCTCATTCCAAATCCACACCTCTTATCCCTCGAATCCCTCTAGTTTGGCTTGAATGTGGGATTGAAAACTCAGATCCAAGGCCTAATTTCCCCAAAGCACTCAAAAATCAAGTTCCATAGTCTTTGGCCTTCCTTCATTATGATTTCATGGTTAATTTCCCAAAAACTCTGCTATTGACCCCACGTCATGAATCCGTAAGTCAAAAATCTTCGATTGGTTTCCAAGCTCCAAACTGGCCAGAAATACAGGTTGATTAGTTGTTCTTGGCAAGAACAACTAATTAGTCTCAATTTCCGGTCATTTTGAAGTAGTCCCGGCCCGTGGCATCGATCCAATGGAATTACTGTTCCCCGTTAATGTTGTTCTTAGGTAAAGTTGCATTCCCTTATGGTTCTGAGAGCTTCATCCTTCTTCTCCTTCTTTAGGTTTTTCTTCCGTGTTTTAGGTTTACCTTCATTCTGCAGAACTCGACTTGGTGTATTAGTCCATTTCTGCTCTTTTCTTATTTTGTGGGTTTTGTCTTCAGATTTTAGTTTTATTAGTATTAATCGCTAGTTTATTGAGATTTCAGGCAGTCAGTTAAGTTATGTGTTTAAAACCATTAAAATTATGTTGGTCTAAATTAAAATCGGTTTTGCGGATGATTCTTCTGTTAACCTGCTTTGTACATGTCTTAATTAGCTTAAATAGTTCTGATAAAATTCATGTTTGCCTGGGTTCATTATGAAATTGATTCGTTTCAAGCTTGTTCTCAAACCTTTAAAGTTGTTCAAAGTTTCTAGGCTTGTGAGTTTATTTTGATCTGAATAGGTGCTATTTGTTTTGGCCGGTTTTTGTTTGTCAATCTTTAGGGATCTATAGGGGGCTAGTTGTAAGTCTAAAAACTTTAGGGGTCTTAAGAGTCAGGTAAGGGCTGTAAGGGAAATTTAGGAATTCTAGGTTAGGAGGGAATCAATTCTGTTAGAAGAGAAGGTTCTAGGGGATGTAAAAAACGTGAATCAGTTAGAGAGATGATTTTCAGATTCTTTTGAGGGATAAAAAGGTAAAAATAATTGGGTTGGAGAGGGGTAAAGGGGGAAATGCTTGGCTAGGATAGGACTGCCTATATAAGGACCCCTTTTTTTTTTTTTAGGGGAGGAGTTTTTACACATTCAAAAGGTTTTAGAAAGATCAGATTTGGAGAATTTCAAGAGCTGAAAACAGATAAAATTTAAAAAGCTAAAAAATACAAAAAAAAGGGATGTACTGTTCCATCAGATTCACTGACTTCCTCCTTCTTTTATTTCTGAAATGGTTTAACTTCATTCAAGTGAGAAGTGATTGGACTTGATTCATCAAAGGGTTTTGTTTCAAAGTTTGGTTGGTTTGCTTGGTTGTTCATCATTTTCTGGGGTTTACTGTGTGATCTCTAATTTGGAGCTGAGTTTGGTTAGCTGGTTGCTGCTGGTTTTACTGCATATGTGCTGATCACCCACCCTTTGTTTTCTGTCAAGTTTCTAGGTACACATTCTGGACTTGTTTTGATGTGGCTCTCAAATTGGAAATAGAATGAAAGCTATGCGTGATATCTCCTGTTGATATATGTTTAGTTGATCCATTGTGTTTCAAGTAGTTTTACTGATTTAGCTAGATCTCCATTGTAACTAATTATGGACTGATTGGACTATGACATGTCTTATTTGTTCATTTCAATTCTAGTAGTATAAATGGGTTCTGCAAGTCAATATTAGTTTGAATGTAGAAATGGATTTGGAACTTATTAATTCTACCACTGTTATTGTGTACGAATCTTCAAGTGCCTCAAAGTCTTATTATTATGTTTCAAATGTCAGTTTGAGTTTTACGTGAATCTAGAATTAATTGCAGAATTATTGAGTGTGCTTATACTAGCCTTGCTTCTGTGGTTTAATAGGTGTTGGAAATAATTCCATATTTTTGTGCTTAAATCCCATAAATTAGTCTTGAAGGCACTTGATTAGAGATTTGAGGTCTGTAAAAGATAAAATCCCAATCATTCGCATATTTTTCTTAAACATGTGTATCCTTGTTGTTCATCCACTATCTGCAAAGTGAATTCTAAAAGAAGCTGGTCTATGAGCTCGGATTGACGTTTTTATGTCGAAAGTTTTAAATTAAGAAACCAAATCATTGATCTCACATTCATGTATCAGTACTGACTTCGTCTTCATTTGCCTATATTATTTGGACCACGAGGACTGGGCCTAAAGCTGGCACAGTTGCATAATGATAAGCCCAAGCATTACCGGCCTTTGAATCGGCTCTTTTGCTAATTGTGGACTGTTAGGGACCTGATCTTGAGTCCCAGTTTCAGTGTTGTTTTTTTTTCCTGGGCCGGCCCTTTGTCAGCTTCCCTTCATTATGGCTGGGCTGGTCTTGAGCCCAATGCATCAGGTCTTGAATCACTGTTTGGATTTAATGATGGTAAAGTTAAATAGAAGGCTTTGGGCCCTTCAAGTTAAGTGGCAGACTCGAGCTAAGGGTCTCTTCAGTAATTGAGAGCGTCCTTGTTCGAGTTTGAACTTGATCTTGGAGCCCAAATTTTCTTGAATACCTTGATGTTAGTTAATTCATAATGTTAACAAATTAGTTTTTTTTTTAAAGACAACCTTTAATAGATAATATTAGTTCCTCTTTAGGATGTCCTTTAAAAAATAAATTGAGGTGCGCCGCGCCAAATAAAATGACAAAGTGTGTGGCCCTCATTAATCATTTCTTTAAAAATACTTAGAACTCGGGACGTGCCATTTAGCAAATTTCCATGGCCTCCTGCAAAGTTAATAACGCGTTAGTTGCTTTAGGCGCGTGCTTTAATAATTTTACCTTCCTAAACTCGGGTGTGCATTTCATGTGACCCAAATTCAAATCTTAATAACGTTGAATAAAATGTGTTTCGGATTGCGGGTGCATTTCATGTGACGTGGTCCAAAGACATGTTTTAGACGACGTTAAATCTTCTTTAAAATAAATAAAAGCGGTTTTGAAGTTAAAATGCACATAGGTTCAAAATGTTCTTAAAATCAGATAATTAAGCCGAATATGACAGTTGAGTGATCGTGCTAGAACCACGGAACTCGGGAATGCCTAACCCCTTCTCCCGGGTTAACAGAATTTCTTACCCGGATTTCTGGTTCGCGACTGTTAAACAGAGTCAAACCTTTTCCTCGATTCGGGATTTAAACCGGTGACTTGGGACACCATAAATCTCGCAAGTGGCGACTCTGAATCTTTTAATAATAAATCCCTTTCGATTGTCCTTTATTGGAAAAAATCCCTTTATTATATCCCTTCCAGGGGTGTAGTAAGAAAAAGGAGGTGTGACAAATATGTCCTTGATAGTTTAAATATGTTTGCTTGATTACTGATGATTGCACCATGATTGCACTTGCAGTTGCCCCAGTGGCCATGAGTACTTATTAAAATCTGGGAATCACATTTTGTATGCAACTTTTCGATGATGCCAAAAGGGGAAAGAGACATTGTGCTTTACACATTCTGAAATAAGTGATATTTATAACCTAATTAACCCGGTCCTTGATGATAAGTGATTTTTCTAAGTTTAGTATTGATGGTTAAGTTGAGTTCTTACAGGTTCCAAATCAGTAAAAAGCACAGAGTTTGTCATCATAAAAAATGGGGAATTTGTTGACCCAAGAACAGGTGAATTTTTGAAGAATGACAAAAGAACTCAGTCATGGACCGGGTCCATCTTGTGAAGCACAGTCATGATCAATCTATGCATGTGAGATGCACGTGAAGGAGATAAGTCCTACTGAATAAGTAGCAATATCTCCTGATCTGATCGAAAAGGTTGCATATTAGATAAGGGGAGAAAGTCTCCTTATATGAAGAGAACACAATCTAGGATGAAGATAGTGTTAGAGTTTGAGATCATCATGAACTCTTCCACGATAGAAGAGCAGCAATTGAGTCCCAATCAAACTCTGATTACTAACCTATTAAATGTTAGTGTTGTTCTTTTTTACAGATAATGCACATACGCAGAAGTTAAACTAAATTGAGAGCAAAAGAGCAAGGCGATTTTGCAAGCAATTTATGTGTGATTGAGTGTGCACTCCTGAAGCTACTTGAACGAGATAGAAGAACCAGTTACATTGTGTCTATTTTTTATTCTAGTTCAATTGTAGTAGATGGTTTAAAATTGTACCTTTCAGCTTTCATAGAAGCAATTGTATTAGGTACCTAGAGTGTTCGAGTTATAGCTAACGTAAAGTTGTCGCAACAGTTGAGGCTGTGTGCCACAACAAGATTAGAGTTAATCCTTAGGTTTATGAAGAGTTTTTGTAAATGCTGTTTTGGCTCAGTGATTTTAGTGGAAGTCTGGGAAAATCCTACTGAGTAGTAGGTCATGGTTTTTTCACCTTTTGAGCCAGGTGATTTCCACGTAAAAATCTCTGTGTCATTTATTTTCTGTATTTATTATTCTGTAAATAGTAGTAGTTGGAACACCTAGAAGAACCAAGTCCTTCCATAAACAACTTAAGAAAAAATTGGGTACCACACAAATCACCCCCCCCCTCTTGTGTGGTATTGACGCTTAAAACATCATGGGGTATTGAGGATGCAGGGTCGGATATGTGTTCCCAATGTAGATGGGCTTCGGGAGTTGATTCTTGAGGAGGCCTATAGTTCGCAGTATTCCATCCATTCGGGTGCCACGAAGATGTATCAGGATTTGAGGCAGCCCTATTGGCGGAGAAGAATGAAGAAAGATATAGTGGGATTTGTAGCTTAGTGTCTCAATTGTCAGCAGGTGAAATATGAGCATCAGAGACCGGGTGGCTTGCTTCAGCAGATAGACATTCCAGAGTGGAAGTGAGAGCGGATCACCATGGATTTCGTAGTTGGACTCCCACAGACTTTGAGAAAGTTCGATGCTATTTGGGTGATTGTGGATCGACTGACCAAGTCCGGGCACTTCATTCCTGTGTGTACTACCTATTCTTCAGAGCGGTTGGCTGAGATTTACATCAGAGAGATTGTTCGCCTTCATGGAGTGCCAGTTTCCATCATTTCGGATAGAGGCACACAGTTTACATCACAATTTTAGAGAGTCGTTCAGCGAGAGTTGGGCACTCAGGTTGAGTTGAGTACAACATTCCATCCTTAGACGGACGGGTAGTCCGAGCGCACTATTCAGATATTGGAGGACATGTTACGCGCTTGTGTCATTGATTTTGGGGGTTCATGGGATCAGTTTCTACTGCTCGCGGAGTTTTCTTATAATAACAGTTATCAGTCGAGTATTCAGATGGCTCCGTATGAGGCTCTATATGGGAGACGGTGTAGATCCCCAGTAGGTTGGTTTGAGTCAAGCGAGGCTAGGCTTTTGGGTACAGACTTAGTACAGGATGCTTTGGACAATGTGAAAGTGATTCAGGAGCGGCTTCGTACAGCACAGTCAAGACAAAAGAGTTATGCTGACAGAAAGGTTCGTGACATGTCTTATATGGTTGGGGAGAAGGTTCTACTGAAGGTTTCACCCATGAAGGGTGTTATGAGATTTGGAAAGAAGGGCAAGCTGATCCCTCGGTTCATTGGGTCTTTTGAGATGCTTTCGGATGATTGGGGAGGTGGCTTATGAGCTTGCTTTGCCACCTAGCTTGTCGGGTGTGCATCCAGTATTTCATGTTTCTATGCTCTGGAAGCATATCAGCGATCCGTCTCCTGTCTTGGATTTCAGCACGGTTCAATTAGATGGCGATTTGACTTATGATATGGAGCCAGTGGCTATTTCGGAGCGGCATGTCAGAAAGTTGAGATCAAAGGATATAACTTCAGTAGAAGTGCAGTAAAGAGGTTGGCCCGTGGAGAAGGCTACTTGGGAGACCGAGCGGGAGATGCGGAGCAGATATCCACACCTATTTGAGGCTTCAGGTATGTTTCTATACTCGTTCGAGGGCGAACGTTTGTTTAAGAGGGGGAAGATGTAACGACTCGGCCGGTCATTTCAATAGTTATAGCCCCATTCCCCCATTTCTGCTTCCTTTTGTGTTCTTCAGCTGTATCTTATCGCATCGTGTTGGTTGGTTCGGGTCCGGAGTGGTTTCGGTATGGAATGAGACACTTAGTCTCTTTTGTGAAGGTTTAAATTGAAAAAGTTGACCGGATGTTGACTTATGTGTACATGACCTCAGATTTGAATTTTGATGATTCTGTTAGCTCCATTAGGTGATTTTGGACTTAGGAGCGCGTTCGGAATAGGATAGGAGGTCTGTGGTAGAATTAGGCATGAATTGGCGAAAGTTGGAAATTTGGCGATTTTGGTCGGCAGTGAAAAATTTGATATCGAGGTCGGAATGAAATTCCGAAAGTTGGAGTAGGTTCATAGTGTCATTTGTGGTGTGTGCGCAAAATTTGGGGTCATTCGGACGTGATTGATAGGTTTCGGCATCGTTTTGTGAAATTTGGAAATTTAGATGTTCTTAGGCTTGAATCCGAGGATAATTTGGTGTTTTGATGTTATTTTGAGTGATTTGAAGGCTCGACTAAGTTTGAATGATGTTATGGAATGTGTTGGTATGTTTGATTGGACATGGAGTTTAAGAGGAAAAAAGAATTTCGAGCTTATAATCTAAAATAAGTTAAAGATATTTGAGTGGTCATAAATCATCTCATTAGAGATACAAAAATTTAAAATTAAATAAACTTTTTTGCCGTATAAAAGTGTACTTTATTAGAAGGCGTACAGAAAATTAAGGTGATTCAAAACAAAGAGAAACTAATTATTTGACGTGAATAAAAGATTAAAAAATGTGTCAAAGAAAATTGGATAGACGTATATACTGGTCTACATTTTTTACCCTACGTAGTAGCTTAGCTTAATCTCTTAAAACATGTTAATAACCATTTCTCATGTTACCAATTAATGATTATTATTTAATAGGTGATTTGACTGTATAACAATTTTTTATATGATTAGTGCATAGGTTTTAAACTCTTTTTAAATATTTATCTGTCCTAATTTAAGTGACACATATTTATCTACAAATAATTTAATTTTAAATTTCTCTAATTTGCTCTTGATAATGCGATTCTAGCCACACAAATATATATAAAAAGTTATAGACCATAAATTCTAAAAGTTGTTTTTCTTTTATTGCTCAGTCAAAAATCATAAAATTAATTTTAAATTTATGCTCAGTCAAGCACTCCTGACACAAACTGAAATTAAGGGAGTATGTAATAGCATTACATTAGCTTTATACGCACTCATACACACAGTGCGTTAGAGTTTGTTGAGAGAAAAGGAAAGGCATATACAAAGAGAGAGAGAGAGAGAAACACTCTAAATTCTTGAGAGAGAAAACTCACCCACTTTTTTTTTCTCTATAATAATTCAAGAATTATATTTTTCACCCAACAACGAAGAACCTTTCTTGAAGCTATAAAGTTTCTCTTTTTTGCTCCTTTGAAATTGTACATCTTATATTTATTCAAAATCTTGGTTCTTTTTTAGTAATCCCTTAGATCAAATTTCTTGTTCTTGTTATTGAATATGGCATGTAAAAGGCACATTCTTGAATCTAATTCTTTTTGGGTTTTATTATCTTGCTGTAGAAATATGTGTAATTTTTGTAGCAGCAGCCTCCTCTGTATTTGATTTCAATTTGGTGAGTAATTGAACTTGTGATTGAATTGAATCTTTTTTTTTCTTCTGGGGTTCTAATTTTTTGTACTCATATGCTTTTTAATTCATTTTATAGGTAAAATTCATGGCTGAAGAATTCTAGTTCTTGAAATTGATACTGCATAGGAATAAAGTTTGAATCTTTTTTGGTATATTAGGGATTTTCAAGGCTATTTTTTTAGGGTTAATTGTTTTTGTATTTAGTCCAAGAAATGTATATTGAGGAGTTGGATGAGGGGGAAGAAGTAGTAGTAAACAGGGAGGAGAAGTTTTGTGATGATACTTGTGAAGAAGGTGCATTGGTTGTTTCGGGCGCGAAAAGGGCTTTGGTTGGAGCGGGTGCTCGTGCTCTTTTTTATCCCACATTGTTGTATAATGTTGTGAGAAACAAGATTGAGACCGAGTTTCGATGGTGGGATAGGGTTGATGAGGTATAACTTTTACCTATCTAATATTCATGTTTTACTGCATTTGTGCTCTTTACCATACATACTATCTGCAGTTTTTATGTGTATATTGCTTTTAAGCTTTTTTGATTAAATTTGTGCTATTTCATATTTCAATGTATAATTCAGATTATCTTTAGGAACCAATAGTTGGTCAATGTCAAAAAGGTTTATTTTTTCCTAATATTTCCTAGGTTGATGGTTCAAATTATTCAAAGCTTATCTTTAGTATAACTAGAAGTTATTGACTTTAAGATGTGACACATAGTTTGACTATTCCAAGTTCCCAAATCAAAATTCAACCGAAGGATCAAGTTCTTAGTACTGCTGATTCTTTGTGATTTTTTCTTTTTCATATGTAAACCCACCCCTAACCCAGAGGCGAATGGAGTGTATTGTCTATGAGTTCGACTGTACCTAGTATTTTCGACATGGAACATATATATATGTGAAAAACCAATAAAATTTCATTAAATATTAAATTGTGACCTGTAATTTTGATAGTATGGTGAGTTCAGTGTGAAGAACCTTATGATTGAGCTCATCAAATTTAAGTCTTGGATTAGCCTCTACCTAAACCCCTTACCCAGGAGAAACTTTTAGTGTTTGTTAGAGATATCCATTTACTCTCGGAGATCTCAGTATTGTGTTGCAAAGCATGTGATAGGTGCGTGTTCTTTAATCTCCTCCTGTTGCACTGATATGTGCTTTTCCTGGGCAAATCAGTGCCGAGTATTTAATATATGATGTTTACTAAGAAATAGATACCTCTTCCCATCTTAGTGTTGTTGAAATGCCGTGTTGGTGGTCCAGATGTGAAACTGTAACTCATGTCGACTTTAACTTATAGCGTTTCATTTTTCACATATTCTCTAGTATTTTCAGCTGCTTTTGATTGCTGGTTGGTGTATATGATTAATTCTCAACTTATTTCCCTCTACATTTTCTTCTATCAATTTAAAGTAGTAAGTTAATGGCGTTGGCTGTGCATTCTCTCATTATGCGTGGAGGTTATTGCATATTGTCACCCTGATTTGTTACTTGCCCTTGGCTTGGATGTTTCATAAGATTGTTATATGTGAAGTAACCATTTCCTAAGCTTATACCTTTGAAGATCGACATGTTCGGGTGCTCAACAAGTTTAGAGTTTAGGATTATTTACCATTTTGTGTGGTGTAAAAGAGAGGAGGACAATTAAGTTATTTGCACTAGCATGTTTGAATATGGAGGAATACGAAAGAAAGGAGAAGAAAAATACTGTTCTTTTAGGAACGTCCCATCTCCTTCCTTTCCCTTCCTCCTTTCTATCCATTCACGCACACACACACACACACACACTCACTTTCCTTTTGAGTACTTCTAATTCTTGAACCAAATAGTTGCAGTTCTGAAGACTTGCCAACACTTTTGGATATACAAGTTCATAGATTGCGTTGTCGTTTAGCAAAATTTTCATTTATATACAGCCTTTGTGTATGCTGCAGCTGTTATTAATATTTGTTCATGCACTGCAATATTGTGGATTTTACAGTTTTCTCTGCTCATTCTTTTCTCTATCTCTGAACTTATCGCTTTCAAAATTAAAATACATATTACATTGGGGACTAATCATTTATTATGTTTTCAGTTAATTGAGGTGTTGATGGATTTTTGTGTTTTCAGTTCATACTGTTAGGAGCTGTTCCGTTTCCTGCTGATGTCCCTCGCTTGAAGGCTCTAGGCGTGGCTGGAGTGGTTACCTTGAACGAACCATATGAGACTTTGGTCTCAACATCATTATATCTTGTACCGTCTACACTCCCACTTTCACACTGTATCTCATTTTTAAGTCATTACTTTTTGTTATACTGAAATCGCTTGTTAACAAGTTTATTGTTATTGACTATGTTGAGTTAGCTATGTGATCGAAACAAGATGGCTGTATTGCCTACCTATATGCAGATTTTGAGTGAACGTGTGTAAACTTGTAAAAGGCTCAATTATAACTAGAGGAACATCTTTGGTCCTAATACGCATGAGCAAGAAAACTTCACCATATTGTTTCTAAATGATTGTCGTGCTCCTTATTTATCACTAAAAAAGTGATGATTTGTAAAAAAAATTCATTCCAACGATACCATTTTACTTATTTTGTAGGATCATTGCATCGATCACTTGGTGATTCCTACCAGAGACTATCTTTTTGCACCATCAGAGAGAGATATTGACCGAGCTATTGAATTCATCCATGGTAAGTTTCTTACTCCCAGCTTTCTAGTGTGTAAAATGAAGGTAAGAATCCTTCCCCAGCTTTTATATACTATGTTTTTGAGTTAAAAGGTAAATATATATTATATATTGCTGGAGTTTGCAATTTCATTATGTTATTTTGATTGTCAATTCATAGTTTATGCATGTGGCTTTGAAGGTAATGCATCTTGTGGTAAGACAACATATGTGCACTGTAAAGCCGGCCGTGGCCGTAGTACAACAATTGTCCTTTGCTACCTGGTGGGCACCACAACTCAGAGCATATAATTATTATCTGTTTCATGGATTTTCTCTATTCTAATATTTCCTCTTGGGTAGGTCAAACACAAGCACATGACACCTGAGGCTGCTTTTGAATATGTCAGATCCATTAGACCAAGGGTGTTGTTAGCCTCCTCTCAGTGGCAGGTATGCTCTAACCAGGATTCTTGTTCTGCTTCGAGGCTTAGTTGTTGTTGTTTGTACGAGGCGCTTATACTCCCGCTCAATTCAAATCCCAGCAAAGACAAAATATTCTAGCTGATTCATCATCTATCTAAGCCTGCCTTGGTGGGAGAGTTTTGCTGTATCTGTGCTAGCGGGAGGTCACCCAGTTAAATAGTCGAGGTTGTGCAAAACTGAACCGAACACTGGCATTTAAAAAAAAAATCTGTACATTTGAGTTAGAATATGTCAGCCAGTCCACTGCAAATTTAGATTTGTGCGTTCATGTCCAAAACTTTAATTTTTTCTGTATATCTGTTTTTATTATATGGATATATCACTGACCCTAGAGGTTCAACGGCAAGGTAGTAAAATGAGAGATGTGTATAAGCACACGTCACTACTCAATAGTCTGAATCCTGGCTGGTGAACCAAGTCCGTATTTAAGAGGATTAGGGTAGAGGGGCAGGCACGTTCTCTGAGTTTCAACACTGGAAACAAGAGATTTCTTGGTTATTAAAAAAATTTATATGTATATATTATTGTTTACTGTATTCTTCATTATTTACTCTCTTTTCCAAAAGCTGTCCTTGATAGTTCAGAATTCCTTGTCCTTTCTTGTCTTGTTTTTCTAAAGTTTTAAAACGTCATTTTCATTGCTTATACTAATGCAGGCGGTTCAAGAATTCTATGTAAGAGTAAATAATACTGATAGTGATGTCTGTGGAGGTGATAATTCATTGAAAGTCTTGGACTTTCCAGCACAAAAAGAAGTTGCTGCCTTTGATGATGGCTCGGTGGTTCTAGTCTCTGAATCTGACCTTGATGGGTATGAGGAAAGCGTTGAATCAGGTCTGACACGTAACGAAGTGTTAGCGGATTTAAACCTTGCATGTAGAGGTGTTCAGGTTGCTAGCCAGGCTGCAATTTCCCGGCTTTCATTTTTCTGGCTTCGCTATCATTCGAGCCAAAAAATGTCAACGAAGAAGCTAGGAGGTATTGGCGTTAACATCCACGTTTATTGAGATATCATATCTTGGTTAAGGGAAGCTTCCCTTATGTTGCTTCTCTCTCTCTCTCTCATATATATCTTAAACCACCCCTTGATCCCCCTTTTTTCGTGTCTTTTGTGGAGCTACAACAATGTTGTTGCGAATGTAATTCAAGCTGTGAGAAGCCAAGATTCAAGAAGTGTACACAGAGAATAGTATGTAGTGTTGAGACAGAGCATAACTATGTAGTAAGTTGAGTTGTTCTGGAAAGGGAAAAGTGTGAGGCATGCGTGTTTTAATGAATTGGATGTTTTTAATGCAAAAAATGTATTTTCTTTCATCACGCTACACACACATATTCCTGAAACCATTCAGCAAAAGCAAATTTGTCACCTGAAGATAAATTTGTTGCGAAGCATTCCGCGTTCATGTATTGTTTCAGGAAAGGTGTAGTGACTGATGTCATAGCTTAAACTCGTGACATAGAGACGATTTTCTTGTTGTTCCAAAGCTCGTCTTCAGTTGAAGTACAAAATAACTTGATAAATTATGTCGATTCCTGCAGAGCTGGCTAGCTGGTTTGATATCCTTTATACATAGAGGCGATTTAGTGCTTTCACTGAATCGAAATTGTGTAAGAAAATTATGTTGTTCAAATTGATTTGATACAATCTGGGTATCAAAATGCTTCTCTGCCCCTTTTTACCCCCTTATATTCAATTCACGCCTTCAATTTAGAACTTCAATTTATTTGATTTGGGTATCTCTACGTTCACAATTCCTTTATGATAATGCATACAAATGGATTTCAAATATTAAGTTTGAATCCAATCTCTTCTCCTCCCTCTTATACCATTTTGTACCCGTTGAAAACTTGGAATAGGTAAAAAAATTTAGAACTTCAATTTAGTGAACGTGGGTATCTCTACATTCACTATCTCTTTAATGTAGGAAAAATATTCGAATTTGTATCTAGCGGTGGCAATTTGATCCCAAACCCATCCAACCCGCCCACAGATTAATGTGTTGGGCTATAAACATTTTAGTTTATGGGTCTATTTGAGCTGAGCCCAAGTTAACCCATTATATTTTATAGCCCATTTTAACCCATTAAGCAACCCAAATACAACCCATGAAACTCACCCCAACTTATCTAGAAATTTACTTAGTTACTCCAATTTTACTTTTTTTTTTTTTTTGTATTTTCAATTTTCTGTTTTCCACCCCCCCTACCCCTCCCTCCCCTCCCGAGCGCTCAAACCCCTTCGAAAATTTTTTATTTACTTTTTTTTTTTTTGTATTTTTAATTTTCTATTTTCTGTTTTTTCGTTTTTCTGCACCACCCAACCCCACCCGCAAAATATTTTTCAACTTACACATTTTAAGGTAAAAGGCTTTTTTATGCAAGATGAGCATGGTTCTAAAACATGGATCAAGTTGGGTGGGGTGGGCTATGACCCATTGTTTCGTCCATCTTGACCCAGCCCATCTTAGCTCAAGTACAATTTGGTTGGGTTGGGCAATGACCCATTTATTGACCTAACCCATCTTGACCCGCCCAAATTCAGCCCAACCTGCCCATTTGCCACCCTATTTGTATCTGTTTTATTTAGAATTGTTTACACTTACCGTCGATTAAACTATTATCTATTCACGTTAGGAAAATGTTTTCATATTTGCCTTTGCTATTAAAGGTGATCTAGTAAGAAATACCATGTGTCCAAATTCTTGAGAAAATGGGTCAAAATTTACTCCTTAATATTTTAAAACGGTTTATAAGCTTGAAGTTCTATTAAGGGTCAAAGGGCAAAAAATAGGGAAATTACCAGCTATGTCCATTTATAAGTAGCTCATTACAAAATTGGTCAATTGATAAAATATTACTAATATTAGCCAAATTAGCCAATTAGCTATAATATTGAGCTATGGCTGACGCTGCTCTCTTAATGGCTATCACATTATTTCTGTAAACCATTTTGCTCCTATTATTTTCGCATAAAAATTTACCCACAATCTTTATGCTCTGCCCCATAACAATATTCTTCCAAATTTCCTCTACTTCTTCCTTTGCATTTCTCTATTTCCTCCTAAAAATTTCTGTTGCATCTAATCTTTGAATTTTCCATCCATTAACATTTATCAATCTCTTTATTTTTTCTAGTAGTTTACTAGCTAGTATACAGTTATAGATCTTCACTTCATTAATAGCTTCCTTTAGTAGCCTCTCGCGCGTCTCCACGTCTACTGAGTTTGATAATTCAGCTCGAAAATAACTATCAAATTCTGGTACGCCAATTGCTTTGTTTTGAGTGGGGGCTATTAGAATAGATTGGGCATAACTTAAGGAGCTTGAGTCTCAGTTTTGGGATGATTTGGTGAAGTTTTGAGGTGATTTGAATTTAAATTTCGAAGTAAAAGCTGAACATGAAAAAAATGATATGTGTATCAAACTGTGTATCATTTGTGTATCACACATGTATCATATTTGTATCAATTGTGTTTCACATGTATATCCATGTATACCTGTGTGTGAGATACATGCGTGATACATGTGTCGCAGAAGACTTTTTTGAACTCGATTTAATCACGAATTTTGATGCAAAACCATTCCAAATCACCTCCAATCTTCCTCAAATTTTGTATATTGACTTATCTATATATTTTCAATGAATTTCAACTATACCCATTGAAAAAGTTCTTTTTTTGTTTAGATTTTTGGAATATTGTATAGATTTTTGTATTTCATCATATTATTTGTGCCCCGTCCATGAAATTTCCTTTCCGTCTTATATCTAATGTTGCTAATCACGCTTAAAAATATGGAAGGTGATTTTTGCATGTGATTCTTTGAGAGAAAGAACCCTATTATTTGGTTTTTCAATTTTTGTTGGCTAGTTTTGGTAAGTCTATGACTAATGGCTAGAGGTTGGTAAGTTGAGATTTATTTGGGATATTTATGTAAGTTTCCCAAAAAATGATACCTTTTCACAACCATGGAGATAATATTAACTCAAAAATTTATGCTCAATTTTCATATAGAGTATATATGACAAATTTGACCATTTTCCCTACATTTAAAAGTTAAAACTATGTTCTAGCAAGTGTTGTCGAATGAGAAAGGCCAAGGGGGAGGCAAAACGACAGAAAAATAAAAAATAGTAGCACAATGATAACATCAAAGATATCATAAGGGTCTTATTGTTAATATCCAGCACATCCAAAGTGAAGATAAAGTGGCAGCGTAAGCATTTGTTTTTGTTTCCCAAATAAACTGCAAAAACAGCCATTTTTGCCAAAGAAGCAGTTGAAGTGACAAAGGCCATGGTGCTGAATTCTTCGTTTCTCCTCTCCAAGATTTCTTTTCCATGTAATTCCTCTCTTCCTCAGAGTAACACTTCCACACTATTTCTGTTATGAATACTGCTTCTTAGTATAGAAACGAGAAATTAGAAATTATGGATTTTCTTGGCTGTGGTTGAGGGAAATGTTCAATTTGGCTTCTTAACCTCACTGGGTATTTACACCAAACCAATAGAAACATGACATAGTATTTGCATATAGAGTTCTGCTACTTAATCATGGTTTTAACGCATGTTTTTACTTCATCAAATTACTTTTGACCATGCTAAGTTTAATTGGTTTGGGTTAATATTTACCATAATACTCCCTCCATCCCAATCTGTGTATGTTATTTGACTAGACATGGAGTTTAAGAAAGAAAGGGTAAAATGAGAATTTTAAAATTAATTGTTTAGGAAATATGATAATCTTTTTGGACAGATTAAAAAGGAAAATATGCTACACAAAATCATCTGACAATGCTTTATCCTGCTTCTGGCTACTGCTTCTTAGCATATAAACAAGAAATTAGAAACTATGATTTTTTTTAAATGTTTTTTCAGTTTCTTGGTTCTGAATGCTTTGGCTATTTATTTTTTAATAACTTTCTTGTCTATGGTATGAGAAAAAAATTGGTTCAATTTGTCCTCTAACAATCTCTTTCTTTGTTCTTTTCCAATTTGGAAAATCTTTGCTTGAACTTGCGGGTTTATTGAGTTGTGTTCTGTTTTCTCTTACTTTTTTTCCCCATTCTAAAGAGAAATTTAGAGGTGATATACATGGCATGGTCACTTTGATAGCTCTGCTGTGAAGAATAATGTGAATGAATGCCTTTTTCTTCTTAAATGCAATATTAGCCCCAGTAATTTGTTGAACTTAATTACATGTGTTCTAGTAGAGCATAACGGAAAAGCCTTCCATGTCAATAATATCTTTGCTCGCGCCAATTATACATCGCAAGAGACTCAATGACTGCATCTTTTGATGCAGTGCTAGTACATTTATGACTTCTTAATTGGCTTGCAAGAACTACTACGTCTCACTGCCAAGCTACCTGGGGTCGGCTACATGAATTAAATCCAGTTTGATCCATTTCATTCCAATGTTATGTGTTCCAATTTTGGGAGGATTCATCATAAACTAACTAGTTTTGTGGTACCGGTTTAACGTATAATCCTCCTTATCCGGGTTTTGGACTGGCAATGTGAGCTCATGTAGGATTCTAAACTCACAAAGGGAACAATTTGTTCGAGGCATTAGAAAAATTTATCGTCATGTTGCTGTGAAAAACTTCCATCCTTAATTATTGATAGTGCTATGGAGAAATGAGAAAAGAATAGGGAAATAACAGGATTACCGAAATTATTGATTTTCCTGTGTAGTTTGCCATTAGATACAATGTAGGTTGTAGATCCTTTAAGCAACATTTGACAGCCTTTGCGTTATGGTTTGTCATACATAAATCCCTTTATTAAACAACTTGGTTTATTCTCAATTCAGATACTCTTTCAGCTTGTCACACAACTCAAGCTTTTCACAGACAGAAATCCACGTTCCAATGCTGCTCAGCTGTCACATTACAAGATAAAAGGTAACTTAACTTTTAACCAAAATGTCAATCTTTTGTAGCTGAAATAGAAAATATTTTCAGGGTTAGGGAACAGAAAGTAAATATATTGCACTATGAGGACAATATGAAGCGCAGATCTCTCTTGTTTTTTCTGATTACATCCGGCATATCTCCCGCTTTCCCAGCTTCTGGGAAAACAAAGAGCAAAAACCCGTATGATGAAAGACGCTTACTAGAGCAAAACAAACGCATCCAAAGAGAAAATAATGCCCCTGAAGAGTTCCCCAGTTTCATCAGAGAAGGTTTGTTTGTCCACCCATGAGACACCGTGTGAGTGGAAATGACCATGTTGTTCATTACCCTAGTTTTTAAGACATCAATAGTTTGACTTACCATTTCCTTATTTTGATACCATGGTACATTATAATGTGAATGTGATTCTTTGAATCCTTTTTCAGGTTTTGAAGTTAAAGTAGTAACGTCTGATAACTACGTAAAGCGTGACTCAGGTCTTATATTGTGGGATATTGCTGTTGGTGAAGGTGATTGCCCAAAGGATGGCCAACAGGTTTTCTTTCATTCTTTGTTACTGAAAAGCTGTGATCTGCTTTTATTAGAATGTCATTAATTTTAAATACATCCATGAATCATTGGGAAACAAGTATATAATGGTACCGGAGTTCGTCTTTTATGTTCATACATTGCTCTAGCGGAGTCTTGGAACCGATATGGTACATTCACAATAAACAAAGCAAGACGAAATGCATTTAATTTCCTTTTCCTATCCTTCCTTTTTGTATATTCCTTATAATTAATTTGTATGTTACTGCATTCAAGAGTTTCATTTGGTCTTCTAGAAACTATCACTGCACAGGCGATGGTGTCTTGGCTTTTACTATTATAGTTTGTAATAAGGTGATTCTTGGGTGTCTATATTATGGGAATAATGCTGAATTACAAGAAACCAAAACTGGATGCTCTGCCAGTCTCTGAAGGAATTAATGTATCACAATCGTTTTGAATTCTATTTTCCTTCACAGAGATGTGACCGTTTTAAGTATTATGCAGTTATTCTGACATATGCACGGTTGATAAACACAAAAGAGCTGACTCGGGCTCATTAAACTATTGCTAAGCTTGGTTGGGCTTGGTTCGACTGGACACCTAGGCCTAGTAATGATCCTTTTCATATTTCACTTAATTTACAAACAATAAAAGACAAATGGGATTCTATTATCTTAATAGATATTCCAATTACAAATTAAAAGGGAACAAAGAAAGGTTTACTAGCATTAAAATGATAACGGACTGCTTATTGCTGATTCTTTGAATTGCCTGATTCATTATCACCAATATTCTTTTTACTCCGTTGGCAGGTGACTTTCCACTATATTGGTTATAACGAGTCTGGACGTCGTATAGACAGTACATACCTTCAAAATGCTCCTGCAAAGATTCGGATGGGCACTAACGCATTGGTCCCAGGTGATCTAAGCAAACACACAATGTCATAACCTTTTTTAACTCTTCAGATATGAGAAAATTTTGCAGTAATATGAAGAAAAGGATGAATGCAGGTTTTGAGGAAGGAATTAGAGACATGAGACCTGGCGGGAGGAGGAGGATTATCATACCTCCAGAACTAGGACCACCGGTAAGTGTCCTTAAATCTGCTCCTCAATTGAATGCTTTTATAATTAGTATCATTTAAAGCTGTTATGGAATAAAACTAAGCATTTAGACGTGCATGCATTGTGTTGCGTTCTTCCGATATTATTTATTTGATAAGAATCTATTTCTGATACTGCTAACTAACAGAAGCCAAGGAAGCTCTTAATAGTTCTTTTGCTCGCGTTTGTAATTGCTTTCGTCTCCCTCAGCAATTTACATAGTGTGATTTAAGTTGGAGTACTCCTTACTCAGAGAACCTATATATATACGTTTTGCCACTTTAAGAATAAGTTCCTTGTAAACTTGGAGTTATTAGGAACTCAAAACTACCAACAGAAACCTTTTTTTTTTATCGGTAACTACCAACACACACCTAGATGTTGAGTAACTGACTTTGGCGGTATAATCAAGTGGTTTAACAGGATTCAGTTACACATTAATTTTGAAAATTATTGGTAATCCTTGTGATTCTATGAATATATTATACGATGTTGAGTAACTGACTTTGGCGGTATAATACATCCTAATAAAGTATCTATATCTTTGTATATTATGAAGAACAAATTGCAGTTTTGGTTCCTGGTTTATAGATGTCGTGCTTGATTTGTCTTACTTTTTGAATTGTGCGCATAATATGCAATTCTTAAAGCAACATAAATAAGTTGAACCTCTTTCTACATTGTTATTTTGGTTGAGAAAACATCAGTTGCCATGCAGATGACCCATTTAGAAGGAATATAGAAATTTTGAATTGCATGTTCTAAAAACTAAGTGTTGAGTTATATTTTGTAGATTTCATGAGTTCTAATTGGCTGCACTTCACATTAGTATACACCAGCAAGTGCTTATAAGCAATTGACACACTTCTTTGATCAGTTAAGCAGCGGGTGCACTTAAAAATGCGAAACGTGTCATTAGTTTTTGCCGCTCCAACTTATGTTTATACCATTTTGTCGTAGCAAAAAAGTTTTACGAAGAAGAAAGGAACTTCTTTTGGTTCTTGAGTATTTAACTTTTTTACAGATAATTAAAGATTGAGTTACATCTAGATACCAAATATAAAAGGAAAAGAATTCTACCTTAAATATTTTCTGAAACAAAAGGCAACTTAATCTTTTTAATAATATTATGAGAACTTAAATCAGTATGCATATTGAAATTGTGCGGATTTGGCACCAATTGATCGGGTTTGTTCCTTCCCTGATGGGTGAATAAATGAAAGTATTGCTTGAGCTTTAAGGGCACATATTGCTTTTCCATCCAAAAGTAATGGTGTTAAGTTCTCCTCATTACTTACTTTAAAAGTTGGATATTAGGTGCATAGTTCAGGAAAGTATGACGAGAGATGCACGACTTTTATAACTAGGCACAAAATACTACATTTGTTCTTGCAAGATATGTATTAGAATGCTCTCGTAGCTTTTGCAACTCCCATGACTTGAGAATAATAAAGGTTAACACCTTCAACAATTGAGAAACGTTTCGGTAGTGAGCGCTTTACCCTCTTAGTAAGACAACTTGGTACGGATCTGGATTAGTTGGGTCTGTGAGTTTTGGACACTGGATGGTTAAGTTGGAAAAAAAAAATCTTGAAAATCACGTTTGGAGCCACTTTTACACTATTGTATTTCTCAAAGTAGGGTGTAATTTAGTAGTCTATTGCAGATATTGATTATAGCTCCAAGTAATATATAGCCTTTGATATTACACTGTCTGGAAGTTAGAACTTGCAGAAGTAGAATGTATCTTGATATTTTAGAATTATTCATGTTTCACAGGTTGGGCCTTCAACGTTTTTTAGCTCAAAACAGTTTGAAGTTTTTGATGTGGAATTGCTAAGCATTCAAGACTGCAAACGGAGGACAATAGCAGGCTTCTACTCTGATGTTGTCTGCAATTAAACAATAAGCCCCTTCTGTGAATATTTTAGTCACATCTTGCATCATTATTATCAGAAGAAGAGACTTGTTTTTTTAAATATATTTTTCCCTTTTCATTCTTTTACGGCAAATAGAGAAATGGAGGAAAGAAAAGACTAGTGTAGAGATCACAAGGTATTTCTGAATCAGTAACTTTTTCACTGAAATTAACAGGAGACTATCCTACTGTATGGATTAAAAGGTTCATGTTTGCTGAGAGATCTTGTATTTGTTGTATCTATAAAGCAAAACGAGAGGCAAGAATGGGCCTATAGAACTACTTGTGCTTATCTTTCTCTAGTATGCATCGGTAACTGAATGAACTCCTTGGATCGTCGAAAATTTAGGAGGAAACAACGGTGAGGTGAAACTTTTTAGAACACAACGAAGCACTATGTTTATCCTAGCTACTATTTGATAGGTCAGAATGGTTTGTGTCTAGTCAAACTATATCACATAAACGGTTCGTGTCTAGTCAAACTACATCACATAAAATGCGACGGAGGAAGTGATAAACAATTCTCAGACTACATGCACGTGAATATGAGTGTTTGCTTCCCTACCGTTTTTCGCCCGAAATGCTCTTTTCTTATTTTGGAGGTTAAGTTATTGTTATCAATAAACCATCAACTCTTTTGGCATCTCCGTCGATCGTCCAGTAATCTCTTCTTTCTCAAAAGGAAGTATAATAGAACATGTCCTACTTTAAATTCGATCAATAAAAGAAAAACCAATGCAATTGATGGCAAATTACCCGCCCAAGTGGAAAGAAGCATATACTACTATACCAAACGAGATTTGAAACCAAAGCCAGAAATTCTTATCACCTTGCTGGCAAACACTCTAGTGCACCTAGAGAAAGAGCTTACTGATCTGAAGGAAATTAGACAGCGTTCCTACCAAAGTAAATAAACTAAACCTGCAGATTAGGTGCTAACTGAAACTCAAGGACTTCAAGGGTCCACAACTCCGTAGATCCATATTATACTATCAACTTGCTCAGACAGGGATGGTGTCAATGTCAGCATTTGATTGAACCATGAGTTCGGCGAGAAAATATTCATGACTGACCACACTAATAATCCAAGGAACAAGAAATACACAAAGGTTAAGAGGTGAGGATTTACACTAACGGCAATATCAGTAAATTAATCTCTAACCATGGTCCTTAGTCTGAAATTAATCCAGAAAACTGTTGCTGTAATCTAGAATGCAACACATAAACCAGAAACAATTTAAGGAAGAAACTATAAAGTCGCAATTGTCCATGGCAATAAGATCGCATGTGGTTTTTTTAATCAGTAAACAATACAAGTTTCATTGAAATCCAGAAGGAAGATGGTGCTGTACAATTACAGTGTATTTATTCAAAAGCAGCACCAAGCTTTCCGACAGCACTAAGCTCAAGTGTAGTTCTTAATCAATAGATTACAAATAAATTTACATATATACACACACATGGAACAACAACATTTGACGAATGCAATTTTATGTGGCTTGAATGGGAAATGAGAGCTCCTCCAATTCTTGAGGATATTGCGTCAAGATTCTTACAGTTGATAATATTGTAATCAAGGTTGATTGAAAACCATTAGAAGCTTAATCACGGAGCTTCTTCTGCAGGTGCCCTATGGTAAATAATTGATGTTTTCGAACTTAGAGGATTGGCATGATATTGTCCATAACCCGCATAAATTCCAACTGTAACTATGCTGAGAATAACAAATCTCACCCATGCTTCATAATGCAACTGCAGAAAAGGAAATGGAAAAATGAGCTCGGATTCCAATGTTTTAGTTTATCGCATCTGACATATTTGAACTATGTTTACGGTAATGGATGAAGCTTTGTGAGCAAACCTGGGCAAAGAGAAAAATATTGATGAAGATGCAAACAATAGGCACAATGGGCACTCCTGGGCAAGAAAATCCAGGTGTATCAGTATAAACCTGTGAAGAACAAAGGAGAACCTGAAATTTAGAAAACAATGCTATACACCATTGCGGCAAAATATAACCTGAAATTAGGAAAACAATGCTAAATAGGTAAAACATTCTTTTGGTAATATGCCGTAGAATGATGTATGTATGAGTTTTGCAATGTTGTCTTAATTTTGGGTCCTAAAATGGATAAAACCCTCGCCAATGTTGTTGTCTTAAGATAAGATTAGGAATGAAGTTATCCTGGATAAGGTAGGAGTGGCTCCTATAGAGGGTAAGATGCGGGAATCGAGGCTGAGGAGGTTCGGGCATGTGAAGAGGAGAGGCATAGAGGCCCCCAGTTAGAAGGTGTGAGAGGTTGACCATTGCGGGTCTGAGGAAAGACAGAGGTAGGCCAAAGAAGTACTCGGAGAAGTGATTAGGCAGGATATGACCTTACTTCAGCTTACTGAGGACATGACCCTCAATATGAAGGTGCGGAAGTCAAGAATTAAGGTTCAAGGTTAACAGGTAGTCAAGAGCTTTTCCTAGTCTTACCAGTAATGTTAGTACTATTCTTGTATTTTCTTATTTTTAGATCTTTATTTCTATCTGTTGTGTTGTTTGCTACAGTTTCTTATTACACCTTTTCTTAGGTAATATGTCCTCGCATGATGAATATATGAGTTTAGCAATGTTGTCTTAACTTTGGCCCCTGAAATGGATAAAACCCTCAATGGGATAAACCCTTGACTTGTCCTAAGATAATTCATAAGATTAGGAATGAAGTTATTCGGGATAAGGTGGGAGTGACTCCTTTAGAGGATAAGATGCAGGAAATGAGGTTGAGGTAGTTCGAGCATGTGAAGAGGAGAGACACAGAGGCCCCAATTAGGAGGTATGAAAGGTTGACCATGGCAGATCTGAGGAAAAGTAGAGGTAGACCAAAGAAGTATATGGGAGAGGTGATTAGGCAGGATATGACAATGCTTCAGCTTATCGAGGACATGACCCTCGATAGGAAGTTGTGAAGGTCGAGAATTAGGATTCAAGGTTGACAGGTAGTCGAGAGTTTCTCCTAGTCTTTTCAGTAGTATTAGTACTATTCTTGTATTTCTTATTCTTAAATCTCTGCTGTGTTGTTCGCTCCTGTTATCTTATCACCTTGATTTTTTTTTGGGGTAATATGTCCTCGAATGACGTATGTATGAGTTTGGCAATGTTGTCTTTAACTTTAGGCCCTAAAATGGATAAAACCCTCGATAGGATAAAACCCTTGACAATGTTGTTACCTTAAGATAAAATTAGGAATGAAGTTATTCGGGATAAGGTTGGAGTGACTCCTATGATGCAGGAATCGAGGCTGAGGTGGTTCGGGCATGTGAAGAGGAGAGACACAGAGGCCCCAATTAGGAGGTGTTAAAGGTTGACAATGGCATGAGTAAAAATAAAGGTAGGCCAAAGAAGTATTGGGAAGAGGTGATTAGGCAGGATATTTCATTGCTTCAGCTTACCAAGGACATGACACTCGATAGAAAGGTGTGGAGGTCGAGAATTAGGATTCAAGGTTGACAGATAGTCGAGAGTTTCTCCTAATCTTACCATTAGTATTAGTACTATTCTTGTATTTTCTTATTCTTAAATCTTTATTTCTATCTGTTGTGTTGTTCGCTCCTGTTATCTTATTACCCTTTTTTTTTTTGGTAATATGTCCTCAAATGATGTATGTATGAGTTTGGTAATGTTGTCTTTAACTTTGGGCCCTAAAATGGATAAAACCCTCGATAAGATAAAACCCTTGACAATGTTGTTTATTAAGATAAAATTAGGAATGAAGTTATTCGGGATAAGGTGGGAGTAGCTCCTACGGAGGATAAGATGCGGGAATCGATGTTGGGGCGGTTCGGGCATGTGGAGCAGAGGCATAGAGGCCCCGATTAGGAGGTGTGAGGGGTTAACCATGGCGGATCTGAAGAAGGGTAAAGGTAAGCCAAAGAAGTACTGGGAAGAGGTGATTAGGCAAGTATTGCATTGCTTCAGCTTACCGAGGACATGACCCTCGATAGGAAGGTGTAGAGGTCGAGAATTAGGTTTCAAGGTTGACAGGTAGTCGAGAGTTTCTCCTAGTCTTACCAGTAGTATTAGTAACATTCTTTTTTTTTTTAAAAAAAAAACAAGGTAATAAGATACCATGTTGTTGTTATTGTCTGTTGCTTGTTTTTCACTATCCCTTAAGCCGAGGGTCTGTCGGAAATAGCCTCTCTACCTTCACAAGGTAGGGGTAAGGTCTGCGTACAGATTACTCTCCCCAAACCCCACTTATGGGATTACACGGGGTTTGTTGTTGTTGTTGTAAATGGATAAAACCCTGGGACCTAGGTCCTTTTTTAGAAGTTTCTGATGTATACAAAGCATTTAACACTCCCATTTCTGAGAAAGCTCAATCGCATACATTTCCTTCCAATTCTGTTCCGGGAATTTCTAAGATTACAATTTGGTGAGATAGCTTGTTCTAATGTAAGCTTTGACACCCCGGAGGAAGAGTTGATGCATTTCCTTAAACAAACTAAATTTCAGAAATACTAGAATAACTTAAGCATCAAAAACATACAAATACTAGGCAGACAAGACAGTAACTGTGAAAAATTGGCTATGAAACTACAAACTTTTCTGCTCATTCAAAAATTCACAGATTTAAGATCATTCTTGGGTAATCTAAAGTGCTCTGCCAACCAGATTGAAAAGAGTAGTTTAAACTAATTTCTTCAAAAGGTCAAATTCCTCTCCCACCAACATATTGTGGGTACGGAGGACACACGTGTATTTAATGATCAAAAGCTATGTTGCGCGGACTCTCCAAAACAGCTGCCGCACCCGTATCGGATCCTACAAAAATACACTATTTTTGGAGGATCCGACACGCACCCATCGATATTTTCGGGAGTCCGAGCAACATAGATCAAAAGTCAGCAGTTGAACATTCCTGGTCCAATGGTGAAAAAAGGTTTTGCTGCTTAATTTTTTTTTTTTTTTATTTTTTTTTTTTGGAACTGTTCAAGTTTTGAAAAAACTTTTCATGGCCATTTTTTAAGGTAAGGATCGAATCCACAATATGTTATTTTTTTCATCCATTTAAAATTCATTGATGGTCCAAGTCAGGAAAAGCACATTCAGTTCTCTTGCTTCAAGGATATCCTGAATTACTGGTGCAAGTAAATGTCCTGATATAAAGTCTTAGGATTCTCGGTGCAAAAACTGAACCAACTTACTTGACGGAAATGAAGAGCGGCAGCTGCGCAGATCGCAATAACTGAAGCTATGATCAAGAATATAAATGAAGCTCCGAAACGGTAAAAGACTCCTGCAGCAAACCCACAACAAACAACTGTGATGAGGCATATGAGACCTTCTGCCCTGCTAGACATAGGCATGCCAAACACCTGACGCACAGTCTTATCCTTCCAGCGAAGAGTCACGACGCATGCTGAAACAACAGAATACCCTGTCTGAACAGACCACCATCCTCGTAAGTTACATGAAATCCTAAATTAACCAGATATATTTTATAGACATTCAAGAAGCAGCTCATGCTAACTATCTGTTAGTAGAACAATCTTTTATCTTCTAAATCAAGTATAAACTAAATATAATCACTCATCATGACACACCTAAAAGGAGAAAAAGTATCACTCATTATAAATAGAAAGTTTAATTGTTGCTTTTCTTTTTAGAAATGTAGAAAGTTTCCTTTTATTTTGCTGTCAATCTGAGAAGTTCGCTCTCCTTCTCACTCTATGCAAGCAGAGTTTTGAAAAGTGCTAGCTGCATCAGTTAAAGTGACTGATCGAGGTGACATGATGGTGCCAATCTTTTACAGACAACGTGAGTAAAGAGTGCACTTCATGGCTACTTATTCGTCGGTTTTTTACAGTTGACAGAGGAAAAACATAGCACTAAAATTTGGAAGTTGGATGAGCTCTCATTAGAAGAATTGACCCTGCCAACCAGGACTTCTTCTAAGCTGTCCCTTATCACACAAAGAGAAGGTTTCTTCTAAACTGTATGAGTGCTTTTATTTTTGTAACTGATTCACACGAGTTCTAAAACCTAAGACATGGGCTGAGTTAGCATTGCTATTACATTGACGAGGATTTCCTATTTGTTCATATGTGTAATGTTACTTTTTGGTATTTTTTTAATGATGTGCCCACCTTCTTGCTTCTTGGTTAAAGCCCAAGGACCCTTGATGCTTTTTTGCGCTTTTGCTTTCTCTTTTTTATAACATATGAAGATGAAGTATTCATTTATCACAGCACCCTCTCGCACACAGTGCTTTTTGAAAACACTGAGTGCAAGAGTGCTAAAACATCTTTTGGACATTATTCTCTTGCTAAGTATAAACTTACTAACCATAAAAATGATTTATCCACCTCACGACATATAGCTATTATAAAACATAAGAGGTGAAAGAAAAAGAACATACCAGGGTTCCTACTGAGAGAATGTGTGAGAGAATATGCACATTAAAAAGTCCTGCCAACACACTGGCTACAATTCCAACCCATATTTGTGAATTAACAGGAGTGTGTCGCGTTTTATGTACTTCAGCAAACAATGATGGTAACAAACCGTCTCTTCCAAGGCCAAGATATAGTCGAGACTGCTCATTGGAAACAATTCATCTCTTATGAACCACTTAAGTAGCTACTTTAATGACATCAGTATCTTGATGTAAAAGCAATATACCTGTACATAAAGCCCAACCAGGAGAGTGGTAGTAAGTCCAGCAATAGCACCAATGCTGATAAATACAGACACGTATTGCAAGCCCTTAGACGTAAAAGCTTCAGCCAAAGGAGCATCTCCCCCAAGGGACTTGAATGGAAGCATCCCAGTGAGCACCAAGCAGACTCCAACATATAACGCAATACAAATAAGGAGGCTCCCGACTATGCCTAACGGCAAGTCTCTCTGATCACCAGATTCATCATCAAATATACACCCAAAAAAAAAGAAAAAAGAAGAAGAATAAAATCACTTAATACTTGTTAAAAGACAGTTGTGAAAAGGGCATCAGATCAATCAGTCTTACCTGTGGGCTCTTAGACTCTTCAGCAGAATTAGCAACTGCATCAAATCCAACATACGCAAAGAATACAACAGTTGCTCCCGTCAGTACAGATTTAAAACCATTAGGAGCAAATGGACTCCAATTTGAAACATCAACCTCAAAGGTTCCAACAATAATGACAAAAATAACAATGACTACCTGCAGTGAAATTGTCTTTCTGTCAGAGATCAGCCATGTCATTGACGTCAATCTTAAGAGAATGAATCATTCAACTATTTGCTTCACAAGCTTTTCAGAACAAAGGAGAATAATATAGTGACTATAGAACTTCTTATTAACAAAGTCTACACTACAGCCACACATGAATGGCCGGATAAATAACAAATGAAACATCACCTACTTCTTTTACCGCTCAATTAAAAAAAGAAACATCACCTACTTAAATCTATTACTAATAAAGTTCTGGGTTTTGGGAGACCTGACACTGATGTAGCTCATAAAATCGGGAATTGTTCTGTAGAAAAAAATGAGCTACTGCAGATTCTTTAGTTTTCTCTCCATATTCTCAGCTTAACTTTACCTTTATGTTTATAACGTTCTCGTTTTACTTCTCAAATTTAAGATTATGTTGGCATCTTTTTAGATAAAAAATTTATATCCTACCATTATCGCTACAGTTTGGTTTGATTTTTACTTGCATTTCTATTAGAGATTATCTTAATCGTACGAAGAGTTCTAACTTGTTAAAGTTATGCTAGAGTAGGACCATCGTGTACTTCTTAAATCAGACACGACCCGGTTTCTCTCTTTTCCCCTTTCTCATTTCCTGCCATTGCTCTTAAATTTCACTCTCCTCCCTTTCCTCATTTCTTCCTCCTACTTTCTCCTCATCATTTTCCTCATCTTGGTTTTGGTGCTACATCACAAAAAGAAAAAAGAAAAAACACGCACGGATGGACAACTGACAAGGAGGAACTACATGCATATTCTAATACTCAACAACAACAACAACCCTGTAAAATCCCACAAATGGGGTCTGGGGAGGGTAGTGTGTACACAGACCTTAACCCTACCCCGGAGGAGGAGAGAGGCATATTCTGATACTCATATTTGAAATTATTTATGTTCACTGACTTCAGAGAATACCAGGCACAACTAGTCCAATTATTCTAAATAACAACATTTGTCAAGAATAATCTTTTTGCAAAAAAAAAAAAAAAAAAAATGAAAAAGAAAAAGAAAAACTTTTTGCAAGATCAACTGCCTACTTGAACTATCAGATTCCCCAACCCCTCCCTTTCCAAAAATCATATTTTCATGTGGCCAATATGAGTCTACTACAGTTCTCTTCCAAATATAAACAGTTAATTGATTGCTACTCTATAACTCGACAAATTTGAAGTACGACTGAAACATCCGCTATGCTGATGTCATTTCCTCCTTTATGGCAAAAAATTATCTGATTACTGGAGAATTTAAATGTTTTTGATAAGGTAATAATTTTATCAATGTGAAAATACTCTTGTATATAAGCCGTCTACATAAAGGTTAGGACCTACACAAAAACGCGAACCTCTATAAATGACATCCAATCTTCTATACAGACACATATTTCATGGGTGCAGCAAAAGCTAACTAAGAATAAAAGGCTATTTCTTTTGATACAGATTCATTTCTTTTTTCTTTGAGATGGTAACATTATACAGAATCATTTTCTATCCCCTCAAAAGCTTTCCTATTCCTTTCTTTCCACAGGACCCACGTGATGGCTACAGAGGCAACATCCCTTGCCCTGTAATTTCCTTTTCTTCATCTAATGGCTAAACTGTGTGCGTCATTCAGTGAACCCGGCATCATCCCCTGCACTCTGACTAGTTAAAGACCCACCACAGGTGCATAGCGAACTTAGCTATGCAATAAGAGGTGATCCACAACTTTTTCGAAGCATCCATACATAAAGCACTAGTTATATGTAGTTATCCTCTTCCTCAGATTATGGGAGAACTTTAATGTCCTAAGTTAACTAATTTCATTACTAATGGTTGAACTTGCATTAGCAATGTTTATTCCAAGTTAAGGAGTTACACTTCAAAATTAGAAGGACCTTTACCCTAAAAGATATTCAATCACCAAGAAGGACAAGCTCCCCTATTATTCCAAATAACAAAGGACAAAGAGTAGATGACAAGATCACCTTAGTCACTGTCATCACTGAATTTAATATAGAAGATTCTCCAACACCTCGACATAGAACAATTGTCAGAAGCACTAAGAGAATTGGAGCTAATAAATTAAAAGAAAATGCTCCATATATTTCTTCACTGCCATGTCCAACCCAGCTTGGGATGTTGCTCTTGAGGAAGGGAATGAGCTCTAGTGCAGTAATAACATAGCTTGCTAAACTGCGAGCTATACTAGCTGCACCAATATGATAGTCAAGCATCAACTGAGAAAACACAAGGAAAGCAATAATCTCGTTGAAAGCTGTATAAGCATATAAGTATGCTCCCCCAACAACGGCTGGAAAGCGTGAAGCTAACTCAGCATAACAGAGAGCATTGAGCACACAAGATCCTCCTGCAATTATGAAGCTCACGGTAACTCCTGCATTAGCAGAAATCAAATCCTCATTAATGAAAACTAATAACATATGCATACTACGATGGAAAGGATATAAGCTATGTAGTTTGCTTCTCTTCTATCAAAGAAGCTTAATTTACAGCAATGGCTACTCAAACTAGATACTTTAGCCTTTACCTGCAACTTCTATGTGATAACTGAACTGTAAAACCTATTTTAGATTACACAAAAGAAATTGGGAAATAAAGGTACACAAATACACACACATGGATGAAGCTAAACTTCTCACTGAAGAGAACATGAAGTCAAAAGTTTGCAAAGTTATCACCACACATTTGGTATAGCAACTTATCACATAACCGCAAGAGCCTCAAGTATGATTATTTTTTGAAGTATGGAGTTTTTCTTCAATTAAAGTATAAAAAGGTAAAAAACAATTCATCTTTAACTGATCCAAAAAATTATATTAGAGGTCAATATCACCCAGGTACAGTATCTTTTACAGAGCAGTAATAATCTAACCATGGAATGACAACCTCTTTGAGATACAGGTAAACAATGGCCATGATGGCCCTTTTATATTGATACGCAAATACCTTAAGAAGAACCACCATTGGCTATTTACATTCTTGTTACTATTATTCATCAATTTAAGCAAATGATCGGAGGGTATTTAGGAAATTAATGGAAAGGACTTTTGGATCCTATAAACACTTTTTATAAAATTAGTGTTTAATACAGTGCCAAGAAAGGACCTTTAAAGAGTTCAATAACCAGGAGGGACTTTCAGATAGCTCTTAAGTGTACCTCTCTAGGAAAAACTTTTGTAAAACTAATTTTATAAGCATTTATTCTCATTGTCGAGGTGCGAGCAGGCTGGCTCAGACACCATCATTATCAATAAATAATGGACTTTAAGTTCTAACACTGACGGTGTAAAATATTTTACACAATCAGGTTAGTAGGTAATTACAGGTAATCTCTTGATTAACATAGTAATATGCTAAAAATGTTAATTAACCTGTGATTGTTAAAATTCACTGCTACTGCAAACAATTTTTTTATACTGTCAGTGCAAATAACTTAAATCCTAAATAATTTAGTTTCAAAGTGAATTTTTTGCTTCACAAGGTTCAAACTAAGTAAACTTCGACCAATATTTTTTTAAAGCAAACCTTTACTGTTTTGATAGAGAAAGATTGCAACTTACAGTTATGTCTCATGTAGCTTTCAAAATCAAATTTAACTTTACAATAAGAACTTATCTTGTTCAGTTTAGCTTCCAAAATCCAAAGTACTCCCTGTGTCTCATTTTATGTGATGCAGATTGGGCCGGAGTTAAAGCAAGAAATGTTTTTGAAACTTGTAGTCTAAAACAAGTCATGGACATTTGTGTTAGATGAGTCGTATTACAGAAATACATCAGCACAGACTACGAGAGTAAGTCAAAATTAAAGTGTCAAACATAATAAGGATGTAATAATGGGTTTTAATATTATGTAGCAATCAATTGGACGTTAATTGGAAGCTGACCTGGACCAGCATCGTGGGCGACGGTGCCGGTGACGACGAAGATTCCGGCACCAATAGAAGCACCAATTCCGAGGAGAAGAAGATCAAAGAGACTTAGACGGCGGACAAGACCTTCGCCGCCGGAGGCAGTACGTATTGTGGTGTCGGACGGCGGAGCTAGTGGTTTTGACCGGAGCGCCGATGACCAGAAGTGAGATAACCATGACGGTGATGACGAAGACGAAGAAGATTCAGAGCGTTGCCCAGCACTCATATTCAAAATTTCCTTTTCTGTCCTCGTTATTCCCGATACAAAAGCTTAATTTAGGAAGTTGATGCTAAAAAACAAATAAAAAAATAATTCAGCCACGTGATTCAGATGGAAGAAAGTAAAAAAGAATTACTTATCAGAAATCGTCTATTAATAAATTCTAAGAACGAGGCTGGTAGGATTATTTCTAAAAAGAATGATATATTTTTATATTAAATTAGTTTTTCGGTATAAGTGTTATATGTGTATATTAAGTCATAATACATAATTTAATAGAATAATATTAATATTATTAAAATAAACTTAAATAAATAATTATACATACAAGAATTAAAGTACAAGTTTATGTGAATGATCAATACATATAGTTGTATGATAACTTGTTTGTAGAAGTTAAATGATTGGATATCCTTTAAATCTATAAAAGTAAATAATCAAAGTTTAATTGGATACTAATTTTCTTTCCAATCAAACATCATACTTCGAACGTCAAACTTTGCAACAAAAAGAAAAATGATTATTAAGCCAAATAAATGTGAATATGGCCAGTGGCTAAATAAGCGTAATATTAGCTCTTTATTAGTTTCTTCGTTAAAATAAAGATATGAAGCAAAACCGATTAGGTTAGAAATTTAATATTGAATAGAAAAAGTTTGTTAGGTCAATTAACAGAATAACTAATTTGATTTTGCATTATCGTATTTAGTGATTAATTAAAGTATCTCATTTGAAAATTGTTTTTGATAATATCTTCTTTCTGTTGATACTTTAACAACAACAATTATGTCTTAATCCCAAATGAGTTGGGATTTCTTTTCTTTTGATGTTAACATAATTTATTCTCCAGTTTTATCATTTAAAACATAATTTCATAAGCTATTTAGTTAGTGTGACTGAACTAGCCTTAATTAAACGTTGCAACATAATTTAATGTGAGGAGTAAAAGACTTTTTAGGGATACGTACATAATTTCGGTAATTTTGAAAAAACAAATTGAATTATTTCTTGATTATATAAATAAACACTTATTTTGGACCAAAATAAAAAGTCAAATTGGTCACTTATAGTAGATCGGAGGGAGTAATATATATCTAAGTAACTTAAATATGTCACTTAAAGCAAAAGTGGTGTCAATATATTTTGACTTGAAAGTGGTGTTAAAGCAACAGTTGTCCATAATAGAACTAATATGTCATTCCTAAACACAACAAACTTGTATTCAAGATATGAAATATTTATCCTAACATATATTGGATTTCATCAAATCATATATATATATATATAAACAGGGACGTACGAAGAAGTTTTACTAAGTGGTGTCGAAATTTAAAGACAATCCGGAATAAATGACGAGAGAGATGAGAAGTCTAAACAATAACAATAGCAACTCCGCATATCCAAGATTTGCAAATTGTAGAAGTAGAGTACTCATTTTAAAATTAAGATTTCAAATTCCGTCAAATATGTTGAAATAACTTCCTTTATGCGTTAAAATATTTTTTTAGCACTTGTGGACCGTGGAAGGTGCCTTGTCCCTCTACACCAGAAAACACATTGCAGCCTATGAAGTCATTTTATAGTATTTGTAATAGTTTTCTGTTAATTGCATATATGTGTATATTGTAAAAATTTCCGATCAAGCGGTGTCGGATGACACCGCTTGAATAAACGTGCATCCACCCCTGTATATAAAGTGAAGACTTAAGAAAGTATATTTTGTCAAGCAATTTTTTTGGTATAGTTTTGATGTTGTCAAACAGGAAAAAAACCATTAAAGCGAGGAATATACATTTCTTCTGCCATATGATGTATTATGAATAATATTGCCTAACAAACAACCAGTTTGGATTCTTCTTCTCCACATCAAAATTCATGAAATATTGCTTTGCAAATTATCTGTAGTATTCATGATCATTTACTGGACATTTTGTCATGTAAAGAAATAACGGTGATCTCCACTTGGTCCTGACCATCTATGATTGTGATTAATGGTTTTCACGCTGCCGGTATATGTACCTCATTTTTGTAGATACTATTTTTCTTCTTCCTTTTATATGCCTTTCATAATTTCTTTTTGAAGATGTACTCATATGTAAAAAAAAATGAGTAGATAATATTGACTAAGAATAAGAAGGAAAGAATAACAACTTATCAAAAATACTGTGTCGTGGCAAGCCACTGCCTTGAAAGCGATTTCGGCCCGACTAGGTGCAAATCGTTAAGACCAGTCGCTCCCCAAGGTTCCACAGCACCTCCAAACACGTGCACTCGTGGCTGAAAGTTTAGAATTTGCACAAAACAGTTGCCCAGAAAGAAGAGAAGATGAAGGTTTTTTGTAGTTGTTACAGAAATTAAAATGTTGTAGGAAGAAAGTAATGATTATCAAGATAAATTCTTGGTTAAGAACTGAGTGAATATGATGGCTAATGATCATCTTATTTATAGGCAATTAGGGAGGTTGCATGTATGACAAGTGTGGAGAGTCATTTAACACTTTTCTAAATATGTAGTCCACTTGTCTTCAATATTAACAAGTGTACCTATTCTTCCATGCATGAAGACACATGGTAGATTTGCATAGCCACTTGCCAAAGTCATTCAACACTTGGCTTTAAGGCTTCATGCAAGAAGCCACTTTGAAATAGATAGAACACTTGGAAAAAAGACCCATGGCTATTGGTTGTAAATGAATTTTCAAAAAGAAATTTTTGACTTTGCATTATAAATAATACCAATAATCCCCCACTAATGCAAAGACAAAAATAGAACAATTCTGGGCAAAATAAAGAACATGTACTTAAGTGTCAATATCTTTCGATTTGAATTGACACGTAGTAAAATGAGGCAACAAATAACATCCACAAAGTGAAGTACTCTTGAACTGAATGGACATTAATTGAGACCCCCACAACACATACTATATCCTTAATTTTATGCAAATTCTGCGAGACTAACAAAGTGCTTTTATGGTCATGCACATACCTTGGGTCTCATGAGTGCTCTAGAAAGACATCCCAAGTCTTTCATAAAAGGCGACCTCACCTTTACACTCACGTAGGTGATTCCATCAAGTCTATCTACACATAGACTACCTTAAGGCTATGAAATTATTAAGAGCAAAATAAGCTCAACCTTATAAAGCACTACCACACGCCATGGGGATAGGAAATGTAGTGCATATTGAGGTCTCATATGTCTTCGTTTGACCAGAAACAGGTATCCACCATACTTCCTCAATCCATGGGCTTTAGCCCCATCCCCCTCGACGTTTCAAAGATAACTCTCCTTGCCAAACCCTTTGTTAAAGGATCCGCCAAATTTCTCTCGGATCTTACATATTCCAAGGAAATAACACCATGTTTCAACAACTGTTTTACCGCACCATGCTTAATGCGGATATGTCTTCTTTTTTCATTGTACACACTATTTTTGGCAATTCCAATTGCTGCCTGTGAGTCATAATGTAGAGAAACTGGTGAAGCTTGTCTTCCCCACAAAGGCACGTCTGCCAATAAGTTTCTCAACCACTCGGCTTCTTGCCCTGCCAACTCAAGAGCAATGAATTCAGACTCCATAGTAGATCGTGCTATACAAGTCTGTTTTGAAGACTTCCATGAAATAGCACCTGCACCCAAAGTGAACACATAGCCACTAGTGGAGCTAACTTCATCATTGTCAGTAACCCAGTTTGCATCACAAAATCCTTCTAAAATACCAGAAAATTTATTAAAACGCAAACACCAATCCATAGTACCTCTCAAATATCTTAGCAAACGATGAAGAGCATTCCAGTGTTCACTACTAGGGTTGTGAGTATATCTACTCAATCTACTAACAGCATAAGCAATATCAGGCCGTGTATAATTCATGAGAAATATTACACTAGTAATTATCTTAGCATACTCAGTTTGAGAAATACTAGATTCCTTATTCTTTTTCAAGTGTATGCTAGGATCATAAGGAGTTCTCACAGGTGCTACATCAAAACAATTAAACCTTTTCAATATTTTCTCAATATAATGAGACTGAGACAATGAAAAACCATTAGCAGTTCTTTTGATTTTAACCCCTAAAATAACATCTGCTTCTCCAAGATCTTTCATTTTAAATTTAGAAGACAAAAAATTCTTAGTCTCATTAACAACATTCACATTAGGGCCAAAGATTAACATGTCATCCACATACAAACATATAATAACACAATCTGACCTTATCATCTTGGAATAAACACAAGTATTAGATGCATTAACAACAAAACCATTATCCACTAATGTGCTATTAAACTTTTCATACCATTGCTTAGGTGCTTGCTTTAGACCATACAAAGACTTTCTCAATTTGCATACTTTATTCTCCTGTCCTTGGATCATAAATCCCTCAGGTTGAAACATATAGATCTCTTCCTCTAAATCACCATTTAGGAAATCCGTTTTAACATCTATTTGATGTATTACTAAATTATGAATAGTGGCTACACCAACAATAGTTCTAATAGTCGCTATCTTAGTCACATGAGAATAAGTGTCAAAGTAATCAATGTCTTTCCTTTGACTAAAACTCCTAATAACAAGTCTAGCCTTATATTTCTCAATTGTACCGTCAGGTCTCAATTTCTTCTTAAATATCCACTTGCTACTTATGGGTTTACAACCTTTAGGCAAATCAGACAAGTCCCAAGTATGATTAGAAACTATAGAGTCTAATTCACTTTTAATGGCCTCTTTCCAAAAATTAGCATCTATTGACCTCATTGCTTCATTTTATGTCTTAGGGTCTTCTTCTATTAAATATATTGACACTAATTCATCATTCAAAATATCAAGATCAATATTTTCAGTCAAGAAAGTGATAATAAAGTCAGGACCAAAGCTAGCTTCAATTCTACGCCTCTTACTTCTTCTAAGTTTATTTTCATGCTCATTAGCAGTAACACTAGAAGAAGGTACAATATGAGAGTTAATAGACATAGATGTAGAAGCATTATTCGACACATCACTAGGCACATTATTTTTCAATGAAAAAACATGCTCAAAAAATTCTGCATCTCTGGATTCACAAATAAAACTATCATTCAAAGACATAAATCTATATGCAGCACTATTTTGAGCATAACCAATGAAAATAGCAGCAAAAGTTTTTGGTCCAACAGTTACTTATTTAAAATTAGGTAGACCAACCTTAGCCAGACACCCCCATACTTTCAAAACTTTTAAGTTAGGGGAAAACCCTTTCCATAACTCATATGGAATTTTATTTAACTTCTTATGAGGGACTTTATTAAGAACATAACATACAGATAAAACAGCTTCCCCCCCCCCCCCCCCCACATATTATCAGATAAACCCGAACTCAAAAGCATAGAATTCATCATTTTCTTAAGGGTTCTATTTTTCCGTTCGGCTACACCATTTTGTTGGGGAGTATAGGGAGCACTAACCTTATGTATGATATCATTTTTCTCACAAAAGGCCTTCTAGAGTATTAGTACTATATTCACCACCCTTGTTAGACCTAAGCCTCTTGATTTTTCTATCTAATTAATTCTTTACTTCTGCCTTGTATTCCAATACATGAAGGTAATAATTTATTTAACAAGGTTGTGAATGATTGCAGGTGGTTAATGCACCAACAGAAGGTTATCCTCTAGCACACCTTCCAGCAGGGGAATAGGACGACTCATCAACTAGCAAAGAAGTGCCTGGATATGGATAGTCAAGTTTTTGGAGCGGCTGGAAGCAGTAATGCCCAGGAGCGGAGTAAAAAAGTTTTTGTTAGACCACCAAGTGATGTAATAGATTTTGTGGATAGGGAAAGACTTGAAATTACTACTTATTGAAAAACTACTATCTTTTGAAGCTTGCCAACTGTTAGCAAGCTTAGGGAACCAGTGTGTCCTTCATGACACATCTTATGATAAACCTGTACTAAACGCTCCTTATTTATCAATATTTATATTTCCTGTTTGCTCAAAAAAAATATTCAAACATTGCATTGTTTACTCTATTTCCTTGACTTTACATATTCCTACCCTAGATTATCTAGTCCAATAGGTATCTTGACTACCCTCGTCACTACTCTACTGAGTTTAGTCTTGATACTTATTGAGTACCGCTGTGATGTACTCATACTATGCTTTTGCACATTTTTTTGCAGATCCAGGTAATTCAGAGTCAGTCGATCGCTAGCTAGCTATACGGATCTTGCTGTAGAGACTCAAGGGAAACCTGCTGCTACGTTCGTAGGCTTCGGAGTCACCTTCTGATATTGTACTTGTACTGTTTTATCTCTATTTTGAAATAGTGGTATTTGTAGGTTTTCTAGCAAACTCAGTAGAGCTTAAGATTTGTACTACCAATTTTGGGGTTGTAAGTCTTGTATAGAGATTTCTACTTTGCATTTGTCAGTCGTTATTTAATATTGTTATTAGTTCAGTAAATGTTAGGCTCACCTAGTCCCTAAGACTAGGTGCCATCACGACTTCTTACGAAAAGAGATTTGGGTTGTGACAAGTTGGTATTAGAGCTCTAGGTTCAAAGGTACTATGAGTCATAAGCGAGTTTAGTAGAGTCTTGCGGAGCGGTACTGACATGTCTGTACTTATCTTCTAGAGGCTACAAAACTATTAGGAAAATTTCACTTCTTTCATTCCTATCGTGCGAATTTATTGATCTTGGGGTTTGAGCTTCTATCAGTCTATTCTCTCACAGATGGTGAGGACACGAGTTGCAGTTACTGATGACGCTGCCCCTAGAGGGGGTGTCGCTAGGGGCAGAGGCAAAGGCCGAAGAGGAATACGTGTCGCAGCTAGGGCACCTACTAGAGCAGTAGTTGAGGAGCCACCAGTAGCTCCGATTGGGGGACAGGTACCTGAGGCACCTGCTGTTACCCCCAGACTTCAGGGGACATTAGCACAGTTCCTGAGCATGCATGTTTGGTAAATTAGCTTAGGTGGGGTTGATTCTGGTTGCATCAGCTACTTCGTAGATCGGGGGAGGGACTCAGACTCCCACCGCCCATACTCTAGAGCAGCGAGTTCACATTGGTCAGGTTTAGGTGTCATGGCGACACAGCCTGTGGCTCTAGTTCAGCCCGTGGTTAGGGCAGCAACATCTGAGGAAGAACAACTTAGACTTGCAAGAAGTATGACCTTCCTACTTTCAGTGGTTTGGCTTCAGAGGGTGCACATGGCTATCTAGAGGAGTGCCACCGTATTCTCTGCACTATGGGTATTGTGGAAATGAGTGGGGTTGCTTTTACTATGTTTCAGCTTAAGGGAGCGGCATATCAGTGATGGTGAGCGTATGAGTTGGGTATCCCGACTGTTACAACTTCACTTTTATAGGCTCAGTTCACAGAGATGTCCTTGAGAGAGTTTGTTCCTCAGTCCCTTCGGGATGCATCGCGTGCGGAGTTTGGGCAGCTGTGCCAGGGAACTATGTCAATGTCAAAGTATGCCGTTAGATTCAGTGATTTGTCCAGACATGTACCTGCTTTGGTCGCTACAGTTAGAGAGCGAGTCCGTAGGTTCATTGAGGGGCTCAGACATGATATCCGGATTAGCATAGCTCAGGATTTGGAGTTAGATGTTATATTTCAATAGGTGGTAGAGATCGCTCGTCGATTAGAGGGCAGGCGGGGCCATGAGAGAGAGGACAAACGGGGTCAGGAGAGAGAGGACATGGAGTCTAAGAGGCCTCGCAGACCGGAGAGATATAATGGTCTTTATTTTGGAGGCAGAGTAAGGCATGGTAGAGGTTTTATGGGTCATCCAGTTCAGTTTGCACTTCAGGCTTGGCACGGTGTTTCAGGTACACATGGGTCTCAGAGTACCCGTACCGCATAGTTTCCACAGCCACATCAGTAGAGAGGTTGCTTCGAGTGTGGAGATGCTAGCCACATGGTGAGAGATTGTCCCAAACTTCGGATAGTTGTGTCACAATGGGGTATTCAGGCGAGTGGAGGGCGCTCAAGAGGGGGAGGCCTGGCTTGTTGATGTGTTTCCTACAGTAGGTCTGAGGCCGCTGCACCTGATGATGTCGTACATGTATGGTTTCGATTTGTTATAGAGGAGCATTATTCGTACCTTGTTTCGGTTCTGCTTATCGGGGTGAGTCCACCTATTTTTTCTTCACCTATGGGTGAGTTTCATGATTTAGTACTCTATTTGTGTGTTTACCCCTGTTGGGAAATTCTATAGTGGTAGCCCATGTCTATCGGTTGTTTTTATTCATTATTGAGAGTTACGAGACTAGAAGTGAATTCTTGTTGCCCATTACTATAGGTTTTGATATGATTCCTGAGTAATTTGGTTGCGATTTGTGTTTTAGATGCTCTACCAGTGTGGGAGCCAATATGTGTTGTGATTTTGTTATTGAATTAGTGGAAGGTTTTGGTTGGTATAATGTATATTCCACTTGTGATTCAGGCTTAAGGGTGAGACCCTCGCGGGTTCATGTGATTTGATGTGTTTGAACCGGGCTACGTGCCGCAGTAGAAGTTACATCAGGATGAGATCCTTGTCATTTGTTCATATGTTTTGATTCTTCATTGCAGAGTTGATTCATAGAATGGTACTGATAGGGAGTTGTGTCTGTCGGGCTTGTTTGATAGTTCTCTTATGTGTTTCTCCTTACATATATAGTCATTTTCGTGCTGTGCTTATTGAGTTTTAGCTTGCGAGGTGTGTGCCCCGGTAGTGTTAGTTGTGACTTGTTGGTCCGGCTGAATGGTTATGAGGTCTTCATGTTTATTGCATCATTGTTAGTGTTGTGAAGGTTTGAACATAGTTTAAATGGATACGAGGCTAATTGCCGGTGCTGGATTCAATTACGGGCAACTATTGTGATTAGGGATGTTGTTATGGGCATATGTGTGATGTGTTGCATCGTGTGGTTGTACCCTATATGTGTAGGCATAAGTTGTTGCAGTTAGTTGAGGTTGGTACTAGGGATGGATGTAGGAATCAGTTCTTTTGGAGATGAACGGATGGTAAAAACTTCGATTCTAAGGCTTATTGGTATTGATAGAAGGGATAAATTACAATTGAGATGGTGTCGTCGGGCTTATGCGGATTGCGGTGACGTGGGATCATCCGCGGGTGTATGTTGGATGAAATCATTCAGTGATTTGATGACTTCAGGATGATTCTTGGCACGTTCGAGGATGAACGATTGTTTAAGAGGGGGAGGATGTAACGACCCATCCGGCCATTTTGAAAATTAACGTCCTGTTCAGCGGATTAAGGTATCGAGCAGCTTCGTATTATGTGTTCTGACCTGCATATGTGGCCTAGTTAAGTTATCAGATGATTCGGGGTCAATTTGTAATAAGGATTCTTGTTTTGGAAGCTTACGCGGTAAGAGTTGACCGGAGTTTTGACTTCGAGAAAACGACTCCAAAAGCATGTTTTAAAGATTCCAACAGCTTTGTATAGTGATTTTAGACTTAGGTGTGTGTCCGTATTTGGAGGTCCGTAGGGTAATTTGAAGCCTTTTGGCGAAAATTGGAAAGTTGAAGTTTTGAAAGGTTGAGAGGTTTGACTGAGAGCTGAATTTTGTGATATCGGGGTCGGAATGTGATTCCGAGAGTTGTACTAGTTCCGTTACATCATTTGGGACTTGCATGCAAAATTTGATGTCATTCCGGATTGATTTGGTATGTTTTGATACGAGATTTGGAAGTTGGAAGATTTGAAAGTTCATAAGTTTGATTCGTGATGCGATTCATAGTTTCGGTGTTGTTTGGTGTGATTCGAGGCCTCGAGTAGGATCGTGCTATATTATGGAACTTGATGGTATATTTGGATAGGGTCCCGAGTGGCTCGGACGAGTTTCAGATGAGGCTCGAATCGTTTTGGAAATTTCGGCCAAGGCTGGTGTCGGGCAGTGTTCTTGTGTATCCGCATCTGCGGAGGTTTAATCTCAGATGCGGAGCTGCTTCTGCGAGGTTCTTGGCCATTTCTGCAATTTTGGTACAGGTCCTGTTGTGTCTCTTTTGTGGAAAGGGGAGCGCAGGTGCGAGATCACATCTGCGGAAGGTTTATCGCAGATGCGCGATATGTATTCTAGGTGATCGTCTGCTTCTGCGGTGTTTGTCATGCTTCTGTGCAATCATAGATGCGATTGTTGGGTCGCAGGTGCGAGTTCTGGCCTTCAAGTGAAGTTTTTCTCGCAAAAGCGAGATCGCAGGTGCGAAACCTTTGTCCGCAAATGCGAAAAGTGCTGGGCAAAGAGGTTATATTCGATGGTATTGCCATTTTTCCATATTTGAGTTGTAGAGCTCGGTTTTGAGCGATTCTTCGTGGGGTTTTCAAGTAAATCAGTGGGGTAAGTGTTCTTCACCCAGAATTTATTAATTTCATGATTCTATCTTTATTTTTATCTTTTAATTAGTGTTTTGAGTTGAGGAAAAATGGGGATTTTTGAAGAAAACGTTCAAAATATAAAATGATGATTTGAGGGACGAATTGGTATCAAAATTTAATAACTTAAGTATGGTTGAACCCGTATCGGAATGGGTGTTCGGGTTTTGTGAATTTTATTGGGTTTCGAGGTACAAGCCCGGGGGGGGGGGGTCGACTTTTGTGTTGATTTTTAATTTTTGATAAAGATTGAAGCTTTATTATCTGGAATAGTTTCTTATGAGTTTTAGTTATTTTTGCTAGATTTGAGTCGTCCAGAGGTTATTTCACTCGAGAAGTTTATTTTAGAGTAACGGTCTATCTTCCTTGAGGTAAGTATCTTGTCTAACTTCATGTGGGGGAACTACCCCTTAGGATCTGAGTCTTCTATACTAATTGTGTCATGTGAAGACCGTGTACGCAAGGTGACGAGTAGGTGCTCGGGATTATTTGTGGATTGTTGACCTTTTAGGGCTCTTATATTCTTAAGTTCATTAGATATAGAGTTGTTTTGCAATGATTAAGTTTTCCATTTTCTATTTTCATCTCTACGTGTTTTAATTGAAATTAATTATTTCATGATCTACTCTTATTGCCTATTTGACTCTAGTGTGCCTTAACTGTAGTTGTGCCTCTTCAATTACCATGTTATCCTTTCCTAATTGCTTATCCTTAATTGAATATTATTATCTCTTCTATAATTGTCTATCCTTAATTGAGGTTATGATTATCATTTCCGTTGCTTATCCCTAATTGAATTGGTCGTATCTCTTCCGTAATTGCTCAACCCTAAATAAAGTTAGTTATCCTTCATCATAGTTGCCTCATCCTTATTTGGAAGTATTGACTCTTTTTATCTCCCTTGTTGTTGAATTGTACTTTTGTGGAGTCTTTTGTTACTTATTATTTCTCCCTTGTTGAGCTATTATTATTGAGACTAGTAATCTCTATTTTGCTTATTCTTTGTGAGCATGTTCTGCTGCTTCTTGTATTCTAAAGCTCTTGGGTTGATTTACTTGTCGTATTCTCGTGTATTGTTGTGGTTGTTGATGTGGTATTCAGTTTGTTAAGCCGAGGGCTATGTGCGGTTGTGGTATTAAAATTGTTTAGAGGATGTGTTATGGAATATGGGCACATGTTGTGAAGGCCGTTCTATTGTGTTGTTGTGTTTTTGGCACGTGATATTGATGGGAGAATTTATTCGTGTGCTTGCACGAGGTTTCTGCCATGCTATTATTACTATTGATTATGCACATGCGGCGTGACAAGGCGGGTTATATCTCTGTGTTTGCGCATGTGGCGAGACAAGGCGGGAACATTACTAGCAATGAGACAAGGCGGACATTTACTTTATTATTGCGCACGTGGTGAGACAAGGTGGGCTATATCGGGAATTGATTTGTGATGACTTGTGATGGCCTGGGGGCATTGTTGTTGTTGATTTGTAGTGGCGTGCCTAAACTGTGTGAGTTTTAACTTGTGAAAATTGTGGCAATTGTTCTTACATGCCGTTTATTTTCTTTACTCTTATTAGTTGGCTTGAACTGTGATAGAACACTTGCACAAGCATACACGTAGTTAATCACCCCTATCAGTTTTAGAAGATGGATCCTGATGTTATTGATCATTTCTACAAACCCTCGGCTATTTGCCTCCTATGTGAGAATGGTTCTATTGGCACGTGCGTCGTTCGTGCAGTTACCAGTTGTAATGAGGGAACAAGATGCGAAGTGTTTAGAGTTCACGAATTGGGACCGTGGATTGTGAATATTTTGAGGTTCGGTTCCTCGTGGAGATTATTGGCTAAAACCTGGTGTGAAAGCGGTCGTTCTTATCGAGTTGCTACTTGCCTTCGCTTTATCTGTGTTCACCGGATTTAAACTGTGTTTAGCTTACTCCGCTGTGTTATTACTTGTTTGTGTTCTGCTGCTAGTTGTTGCTTCCATTTCTTATTGCAAGTACCGTGTTATTATTGTCATTATGCGTAGTCTTTGTAGAGATATCTTACTGTATTAGTTCTACACCTATACTTACCCAGATTATCTAGTCTAGTAGGTGTCTCGACTGTCCCTCGTTACTAGTCCACTGAGGTTAGTCTTGTACTTACTGGGTGCTGCTGTGATGTACTCATACTGCGCTTCTGCACATTTTTGTGCATATCTAGGTAATTCTGAGTCAGTCGATCGCTAGCTAGCTATACGGATCTTGCTGTGGAGACTCCAGGGGAACCTGCTGCTGCTTTCGCAAGCTTCAGAGTCACCTTCTGATATTTTACATGTACTGTTTTATCTCTATTTCTAAATAGTTGTATTTGTAGGTTTTCTAGCAAACTCAATAGAGCTTATGACTTGTACTACCGGTTTTGGGATTGTAAGTCTTGTATAGAGATTTCTACTTCGCATTTGTTAGTCGTTATTTAATATTGTTATTATTTCAATAAATGTTAGGTTTACTTAGTCCCTAAGACTAGCTGCCATCATGACATCCTACGTAGGTAGATTTGGGTTGTGACATCTTATGATATACGGGCTTATTAGCATTCCAGAGAGCTTAGGTCTCAACTACATTAAGACATCCCTCCTCACTATCTGGATCAAAGAAGATTACGTTTACAAGACAACCACATTATTAGGTACTTTCTCATTACTCTTTTGAACTACTACTATCAAAATTAGATAAAATAGAACTAAGTTAAAAGTATGTATTTTTTAATTTTCAAACCAAACAACACTAAGAAAAAAGTTTGGTCCTCTGCACTTATACATAGTAGTGGAAATTATCCTTTGGATACTTTTGGCTATCTTATTGTTATCCAATATGAAATAATTATGTTATAGTAACTCTTATCTCTGCTATGATTCTTAATTATGTATTCTAGTTCTATTAAAAGTTAACCTAGTGATTAGAACGTCAAATTAAATCCAAAAAGAATTCTATTTCACCAAATGCTATTCTTAATTCATGAATTAAAGTCATGCATATTGAGTGATATTTTAAGTTTTACAGTTATGTACAAATTAATTTGTTTCACCAAAGAAACACTATCATTTAAAAGTTGGTCAATACTTCAGAAATATATTCGTCGTTCAATATTCCACGTACTCATAAGGATATGCGAATTAATCATAGCTCGCAATCTTGTTCTTTTCTTATATTAATTAGTAAGTTCGTACTAAGACACAAGGTACATATCAACAGCCAATAATCTCCCTCTCTCACACATGTGATGACCTAAAGTGTCATCTTTAATTTAAATATTTATTTCTACGCTCTGAGAACTCGAATAGAACCATTCAATATTTCTCGACTTGCGTGCGTAGTCCGTATAATTTTCTGAAAAGTTTTTATATGGAAAATTGATTAAAATATGAAATAGAGCTTTAAAACTCAACTGAGTTGACTTCGGTTAATATTTTGAGCAAACGGACTCGGATAAGTATTTTGACAATTTCGGTAGGTCCGTGTCGTGATTTGGGACTTGAGCATATGCTCGGAATCGAATTCAAAGGTCCCTAGCTCAAATTATCACCATTCAACGGAAACTAGAAATGTAAAGGCTAAATGTTTCCAAAGTTTGACCACGGATTTGACTTTATTGATATCGGACTCGGATTGAGATTCCAAAAATTGGAATGGCTCCGTTATGTCATTTATAACTTGTGCGCCAAACTTGAAGTCATTCTGACTCATTTAATACGTTTCGGTATGAGTTTTCTAAATTGAAAAGTTTGAAACTCATAAGTCCTAATCGAAGTGTGAATTGTAATTTTGATGTTGTTTGACGTGATTTGAAACCCCGAGTAAGTCTGTATTATATTTTGGGACTTGTTGGAATATTCGGACAAGGTCCCAAGGGGTTCGGGTGAGTTTCAGACGAGTTTCAGACCATTTTTTTTTCCAAGAACAGATGGCTGGAAATCTGGTGTTTCTCAGTCTGATTTCCTTCTATGCAATCGCGTGAGTATGTCCCATTGCGAAGGGTTACTGGCCACATAGAAGAATTTGTTCTATGCGATCGCATGGTCATGTCCGCTAACGCACAGTTGCAGCAGCTATAGCATTGCGAACGCGTGGGCAAAGCCACGTTCGCGAAGAAGGAATGAGGCAGAAGCTGAAGCACACAATTTGTGCTATGCGATCACATAAGGCAGTCCGCGATCCTGAAAGGTTGAGAAATTCTGCTTCGCGTTCGCGTGAGCTCTTCCGCATCCGTGAAGAGCTAAAAGTTCTGGGCAACCAAAATGTGCTTCGCGATCGCGAAGAATTATCCGTGATCACGAAGAGTAAACTGGACCTGGGCAAAAATTGTTCTACGCGATCGTGAAGGTATTTTCGCGATCGCAAAGAGTAAAACCTGGGCAAATAGAACTTAAGTTCTGTAAATGGGACTTCGCCCCATTTTCCACCATTTACAATTTTTAGCTCGGGTAAGGTCATTTTTGGGTGATTTTCACTGCAAAACATTGGGGTAAGTATCCTTATACTATATTGAATATATTTCATGATTCCATACTCATTTACATCATGAATCCATGGATTTATGGATGAAAAATCAGATTTTTATAAAATCTTCAAAAAATATAAAATGAAGAATTGAAAGCCAATCCGATGTCGGAATTCAATAATTTTTATATGATTGAACTCGTATCTGAACGAGTGTTCAGATTTCGTGAGTTTTTTCGGGATTCGAGACCTGGGTCCTACTGTTGATTTTTAAAATGAATTTCTAATTTTAATCTAAAAAATTAGTAATATCATATGGAACTGGAAATATACGTACCCATATTTTTCCACCATAATTCCTACGATTCATATTGAGTATATTGAATTGCCTGTGACTAGATTTGAAGCTTTCAGACACGAATTCGCGAGGCATAGATTTTTTGGAATCTTGAATTTGGTTGCAAAGCGAAGTAAGTGCCGTGGTTAACCTTGACTTGAGGGAATAGAATCCTTAAATTATTTGTTACGTGATTTTCATGTGAACGACGTATAGTCGAGGTGACGAGTGACCATACGTCGTCAAATTGATTGTTGCATATTTATCTAAAAATCATAAATTATTTTTAAATCATGAATTAATTAATGTATTAATTATTTTTTTAATATTCATTGCTCAATATCATGCATTGAATCCATGCTTTAATTGCTACATGCTTATTTGATTTATGTGACTTAATTTCTACTTGACATTTAGCATACTTAATATTAAATTGAATATTTGCTCTCTAATTCCATAATTTCTACTTGTCATCACTTGTTTTCCTAAACAAATCATAATTATTGTATGCTTTGTTGCCATATATTTTCGTATTAGTTGTTGAATTTATTGGAGTAGTTTCTTTTATAAGAAAAGGTAAATTATATTATTTGAGGAGTGGGTTGCACGCCGCAACAAAAATAAAAGTGAATATATGGGAGGAGCGGGTTGCACGCTGCAACGGAATTAAAAATGAATATGTTGTGGGATCGGGTTGCATGCCGCAACAGAATTGAATATGAATATATTGTAGGATCGGGTTGCTCGCCGCAACAGAATTGATTGAAGTAATAATTGATCATGATTGCTAAGTTGGCGTCGATTGTTTATATGGGTTACCTGTTTTATTTCTATTCCTGTCTTCCTATTATTGTTGTTATTATTATTGTCGCGCACAGGTTAATTTAAGTGACCTGCCTTAGCCTCGTCACTACTTCGTCGAGGTTAGGCTCGGCACTTACAGAGTACATGGGGTCGATTGTACTCATACTACACTCTGCACTTCTTGTGCAGATACCGGAGTTGGTCCTAGCGGCGCATAGTAGACTTGCTCGGATTCAGCTATTCAGAGGAGACTTGAGGTATTGCCGCACGACGTTCGCAGTATTAGAGTCCCCTTCTACTTTATTTTAGCTATATATTTCTTTCAGACAACTTTATTTTCATTAAGACCTTTATTTGTATTATTCTAGTAGCTCGTGCACTTGTGACACTAGTTCTAGGATGGTATTTAGACATCGCTACTATAATGGATTATTCACTTTATTTCTGATTTTATTTCAGTTATTAGTTTCTTTATTATTATTAAATTAAATTATTTAAGCGATTTTTTCAAGGCCACTCTTTACCTTCTCTAATACTTCCTGAAGCTGTTTGTTTTTCTCAAACTCAGCACACAGACTAGTCTTCACCATATTCAACTCATTTTCAAGATTAATATGTGCCTCACTTGCAACTTCCTTTCCTTTTTCAGAGTTTCCAGGCCTATTTACCATTTTAAATTCCTCAATTGTTTCTTTCAAGTCTACTACCACCACTACTAGGTCATCTCTTTCTTGCTCAATGATAGCAACTCTCTCAGTCAAGGTTTCTTTTTCTTTACTTGAACACTCAATGGTCTCTTTAAAGTCCACCACAACAACCATTAGATCATCTCTTTCATGTTCTATGCTAGCAATTCTCTCTTCTAAGGTATTTTTTTTCCTTTTTCAGGTTCTCTATTGTTTCTTTCAAATCGAATACAATGACTACTAAGTCATCTCTGATTTGTTCAGCTTCCCCTAGTTCCATAGTTAATTCATCTTTATCATTGATGAGACTATGGTATGCATCAATTAGCACATTTGCTAATGACATGAGCTCTTTAGGAGAGTAAGATTTCAGATTTCTCTGAACATCCAGAAAGTTTACCTTATCGCCGTCGTCATCTTCATCGTCATCAGATTGAGCCATTAGAGCAAAGATTGAATCATATCTGCTGTTTCATTTTCCACTGCCATCATTAAACTACCACCATGATCGTCTTCTTCTTCAAATTCGCTGGAGGAATCTCCCTACACAGCAAGAGCTTGCTTTACAACATTGTCAGCATCATTCTTCCTCTTGAAGCGTTTGTCAAGAACCTAGTTCCTCTTGGCTGCTTTGTCAAAGTTGTTATTGTAGTGATCTTGCTTTAGGAGGGGTCAATCCTTGATGAAGTGTCCTGGCTTGCTACATTTATGACAGTGGTCATAGTTTCTTGGCTTGCTAGAACTTACCCTTTTTGGAATGCCTCCATTCCTGCGAACCATCTTCTGAAATCTTTTTGTCAAGTAGGCCATGTCCCCGACTTCACCACTTGAGTCATTGCTGTCCGTCTTGAGGACCAGGTTCTTTTCCCTCTTGGGCTCTCTTCTTTCATTGTCCTTCTTCTTCTTCATTTCATAAGCTTTCAAGTTTCCAACAAGTTCATCCATGGTCAGTGTCTGCAAGTCTTTAGCTTCTGTAATGGTGTTAACTTTGCTTTCCTAAGAACTGGGCCGTACACTAAGGATTTTTCTGACAAGCTTGTTTCTCGGAATACTCTCACCAAGAGAGTGAAGCTCATTGATGGTGGAGGTGAATCGAGTATGCATATCTTGGATGGATTCATCATCTTTCATTCTGAAGAGCTCATATTCTGTTGTGAGCATATCAATATTGGATTGCTTCACCTATGTTGTTCCCTCGTGAGCTGTCTGAAAAGCCTCCCAGATCTCTTTTGTTGATTGACATGCTGATATCCTGTTATATTCATCTGGGCGAATGCCACACACAAGAATTTTCTTTACACGAAAATTCTTTTCTATAGCCTTTCTATCAGTGTCATTGAATTCCTTCCTCGTCTTGGGAATGGCTATAGCTGGGTCGCCAAGATTCTTTGTTGGGACAAAATTTCCGTCACATATGACATCCCATAACTCAAAATCTTCAGCCATGATGAAGTCGTGCATCCTAGTTTTTCACCACCCATAGTATTGACCGTTGAACCTTGGAGGTCTGTAAGTAGACTAGCATTCTTCGAAGTTTGGAGGAGCAGCTATGAGAATCTTTTATAGGTGTTAACTTAATAGAAAGAACCCGCTCTGATACCAATTGATAGAATATAAGGGTCCACCAAACTATATGGAGAACCAGGTTCTCTATCAGATTTAACAGTACACGCACAGTAGTAAATAAATGACAAGCGGAATTTTACGTGGAAAATTCCCAGCTCAACGGGATTAAAAACCACGACCTATCCTTGTAGGATTTCAATTTCACTACTAAGCAACTTTTAGATTACAACCTATGCAACCTAGGAATTAAACTCTTAATCGCTCACTAACTTGTAATGCTCTATTACAAGCCACTTTGCAATAACTCTATTACAAAGATTTTGCAACTTGACTAACTCTAGCCAAGACTTAAACACACAGGTTTAAGGTTTACAAGGGTTTCCTATAGAATGCTTCTTAAACAAGAGAGATAGGAATTTCAACTTAAGAACTATTACAAAGTTACAACTCAACTAAGGACATACAATAACTCTATGTGGGAACAGGTCCGTTGTTGTTTTGTTCTTTGTTCTTGAAGCACTTGACACTTGCTTGCTGAATGGTCATGTGAGTGAGCTTGAGTGAAATCTCTAAGTGTTCAAGTGTTGTGTTTTACTTCCCTTGAATGTATATATACATGTGTGACATTACTTACAATGATGTAAGTAAGGTAGGTAAAAAGTCTTCCCTGGAAAGTTGACTGCAGCACTGTTCTTGCACTGTAACATGTGCAGGCAACAACTTTCCAGCTGGAGAGTTGACTTCTTAAAGTCTCCTCGGGAACTGGTAGGGACTTGTTCCCTCAGCTTTTCCTTCCACTCTGAGGAGTTGAATCATATCCCATGCTGGATCCCCACCTTGAACTTGTGATCTTAAGGTCTTGTTAATACGTAGCAGGTTCCTTATCTGGTTCTGGATAGTAAGTTTGTTAGATCATCAAAAAATAAAGTAAAGTACTTATCACCAAAGTACTTGTAACCTATCAGATATCACCATTTTGTATCACCCTGGAAAGGCCAATATGGTGGCTGATGCTTTGAGTAGAAAGGCTGTGAGTATAGGCAGCATTGCGTATATTCCAGTTGATGAGAGGCCGCTAGCTGTAGATGTTCAGACTTTGGCCAATCAATTCGCGAGGTTAGATATTTCAAAGCCCAGTAGGGTTCTAGCTTGCACAGTCGCTCGGTCTTCTTTATATGAGCGCATCAGAGAGCGACAGTATGATGATCCTCATTTGCTTGTCCTTAAGGATATGGTGTGGCATGGTGGTGCCAAGCAGGTTGCTATGGGAGATGATGGAGTTTTGTGGATGCAGGGTCGTATTTGTGTTCCCAATGTGGATAGGCTTCGTGAATTAATTCTTGAGGAGGCCCATAGTTCATGGTATTCTATTCATCCGGGTACCACCAAAATGTATCAATATTTGTAGCAACATTATTGGTGGAGGAGAATGAAAAAGGATATAATTACACAAGTAGCTCGGTGTCTGAATTGTTAGCAAGTCAAGTACGAGCATCGGAGACTTGGTGGTTTGCTTCAGAAGTTAGAAATTCCTGTGTGGAAGTGGGAGTGTATCACTATGGATTTTGTTGTTGGATTCCCACGGACTCAGAGAAAGTTTGACGCAGTATGGGTCAATGTGGACAGGTTGACCAAGTCAGCAAAATTTCATTTCAATGGCAGTTACCTATTCTTTAGAGCGGCTAGCGGAGATTTACATCCGCGAGATTGTTTACCTTCACGGTGTGCCCGTGTCTATTATTTCAGATCGAGGTACGCAGTTCACCTCATATTTTCGAAGGGTTGTACAACACGAGTTAGGCACACATGTTGATTTGAGTACATTATTTCATCCCTATAAAGATGGACAATCAGAGCGCACTATTCAGATATTGGAAGATATGCTATGCGTTTGTGTTATAGATTTTTGGAGGTTCTTGGGATCAGTTCTTTCCACTCGTGGAGTATGCCTATAATAACAGCTAGCAGTCGAGCATTCAGATGGCTCTGTATGAAGCATTATATGGGAGGCAGTGCCGTTCGCCAGTTGGCTTGTTTGAACCGGGAGAGGCTCGGTTCTTGGGTACTGATTTGGTACAGGATGCCTTGGATAAGGTCAAGGTTATCAGGATCGACTTCGCACAGCTCAGTATAAGCAAAAGAGCTATGTTAACCGTAAGGTTTGTGACATTGAATTCATGGCAGAGGGTATTGCTCCGGGTTTCACCTATGAACGATGTAATGAGATTCAGAAAGAAGGGAAAGTTAAGCCCTAGGTATATCGGACCCTTTGAAATTCTTGAAAGGGCGGGTGAAGTAGCTTACAAGCATGCACTACCACCTAGTTTATCAGCAGTTCAGCCGGTATTCCATGTATCCATGCTCCGGAATATCATGGTGATCCGTCCCATGTATTAGGCTTCAGCTCGGTCCAATTGGACAAAGATTTGACCTATGAGGAGGAGCCGGTAACTATTCTAGCCCGGCAGGTCCGACAGTTGAGGTCTAAGAGTTATCCTTCAGTTTGGGTGCAATGGAGGGGTCAGCCGATTGAGGAAGCTACCTTGGAATCCGAGTCAGACATGCGGAGTAGATATCCACATCTTTTCACCAGCTCAGGTACTTTTCTAACTCCGTTCAAGGTCGAACATTTGTTTTAGAGGTGGAGAATGTGATGACCCAAAATGTCATCTTTAATTTTAAATATTCATTTCTTTCTTCTGAGAACTTGAATAACACCATTCAACATTCCTTGACTTATGTGCGCAGTCCGTATAATTTTCTGGAAAGTTTTTATGTGGAAAATTGATTAAAATGTGAAATAGAGCTTTAAAATTCAACTGAGTTGACTTCGGTCAATATTTTGAGCAAACGGACTCGGATAAGTACTTTGACAGTTCCTGTAGGTCCGTGTCGTAATTTTGGACTTGGGCGTATGCTCGAATCGAATTCGGAGGTCCATAGCTCAAATTATTGCCATTTAACGGAAACTAGAATCTAAAGGCTAAAGGTTTCCAAAGTTTGACCATGGATTTCAATTTATTGATATCGGACTCGGATTGAGATTCTGAAAATTGGAATAGCTCCGTTATGTCATTTATGACTTGTGCGCCAAATTTGAAGTCATTTCGGATTCATTTAATACGTTTCGCACGAGTTTTGTAAATTGAATAGTTTGAAACTCATAAGTCCGAATCGAGTGTGAATTGTAAGTTTGATATTGTTTGACGTGATTTGAAACCCTGAGTAAGTCCGTATTATGTTTCGGGACTTGTTGGAATATTACGATGAGGTCCCGAGGGGCTCGTGTGAGTTTTGGACGAGTTTCAGACCATTTTTGTTCAAGACCAGATAGTTGAAAATCTGGTATTTCTCAGTTGTAGTTTCCTTCTATGCGATCGTGTGAGTATGTCCGCGATCGCGAAGGATTATTTTCCATAGAGAAGAATTTATTCTATGCGATCGCATGGCCATGTCCGCGATCGCATAGTTGCAGCAGCTAAAGCATCACGAATGCGTGGGCAAAGCTGCGTTCGCAAAAAAGGAATGAGGCAGAAGCTGAAGCACACAATTTGTGCTATGCGATCACATAAGGCAGTCCGCGATCACGAAAGGCTGAGAAATTCTGCTTCGCGTTCGCGTGAGCTCTTCTGCGTTCGCGAAGAGCTAAATTCTGGGAAACCAAAATGTGTTTCACGATCGCGAAGAATTATCCGTGATCGAGAAGAGTAAACTGGACCTGGGCAGAAATTGTTCTACGCGATCGCGAAGGTCTTTCCGCATTCAAAGAGTAAAAACCTGGGCAAACACAACTTAAGTTCTATAAATGGTATTTCGCCCCATTTTCCACCATTTACGATTTGAGCTCGGGTAAGGCGATTTTGGGGCGACTTTCAGGGGAAAATATTGGGATAAGTGTTCCTTATCCTATCTTGATTATTTTCATGATTCCATACTCATTTACATCATGAATCCATGAATTTATGGAAGAATAATCAGATTTTTATAAAATCTTCCAAAATGAAAAATGAAGATTTGAAATCCAATCCGATGTCGGAATTCAATAGTTTTTGTATGGTTGAACTCATACTGGAATGAATGTTCAGATTTGGTGAGTTTTTTTGGGAATAGAGACATGGGTCCCACTACCGATTTTTAAAATGAATTTTGGATTTTAAACCGGAAAATTAGCAATATCATATGGAATTAATTCCTACGATTCATATTGAGTATATTGAATAGTTCGTGACTAGATTTGAAGCTTTCAGACACGAATTCGCGAGGCAAAGGTTTATTGGAATCTTGAATTTGGTTGCGAAACGAAGTAAGTGTCGTGGTTAACATTGACCTGAGGGAATAGGGCCCTTAAATTATTTGTTACGTGAATTTCATGTGAACGACGTATAGGCGAGGTGACGAGTGTCTATACGTCGTCAAAATTATTGTTTCATATTTATCTGAAAATCATAAATTATTTTAAATCATGAATTAATTATTATATTAATCATTTCTCTAATATTCGTTGCTCAATATCATGCCTTGAATCCATGCTTTAATTGCTACATTCTTATTTGATTTATGTGACTTAATTTCTACTTGACATTTATCATACTAAATATTAAATTGCATATTTCCTCTCTAATTCCACAATTAAATGCTACTTGTCATTACTTGTTTTCCTAAATAAATCATAATTATTGTATGCTTTGTTGCCATATATTTTCGTATTAATTGTTGAATTTATTGGAGTAATATCTTTTATAAGAATTGGTAAATTATATTATTTGAGGAGCGGGTTGCACGCTGCAACAGAAATAAAAGTGAATATATGGGAGCAGCGGGTTGCACACCGCAACGGAATTGGAAATAAATATGTTGTGGGATTGGGTTGCACGCCACAATAGAATTGAATATGAATATATTGTGGGATTGGATTGCTCGCCGCAACGGAATTGATTGAAGTAATAATTGATCATGACTGCTGAGTTGGCGTTGATTGTTGATATGAGTTACCTGTTTTATTTCTATTATTGTCTTCCTATTATTGTTGTTATTATTATTATTATCGCGTACAGGTTAATTTTAGTGACCTGCCTTAGCCTCGTCACTACTTCGTCGAGGTTAGGCTCGGTACTTACAAAGTACATGGGGTCGGTTGTACTCATACTACACTCTACACTTCTTGCGCTTAGTGGCACACATTAGACTAGCTCGGATTCAGCTATTCAGAGGAGACTTGAGGTATAGTCGCACGACGTTCTCAGTTATGAAGACCCCTTCTACTTTATTTTAGCTGTGTATTTCTTTCAGAAAACTTTATTTCATCCAGACCTTTATTTGTATTATTCTAGTAGCTCGTGCACTTGTGACACCAGTTCTGGGATGGTATTTAGACACCACTACTATAATGGATTATTCACTTTATTTCTGATTTTATTTCAGTTATTAGTTTCTTTATTATTATTATTATTAAATTAAATTGTTAAAAATGGTTAAAATTATTCTAACGTTGGCCCGCCTAGAAAGTGAAATGTCAGGCGTCATTACAGTCCCTAAGATAGGAATTTTGGATCGTAACACTCTCTCTCTCTCTCTCTCTCTCTCTCTCTCTCTCTCTCTCTCTATATATATATATATATATATATATATATATATATGTATGTATGTATGTATTTACGAAAACACTCATTCTATAGTCTAGAACAAACGATTTACCATAACTGCTATCTGTGAGTGCCCTCATCCCACGCTCTCACATAACCTATCAGTTTTAGGAAAACTACTAGTTTCCCAACAAATATTTAAAAATATAAAAAGAAAAGAAAAGATGTGTAATGACCCGCCCGGTCGTTTCATGAATTACAACTCCGTTTCCCCTATTTCTGCTCCCTTATGTGTTGTTCAGTTGTATTTGATCATATCGTGTTGGTTGTGTTGTGCTCGGAGTGGTCTTAGAATGGAATGAGACACTTAGTCTCTTATTTAGAAGCCTAAGTTGAAAAAAGTCAACCGGATGTTGACTTATCAGTAGAAGGTCTTGGATGTAAATTATGATGGTTAAGATAGCTTCGTTAGGTGATTTTGGACTTAAGAGCGTGTTCGGAATGTAATTTGGAGGTCCGTGGTAGACTTAGGCTTGAATTGGCGAAAATGGAAATTTGGCGTTTTTCCGGTCGGCAGTGGAAATCTTGATATCTGGGTCGGAATGGAATTCCAGAAATTCGAGTAGGTCCGTTGTGTCATTTTTGACGTGTGCAAAATTTCAGGTCATTCGGATGAAGTTTGATAGGTTTTTACACCGTTTGCGGAATTTGGAAGTTTTGAAATCCTTAAGCTTGAATCTGAGGGTGTTTTGATGTTTTGATGTTGTTTTGAGTGTTCTGAAGGTTGGTATAAGTTTGAATGATGATATGCGACTTGTTTGTATGTTTGGTAGAGGTCCCGAGGGCCTCGGGTTGATTTCGGGAGGTTGATGGATCAAGGATTAAATTTGAGGAAGTGCTGAAAATTCCTTCAGTTGTCATAACCGCACCTGCGGAGTGGGAACCACAGGTGCAACGTCCGCAGGAGTGAGGAAGCAGCCGCAGATGCGGCCATAGGTGAGAAGGCCAGGAGCCGCACATGCGGAACAAGGAACGTACCTGCGTGACCGTAGGTATGGGTAAGAGGTCGCAGATGCGATTAAGGGAGAATAAGTGAAAACCGCAGATGCGGTTGGTTGGACAGCAGAAGCGGTCCCGCAGGCGCGGGTAATGAACCGCATGTGCGTAAATCGCTGCGCAAAAAGTATAAAAGGCCATCTTCGCGAATTTCAGTCTTTTATCCACCATTTTTGGTCGAGTTGGAGCTTGGGGATTGCGATTTCAAGGAGGAATTTAAGTGTTTTCAGTGAGGTAAGCTAGTTGGGCCGTGTATCTTGTGTTTATGGCAATTATTCAATTGTTTAATCATGGTTTTAGTAAGAAAATTAAGGAAGAATTGGGAAATTAGGGCTTGAAATTGGAGAGTTCAAATGGGGATTTGAGGGGCCATTTGAGGTCCGATTTTGATGATTTTGGTATGTATAGAATGAGGGGACAAGGATTCTAGTGTTGTGATTTTTATCGGATTTCGAGACGTGGGCCCAGGGTCGAGTTTGGCCAATTTCGGGAATTTTGATTAAATTTAATAATTTTCGTGTGGGATTTGTTCCTTTGGCATGTATTGATGTTATGATTGTGATTTTGGATATATTCGGCGCGATTTGAGGCGAGTCGAGAGGCAAGGGCATTGCGGAGTAGATTTTTGTCCGGTCCGAGGGTATGAAAACCCAGAATTTTATACTATTTTTTATAAATGAGGTGACGCACATGCTAGGTGACGGGCGTGGGCGTACACCCATAGGGATTGTGACTTGGTCCCTCCCGTGGCAACTGTAGAGTTGCATATGTTTGATAAACTCTATATGTTATCTATGTGTTTTAGCAATGATTTTGTTAACTTGGGCCGAATGCCATGTTTGGGACCTTGTGTAGTACTGTTTGGATCCTTAGGGGTATTTTACTGTTATCCTCACATCGTTTGATAGAAAGCTTTACCCTTAGTCATGATGAATAAATGTTTTTAACAACTTTCATTACTGATTGATCTTACTATTTCCACTGAGGTTCTTAGGTTATGATATGTATATGATTTTAAATGCTCGTTACTGCACTCAGACTTTATTTATAATTGTTACTTACTGAGTTGGCCTACTCACGTTACTCCCTGCACCTTGTGTGCAGATCCAGGTGCCAGAGCATCCGAGTGAGAGCCGCCTTTTGCCTTCATATCACTTCAGAGATTGCAAGGTAGCTGCACGACATGCGCAGCCCTGCCTTTCTCCTTCCTATCTTTTACTATTTTATTCAGCAGACTCATTTTATATTGAGTAGACAGTATCAGATTGTATTCTAGTGGCTCATGACTAGTGCCACCGGGATCGGGCGGTGTTTGATGTTTTGCGTATTTGTTTTCGCTTATTTTGAAATATTTAAATGAAAGATTTGTGATCGTATTTAGTTAGTAAAGTAATTAAGAAAAAGACCTTTTATGATTTAATTGTTGAATTTGGCTGGCCTAGTACTGCGATAAGCGCCATCACGACCGGGGTGGTTTGGGGGTCGTAACAAGTTGATAGCAAAGCCTAGGTTACATAGGTCTCACGGGTCATAAGCTGGTTTAGTAGAGTCTCGCGGATCGGTACAGAGACGTTTGTACTTATCCTCGAGAGGCCGCGGAACCTTTAGAAAAAACTTCACATTCTTGAAATTCCTGTCGTGCGAATCTGTTGATTCTAGTACTAAACTTCTGTTATTCTATTCTCTCACAGATGGTGAAGACACATGATACCAGTCAGGACGGATGACCACCGGTTGGGGCCACTAGAGGCCGTGGTCACGGTCGAGGCCGTGGTAGGGGAAGGGGTGTAGCCCGTATAGTAGATGGGGCAGCACCTGAAGATCCACCAGCCGCCCCAGTTCATGATCAGATTCCAGTGGGGGATGCTCCAACGGGACCAGCTCAGGCACCCGCTATGCTTATTGTTATTCTGAGTCTTCAGGGAACCTTGACTCAGATCTTGACCGTGTGCACTAGTCTTGCTCAGGCGGTCGTAGTTTCTACTACAACAACCACTTCTCAGGCCGGGGGAGGCACTCAGACTCCCGCCGCTCGCACACTCGAGCAGGTTGTTCAGGGATTGCAGACACCGGAGGCACCATCAGCCCAACCGGTTGCACCTGCTCAGGATTTTGTAGTACCAGTTATGCCTGAGGATGAGCAGCATCGATTGGAGAGGTTTGGTAGACTTCAGCCTCCGACTTTCAGTGGTGCAGAGGGCGAGGATGCCCAAGGTTTCTTGGACAAGTGTTAGAGGATTCTTCGTACATCGGGTATTCAGGAGACCAGTGGGGTCGCATTTACTACTTTTCAATTATTTGGAGCTGCCTTCACTTGGTGGGAGGCTTATGAGAGGCGTAGGCCTGTTAGTGCATCGCCCCTTACCTGGCAGCAATACTCCGCTCTCTTTTTGGAGAAGTATGTGCCATAGTTTCGCAGGGAGGAGCTACGCAGGCAGTTCGATCAGTTGCATCAGGATGATATGACTGTGACGCAGTATGAGATGAGGTTCTTAGAGTTAGCTCATCATACTGTTTGGTTGGTTTCTACGGATAGAGAGAGGATCAGGAGGTTCGTGGATGGCCTCACATATCAGCTTCGGATACTCATGTCCAGAGAGAGGGTGTCAGGTGCCACTTTTGAGCAGGTTGTCGATATTTCCCGAGAGATTGAGTTAGTTCGTCGCCAGGAGCGAGATGAGATGGAGGCCAAGAGGGCTCAGGGATCTGGTAGTTTTGGTGGTGTTCCTTTGAGAGATCAGTTTCAGCACGGTAGAGGCCGTCCATTTAGACATGCTCAGTCAGCTCGCCCAGTTCATCGAGGGGCATCATCGGGCCATGGTTCTCACAGTTCTCATCACGTCCATTCATTACTTAATGCCCTTCAAGCCCAGAGTTCGTTCCGTGCTCCATCAGTTCAGGCTCTTCTATGTCAGGTCCTTCAACTGGTCATCCCGGTGCTATGGGTTCCCTTCAGTCCCCGTTCCCCGCACCAGGTAGTTGTTATAAGTGTGGAGAGTTTGGACATATGAGGAGACAGTGTCCTCGTCTTCTTGGGGGTTCATCTCAGCAGAGGGGTCAGCCCTCGACTTTTGCTCCAGTTACTTCACCACCCGCCCAGGCAGCTAGGGGTGGGGGTCAGTCAGCTAGGGGTCGCTCCAGAGGGGGAGGAAGATCAGGTGGTGGTTAGGCTCATTTCTATGCACTCCCAGCCAGACCAGATGCTATTGCCTCAAATGCCGTGATTACAGTCATTGTCTCAGTTTGCCACAGAGATGCCTCTGTGTTATTTGATCCCGGTTCCACTTTTTCATATGCGTCATCATATTTTGCTCGTTATTTGGATTCGCCCCATGAGTCTCTCATTTCATCTGTTCGTGTATCTACTTCGGTGGGTGATACTATTGTTGTGGACCGCGTATATCGATCGTGTGTGGTGACTATAGGGGGTTTGGAGACCCGAGTGGACATTCTGTTGCTTTGTATGGTGGATTCCGATGTGATATTTGGCATGGATTGGCTATATCTGTGTCGGGCTATTTTGGACTGTCATGCTAAGATAGCGACATTGGCTATGCCGGGTGTGACACGGATTGAGTGGCGAGGTTTGACCGATTTTGTTTCTAGTAGGGTAATTTCATTTTTGAAGGCCCAGCGGATGGTTGGGAAGGGTTGTCTCTCTTACTTAGCCTTTGTGAGGGATGTCAGTGCAGAGGCTCCTAGTATTGATTCAGTCTCGATGGTGAGGGATTTTCCAGATGTATTTCCTGCAGACCTGCCGGGCATGCCCCCGGACAGGGATATTGACTTTGGTATTGATTTGGTGCCGGGCACTCAGCCCATCTCTATTCCACCGTATCATATGACACCGACGGAGTTGAAGGAATTTAAGGAGCAGCTTTAGGAACTCCTTGATAAGGGGTTTATTCGGCCTAGTGTGTCGCCTTGGGGTGCGCCTGTTTTATTTGTGAAGAAGAAGGATGGCACGATGAGGATGTGCATTGATTATAAAGTTACAATCAAGAACAAGTATCCTTTGCCTCGTATTGATGATTTATTTGACTAGCTTCAGGGAGTGAGGGTGTTCTCCAAGATTGATCTCTGGTCAGGGTATCACCATTTGAAGATCAGGGACTCGGATATTCTTAAGACAACTTTCAGGACACGATATGGTCATTATGAGTTCCTTATGATGTCTTTTGGGCTGACCAATGTCCCAGCAATGTTCATGCATTTGATGAACAACGTGTTTCGACCTTATCTTGACTCGTTTGTTATTGTATTCATTGATGATATTCTGGTGTACTCGCATAGTCAGGAGGAGCACGCGGAGCATTTGAGAGTGGTATTGCAGCGGTTGAGGGAGGAGCAGCTTTATGCAAAGTTCTCGAAGTGTGGGTTTTGGCTCAATTCAGTGGCTTTCTTGGGGCACGTGGTGTCCAGTGAGGGTATTCAGGTTGATCCGGAGAAGATAGAGGCGGTTCAGAGTTGGCCCAGACCGTCCTCAGCCGTCGAGATTCGTAGCTTTCTTGGCTTGGCGAGTTATTACCGTCGGTTTGTTTAGGAATTTTCATCTATTGCATCATCCTTAACCAAGTTGACTCAAAAGGGTGCTCCATTCAGGTAGTCGGATGAGTGTGAGGCGAGTTTTCAGCAGCTCAAGACTGCCTTGACCACAGCTTCGGTGTTAGTTTTGCCATCACCTTCAGGTTCATATACAATGTATTGTGATGCTTCTCGAGTTGGTATTGGATGTGTGTTGATGTAGGAGGGTAGAGTGATTGTTTATGCTTCTCGTTAGTTGAAGCCCTATGAGAAGAACTACCCTGTTCATGATTTGGAGTTGGCTGCCATTGTTCACGCGTTGATGATTTGGAGGCATTATCTCTATGGTGTGTCTTGTGAGGTGTTTACTGATCATCGTAGCCTTCAGGACTTGTTCAATCAGAAGGACCTCAATTTGAGGCAGCGGAGATGGTTGGAGCTGCTAAAGGATTATGATATCACTATCTTGTACCATCCGGGGAAGGCCAATGTAGTGGTCGATGCCTTGAGTAGGAAGACGGTGAGTATGGGCAGCTTGGCGTATATTCCTGTTGGGGAGAGACCTCTTGCAGTAGACGTTCAGGCCTTGGCCAATCGGTTTGTGATGTTGGATATTCCGGAGCCCAGTCGGATCCTAGCTTTTGTGGTTTCTCGATTTTCCTTGTTTGATCGCATCAAAGAGCACCAGTATAATGATCCTCATTTGCTTGTCCTCAAGGACAGAGTTCAGCACGACGATGACAGAGATGTGACTATTGGTGATGACGGAGTATTGAGGATGCAGGGCCGGATATGTGTGCCCAATGTAGATGGGCTTCGGGAGTTGATTCTAGAAGATGCCCATAGCTCGCGGTATTCCATCCATCCGGGTGCCGCGAAGATGTATCAGGATTTAAGACAACACTATTGGTGGAAGATGATGAAGAAGGATATTGTGGGATTTGTTGCTTGGTGTCTCAATTGTCAGCAGGTGAAATACGAGCATCAGAGAACGGGTGGCTTGCATCAGCAGATGGATATTCCAGAGTGGAAGTGGGAGTGGATCACCATGGATTTTGTAGTCGGACTTCCACGGACTTTGAAGAAGTTCGAAGCTATTTGGGTGATTGTGGATCGGCTGACCAAGTCCGCGCACTTCATTCCTGTGTAACTACCTATTCTTCAGAGCGGTTAGCAGAGATTTATATTCGAGAGATTGTTCGCCTGCACGGTGTCCCAATTTCCATTATTTCAGATAGAGGTACTCCGTTCACTTCGTTGTTTTGGAGAGCCGTACAGCGAGAGTTGGGTACTCAGGTTGAGTTGAGCACAACTTTTCACCCTCAGATGGATGGGCAGTCCAATGCACTATTCAGATATTGGAGGACATGTTACGTGATTATGTCATTGATTTTGGAGGTTCATGGGATCCGTTTTTACCGCTCGCAGAGTTTGCATATAACAACAGTTATTAATCGAGTATTTAGATGGCTCCATATGAGGCTTTATATGGGAGACAGTGTAAATCTCCAGTTGGTTGGTTTGAGCCAAGCGAGGCTAGGCTTTTGGGTGCAGACTTGGTATAGGATGCTTTTGACAAGGTGAAGGTGATTCAGGAGCGGCTTTGTACAACACAATCGAGACAAAAGAGTTATGCTGATAGGAAGGTTCGTGATGTGTCTTACATGGTTGGGGAGAAGCTTCTACTGAAGGTATCACCCATGAAGGGTTTTATGAGATTTGGGAAGAGGGGTAAATTGAGTCCTCGATTCATTGGACCTTTTGAGGTGCTTCGGAGGGTTGGGGAGGTGGCTTATGAGTTGGCGTTGCCACCTAGCTTGTCGAGTGTGCATCCGGTATTTCATGTTTATATGCTTTGGAAGTATATTGGCGACCCATCCCATGTTTTGGATTTTAGCACGGTTCAGTTAGACGATGATTTGACTTATGATGTGGAGCTAGTGGCTATTTTGGAGCGGCAGATCCGAAAGTTAAGGTCAAAGGATATAGCTTCAGTGGAAGTGTAATGGAGAGGTTGGCCCGTGTAGGAGGCTACTTGGGAGACCGAGCGGGAGATGCAGAGTAGATATCCTCACCTATTTGAGGCTTCAGGTATGTTTCCTGAACAGTTCGAGGACGAACGTTTGTTTAAGAGGGGGAGGATGTAACGACCAGGCCGGTCGTTTCATGAGTTACAACCCCGTTTCCCCCATTTCTGCTCCCTTATGTGTTGTTCAGTTGTATTTGATCATATCGTGTTGGTTGTGTTGTGCTCGGAGTGGTCTTAGAGTGGAATGAGACACTTAGTCTCTTATTTAGAATCCTAAGTTGGAAAAAGGCAATCAGATGTTAACTTATGAGTAGAAGGTCTCAGATGTGAATTCTGATAGTTCGGATAGCTTCTTTAGGTGATTTTGGACTTAGGAGCGTGTTCGGAATGTAATTTTCAGGTCCGTGGTAGATTTAGGCTTGAATTGGCGAAAATAAAAATTTGGCATTTTTCGGTCGGCAGTGGAAATCTTGATATCGGGGTCGGAATGGAATTCCAAAAATTGGAGTAGGTCTGTTGTGTCATTTGTGACGTGTGTGCAACATTTTAGTTCATTCGGATGAAGTTTGATAGGTTTTTACACCGTTTGCGGAATTAGGAAGTTTTGAAATCCTTAAGCTTGAATCTGTGGGTGTTTTGATGTTTCGATGTTGTTTTGAGTGTTCCGAAGGTTGGTATAAGTTTGAATGATGATATGTGACTTGTTGGTATGTTTGGTTGAGGTCTCGAGGGCCTCGGGTTTATTTCGGGAGGTTGACGGATCAAGGATTGAATTTGAGGAAGTGGTGAAAATTCCTTCAGCTGTCATAACCGCACATGCAGAGTGGGAACCGCTGGTGCGATGTCCGTAGGAGAGAGGAAGCAGCCGCAGATGCGACAATAGGTGAGAAGGCCAAGAGCCGCATGTGCGGAAGAAGGAACGCACCTGCATGACCGCATGTGCGGGTAAGAGGTCGCAGATGCAGTTAAAGGAGAATAAGTAAAAAGCACATATGCGGTTGGTTGGACCGTAGAAGCGGTCCCGCAGGTGTGTAAATCGCCGGGCAGAAAGTATAAAATGCCAACTTCGCGAATTTCAGTCTTTTATCCACCATTTTTGGTTGAGTTGGAGCTTGGGGATTGTGATTTCAAGGAGGAATTTAAGTGTTTTCAGTGAGGTAAGCTACTTGGGCCTTGTATCTTGTGTTTATGGCAATTATCTTATTGTTTAACTCATGGTTTTAGTGAGAAAATTTAGGAAGAATTTGGAAATTAAGGCTTGAAATTGGAGAGTTCAAATGGGGATTTGAAGGGCCATTTGAGGTCCAATTTTGATAATTTTGGTATGTATAGACTCGTGAGGGGATAAGGATTTTAGTGTTGCAATTTTTATCGGATTTCGAGACGTGGGCCAGGGGGTCGGGTTTGGCCAATTTTTGGGATTTTGATTAGATTTGATAATTTTCGCGTGGGCTTTGTTCCTTTGGCATGTATTGATGTTATAATTCTAATTTTTGATAGATTCAGGGCTATTTGATGCCGAGTCGAGAAGCAAGGGCATTACGGAGTAGATTTCTGTCCGGTTCGAGGTAAGTAACTATTGTAAATCTTGACCTGAGGGTATAAAACCCCGGAGTTTCGTACTATTTTTGATAAATGAGGTGACGCACATGCTAGGTGACGGGCGTGTGGGCGTACACCCGTAGGGATTGTGACTTGGTCCGTCCCGTGGCAATTGTAGAGTTGCATATGTTTGATAAACTCTATATGTTATCTATGTGTTTTAGCAATGATTTTGTTAACTTAGGCTGAATGCCATATTTGGGGCCTTGTGCCATACTGTTTGGACCCTTAGGGGTATTTTACTATTATTCTCACATTGTTTGATAGTAAGCTTTACCCTTAGTCATGGTTTATACCTGTTTATTTTTAAATTTTGTTCCCCACTCTATTTTTTTTGTATTCATGAAAGTGTTTTGGGCTGAGTTCCCTGTGTTTGCACTGAGATGCCCAAGTGGCTTGTGAGGCTGATGAGTGAATGAGGCCGAGGGCCGGAGTGAGGATAATTATGGATCGGGCTGCACGCCGCAACGTTATNTATATATATATATATATATATATATATATATATATATATATATATATATATATATATATATATATATATATATCGGGCTGCACGCCGCAGCGATATAGCGCTTGGGCTGTAGGAGTCCTCCGGAGTCTGCACACCCCCAGTGAGCGCAGTCGACTATATATTTATGGATCGAGCTGTACGCCACGACGGTTTTATGAGATATTTATTGAGCGTGAGTGCTAAGTGTGAGTGCTGATTGATGGTAATTAAGTCACGAATGACTGAGAGGCTTGCCCGAAGGTCTATATATATGTATGAGTGATACTTTGCCCGAGGAGCTTGTTTTTATAAAATTACTATTTTCACTCCTCTTTGTATTGAGCCTCTATTGGAAATGTTGAATAAATATTTTTAACAACTTTCATTACTGATTGATCTTACTATTTCCACTGAGGTTCTTAGGTTATGATATGTATATGATTTTAAATGCTCGTCACTGCACTCAGACTTTATTTATAATTATTACTTACTGAGTTGGCGTACTCACGTTACTCCCTGCACCTTGTGTGCAGATCCAGGTGCCAGAGCATCCAAGTGAGAGCCGCCCTTTGCCTTCGGAGCATTTCGGAGATCCCAAGGTAGCTGCACGACGTCCGTAGCCCTGCCTTTCTCCTTCCTATCTTTTAGTATTTTATTCAGCAAACTCATTTTGTATTGAGTAGACAGTATCAGATTGTACTCTAGTGGCTCATGACTAGTGACACCGGGATCGGGCAGTGTTCGATGTTTTGCGTATTTGTTTCCGCTTATTTTGAAATATTAAAATGAAAGATTTGTGATCGTATTTAGTTAGCAAATGAATTAAGAAAAAGACCTTTTATGATTTAACTGTTGAATTTGGCTGGCTTAGTACCGCGATAGGCGTCATCACGACCGGGGTGGTTTGGGATCGTGACAAGATCCGCAAATGCATATTTATATGCATTACTTTGTGTCCAAAAATGTTAAACTCATGAAAACAAATAACACGTTAATTGGCGTACTTCGATCGATATTCAACATAGAGAATTAACGTTGATATACTTAAGTAGAAAATTAAAACACCAACTTTCTGGACAGAAATTCACTACAAAAACATAGCATATTACATGAGGATTCTCCTGGAAATTATAAAAGAAAATTTGCAGGTAATTCAGTTTCTTGCGGATTTTCCTTCAAAAAAAAATCTGATGGAAATTTTTTGTAGGTAATTATTACTTACGGCTTTAGAAATCCCCAAGTAAGTTATCTAGGAATTTTGAATCCGCATGTAAATTAGTTGGGGATTATAGATTCACACGTAAATTAAGAAAAACAAAAACCGTATGAAACTTTTGGTAAAAGTTCAAGAAAGAAAGGAGTTTTCTTGCAGATTTTTCCTAGGAAAATATCTGCATGTAAATCCCCATAAGTTCCTAATTGAATTCCTTAGAAATTTTTAGACAAAAAATTATACTGTCATAATTCTTAATTTTTTCTTATTAAGGTAACCTTCTAAATATTATATCTTTGTGTCGCGAATATATTCTCCGCTCAAGATATTATAGCACCACAACGTTATTTGTTATTACTAACTAGTAGTAGTATTAGTGATAGTACATTCTAAATATAGTACATTAAATCTTCTGTTAATTAATAACAAATACTACTCCTTTCCGATATTCTATTTGAGAAATTTTAATAAAGCACTATCTTTTAGCAGTAATTAGCCATCTATAGATACCATTTGCTATATTACAGATTATAGATACCTTTTCTGTGGTTATAAGATGTATTTGACGTATTAAAGCTATTGTATTCATGAATACAGTAGAAAAAATAGGCATGAATCAGGGAAGTCCAGCTAATCAGTTGTTGTATTCGAGTGTATTCGATTGTATTCATGGAGTGAAATATGGGGTTACAGCTGGACAGATTATTGTATTCGACTGTATTCACGGCGTGAAATAGGGGATTACACTATTTTTAAAAGGGAAAGTGAATCAATTAACATAATAGACTCCTAATATAACCCAACAAACTCAATTATAACACACAAATTTTGTATTTTCAGTTATAAAAAAAGATTCTCAACCGAAAAATACCCCAAAAATATAGCAATCTTCAGAGAAATTATATAATACATCTGAATACATAAATTATATTAATTAAAAAAAATATATGAATACATTCATGGCATATAGCGAGACAGTGAATGCAATGAAATACATAGAATACAGCGGGATACATTGAAATACAATGAAAAAAAGGCAGTGAATACAATGAAATACATGGAATACAACGAGATACATTGAATTACAATGAAAAAAAAGATAATGAATACAATGAAATACATGAAGATACATTAAATATATTAACTCTGCTTTATCTCTGCGTTTAATGGAGTCCTCATCAAACCCAGCTTCACGCAGTCGCTTCCATATGACTTCATCTGTCAAAGGGGTTCTTGAACTTGAAACCCTACCTGACGCCGAAATAGGCGTTCGATTCACCGGAGTCAAAGCCAGTCTCTCTGACCCAGGACTTGTCATTCTTGATTTCTCTACACTTTTGTATTTGACTTGGCTGCTCCACCGTTTGACGAGTAATAATAATCGATTTGAAGTCTCTTGAAAATTGTACTGGTTTTTTCTTTGTACTAATTTTTTGCTTCAACAAGACTTCTGTGATAAGATGCCGTTAGAAGGAGGAGGAGAGCGGAAATTTTAATGGGATGGAGGGGGGGAGGGGGAGAGAATGGGATGTATCAAAATAGAAAGAGAAAGAAAATAGTATAACTGAATAGCGTATTTAGTGGCTTAGGGCTAGGAGGTAACCAAAATTAAATATTTTGCTATAAACTTTAAAAGAAATCTATAGAATATAATTTTTTTAAATGGTATTTATTTAAAATAAATAAGGTATTAATCTTTGCTATAGGAGGTTAAAATTCCTATTTTGTATTCCCTAACTTAGAAACTTATAGAGAAACTTTCAGAAACCATTATGTTTTAGTGGTTATTAGCTAGTTGTAGCTACCATTTACTATATTACTTTATATAGCTATATTTTCAGATTTTTTAGAGTGTATTCAATGTATTTAAGCTACTGTATTCATGAATACAGTAGCATTTCTAGGCGTGAAACATGGGATTACAGCTAGACAGATTTTTGTAGTTGAGTGTATTCGACTGTATTCATGGCGTGAAACATGGGATTACAGCTGGACAGATTATTGTATTCGACTGTATTGACTGTATTCACAGCGTGAAACATGGGATTACATTATTTTTAAACGGAAAGTGAATCAACTAACATAATAGACTCCTAATATAACTCATCAAACTCAATTATAACACAGAAAATTTGTATTTCAAGTCATAAAAAAGATTCTTAACCAAAAAACACCCAAAAACATAGCAATCTTCAGAGAAATTATATAATACATCTGAATACATAAATTATATTAATTAAAAAAAAACATATGAATACATTCATGGAATATAGTGAGACAGTGAATACAATGAAATACGTAGAATATAGCAGGATACATTGAAATACAATGAAAAAAAAGACGATGAATACAATGAAATACATAGATTACAGCGAGATACATTGAAATACAATGAAGAAAAAGACAATGAATACAATGAAATATATTGAAATACATTGAAATATATTAACAGAAAATTCAAGTTGCTCAGCCCCTAACTCCGTCGTCTTTGTTGAAGAACAACCCTAATGTCGTCTCGTTGAAGCAGCATCAGTATCCAGTCCTCGCTCGCCGTCACCGTTGCCTCTGTTTGCCGACGATTGGCACGTAATTACCGGCGAAATAACGGAGGTTTTTGCTGATCCAATATGTTGCGTCAGAGAATGAGATTGGGAGGCTGAGAGCGGCGGTATCAATGAATAACGGCCACGGTCGAAACGGTGACGGTGGCAATTGCTACAGCGTCCGGCAGAGGAGAAGACATCGGGAAGTAGAGAGAGAGAGAGAGAGAGAGAGAGAGAGAGAGGAAGAATAGATATGGGGTAGGGGATAGGAGAAATTTGAGGGGATATGAGAGAGAAAAATAATACAAAGCTTGTTTTATGGCTTAAGGGTAGGAGGTGACCACAAATAGATATTTGGCTATAAAACATCAAAAGGTAACTATGGAATATAATTTTTTAAAAGGGTATTTATTTAAAATAAATAAGGTATCAAACTTTGCTATAGGAGGTAACTATCCAAACTTATATCACATGAAAAGCCCATACTAGGTGTAGCCCACAACTGTTGGAGTCTTTCAGCCTTGGTGCGATAAGAGGATATTCCAACTATTACTTCTCTTCCCATGAGTATTTATTCACTAATTTAACCCTTTTTTTTTTTTTAAAAGAGTGCATTAAATAAAGATTTAATAAATCAAATAAAATTTATTTTCAAGTGAATAAAATTATTATTACATTTTAAATCTATTCTTAGTTATTTTTTTTCTTTCTAAAACTGCATTTATAATCCTGAAATAACACATTAATTTTTATATATAGAAAATACATTAACTAACAAGAATTAAACATACTGTACATTGGTTTAAGTAATTGATATGAATTATTTTGCTAATTCCAACAACGTATGCAAGATTACCTTATTTCAATAATGTTAGAAATTAATCAAGAGATAATGTTAGAAAATAGAATTATAAAAGCGCTTGATACTTAAGTTTCAATAGTATTTTTACAAACTAATATCACTTAAGTAACTTATTATAATTAAGTTTCATCATTCTAACTATACATGGGAGAAAATAAGATATTTAGGATAGAAAGTTAATAAAATAAAATATAACTTAATTTTTTGCTTAAAAAGTTAAACTTAAATTATTCAGTTATACGCAATTTCGTATTTTTTAATTGATATTAGCTTTATTACGTCCTTTTATATCAATCATACTATTGTTATTCTTAAAATAACTAGATTTATGATAATTGTTTTTTATGAATTTCTTCAAAAAATAATAACCAGTTATATCATGCTCAATAACTTGTAATAACCAATCCATCATATATCACATAACTAGTTAGAAAGTTAATAAAAATTAGATATATTTTATAAATGTAACTGTCACGATTCTAATTTTCCTCCGTAAGATGTCGTGACGGCACCTAGTCTCTAAGACTAGGTAAGCCTAACAAATGCGGAAAAAGAAACTGAAATAACGACTAAAAATCTCAACATCAACAGATAAATATATAACTGAAAACTGCCGCTCGGCAAGTACAAATAAAATCTGCAACTCAAAGAATAAAAGTCCCAAAATCCGGTAGTTACAAGCAACAAGCTCTAAGGAAGTACTAAATATCTCTATAAATCAGAGTCTAAGAGAAATAAAGAAAAGACAACATGATAAAGGGGGACTCCGAAATCTGCGGAAGCTGGCAAATATACCTTGAAGTCTCTAAGCTGCGACTCAACGCTGTACTATCGAGGTTGATAAGATGTACTTGGGTCTGCATAAAAACATGTGCAGAAGTGTAGTATGAGTACACCACAACTGTGCTTAGTAAGTGCCAAGCCTAACCTCGGTAGAGTAGTGACGAGGTTAGGTCAGGGCCCTACTAGAGTATAAGAAAATAAGGCAGAAATTGAAATGATAAAAAGAATGGCAGGTTAATGAAACAATAAGATTGTACGGAAAACAACAGCACAGGAAAACAAGAAGACAATTACAAAATGTAAGAAAAAGAACGTCATACAAGTTAAGAAACAACAACAGCAACAAACAACACAACAATTGGAGGAAAACAGTAACCGCATGACAGAAACCTTATGCCACAAAACACTCCGCATGGCAGAAAACTCGCGCCAATAACACTTTACACGGAGAAACCTCGTGCCAATAATACTCCGCACGGAAGAAACCTCGTGCCAATAACACTCCGCACGGAAGAAACCTCGTGGCAAATAACACTCCGCATGAAAGAAACCTCGTGCCAATAACACTCTGTACGGAAGAAACCTTGTGCCACATAACACTCCGTACGGAAGAAACCTCGTACCAATAACACTCTGCACGGAAGAAAACTCGCACCACAACCAACAGTCAACTCAACAAGAATCACCAAAATCAACACGTAATGAATGAAACAATGATATTACAAGCAAGGAAATCATACAGTTAATGAACGAACACGAAAATCAAGAAAACACGTAAGTTAACTAAGCATGTTGTAAAAATAGCAATTAAGAGATGAGACACATAGACATGTGAACTTAGGCTAATCATGATGACTACACGTGCTAGAATAACTCAGTAAAGACATAGAAAGGAAACTAATTAGCAAAGATCGGAATTTCAATATTTAGCCCGTGTATGCACTCGTCACCTTGCATACACGGCACTCACATATCACAAATTATTACAACAGTACCAAATCCTAAGGGGATTTCCCCCAAACAAGGTTAGACAAGTCACTTACCTCAAACCTTGCTCGATCAATCAATAAGAATGCCTTTCCCTCGACTTTCCGACTCCAAACATCCCAAATCTAGCCAAAAGCAATTACATACTATAGATATAACTATAAGAAACTAATCTAATTAATGAAATCATGACTTCAAGAAGAAATTAAAAAATCGCCCCAAAAAGTCGACTCGGGCCCATATCTCGGAATTAGATAAAAGTCACAAAATCCGAACACCCGTTCAACCACGAGTCCACCCATACCAAAATTACCCAGATCCGATATCAAGACCTGGATAAAACCTCTGGTCTAAGAATATACCTTTCCCCCCAATTTCACAACCCAAATCCTTAATTAAATGAAGAAATTAATGATAGATTAGCGGAATATAATCTGAAATGAGTCAAGAATCCTTAACCAATTTTTTTTTTTGAAATCTCCCAAAATTTTGCCTCAATCCGAGCTCTCAAAGTCCAAAAATGAAAATGGGAGAAAAACCCTCGATTTTGAAATTTAATCTGTTGCCTAGGTGTTTACACTACACGATTGCAAAAATTCCCATGCGATCATGTAGGACAAAATAAGCTGCCCCAACAAAAAGGCCTACGCGAATGCGGTTGAAAATTACCCAGGCCTTACGCGATTGCGGAGTTGCATACATGTTCGAAGAGAATTACACGTGTGTACCCCACTGCCCTTATTCCTCTTCGCGAATGCGGCCTAACCCACGCGTTCACGATGCTCTACCTGGCCAACTTACGCGATCACGTACTCTACCTCGCGAACGCATAGAGTAGAAATCCAGCTGCCCCAAACAAGCCTTCGTGATCACGTACTTACTCACGCGATCGCATAGGAGAAAACAATACTGGACACCAGCAATCTTCAACAACTTTCTAAGTCAAAGTTTTCAAACCGATAACCATCCGAAACTCCTCCGAGACCCCCAGGACCTCAACTAAACATACCAACAAGTCCTAAAATATCGTACGAACTTAGTCGAGCCTTCAAATCATATCAAACAACGATAAAACCACGGATCGCACCCCAATTCTAGCTTAATGAACTTATAAACTTCTAACTTCCACATTTGATGCCGAAACCTATCAAATCACGTCCGATTGACCACAATTTTTGCACGTAAGTCATATTTGACATTATGAACCTACTCCAACTGTCGAAATCAAAATCCGGCCCCGATATAAAAAAGTCCACCCGATCAAACTCCAAAGACAATAATCACCAAACGGAGCTATTGGAACCGACGAAACTCCATTATGGAGTCGTCTTCACACATGTCAAACTACAGTCATCTTACAACGTAAACTTCAAACTTAGGGACTATGTGTCCCATTTCACCCTGAAACTCCCCTGAACCCGATACCAAGCACCCCGACAAGTCAAGTAACCATAAAATAATACTGAGGGAGCAATAAATGGGGGTTCGGGGATAATACTCTCAAAACAATTGGCCAGGTCGTTACATCCTCCCTCTCTTAAAACAAACATTCATCCTCGAATAAGTATAGAGACATACCTGAAGTGGTGAAAAGATGAGGGTAACAGTTGCGCATATCATGCTCGGTCTCCCAAGTCGCCTCCTCGACAGGCTGACCCCTCCACTGAACCTTCACTAAAGCAATGTTCTTCGACCTCAACTTTCGAACCTGCCTGTCTAAGATGGACACTAGCTCCTCAACATAAGACAAATCCTTGTCCAATTGGGCTGAGCTGAAATCTAACACATGAGACGGATCGTCGTGATACTTCCGGAGCATAGAAACATGGAATACTGGATGAACTGCAGCTAGACTAGGTGGTAGTGCAAGTCTGTAAGCCACCTCTCCAACCCTCTCAAGAATCTAAAAAGGCCCGATATACCTAGGGTTCAACTTGCCCTTCTTCCCGAACCTCATAACACCCTTCATGGGCGAAACCCGGAGCAAAACCCGCTCCCCAACCATGAATGCAACATCGCGAACCTTCCGATCCGCATAATTTTTCTGTCTGGATTGGGCTGTACGAAGTCGATCCTGAATCAATTTAACCTTCTCCAAAGCATCTTGAACAAAGTCTGTACCCAATAGCCTAGCTTCGCCCGACTCGAACCAACCCACCAGAGACCGACACCCTCTACCATATAAAGCTTCATACGGGGCCATATGAATGCTCGACTGATTACTGTTGTTGTAGGAAAACTCCGCAAGTGGCAAGAATTGATCACAAGAACCCCTAAACTCCATCACACATGCCCTGAGCATATCCTCCAATATCTCAATAGTGCGCTCAGACTGCCCATCTGTCTGAGGATGAAATGCTATACTCAACTTAACCCCAGTAACTAACTCATGATGTACGGCATCCCAGAACTACGATGTAAACTGTGTACCCCAGTCATAGATGATGGATACCGGCACGCCATGAAGCTTGACAATCTAGCCGATATAAACTCGAGCCAGCTGCTCGGAAGAATAAGTAGTCATCACTGGCATGAAATGAGCTGACTTGGTCAACCTATCCACAATCACCCAAACTGAATCGAACTTCCTCTGAGTCTGTGGGAGCCCAATAACAAAATCCATAGTGATCCGCTCCCATTTCCACTCTGAAATCTCTAGCTTCTGAAGCAAACCACCTGGCCGTTGATGCTCATACTTCACCTGCTGACAATTTAGGCACCAAGCTACATACTCCACTATGTCCTTCTTTATTTTCCTCCACCAATAATGCTACCTGAAATCCTGATACATCTTCACGGCACCTAGGTGAATGGAGTACCGCGAACTGTGAGCCTCCTAGAGAATCAACTCATGCAACCCATCTACATTAGGCATATATAACCTGCCCTACATCCTCAATGCACCGTCATCCCCAATAGTGACCTCCTTAGTATCACCGTGCTGAACCGTGTCCTTAAGGATGAGTAGATGGGGGTTATCATACTGACGCTCCCTGATACGATCATAAAGAGAATACTAAGAAACCACACAAGCCAAAACACAACTCGACTCAGAAATATCCAATCAAACAATTTGGTTGGCCAAGGCCTAAACATCCAATGCCAATAACCTCTCTCCTTCTGGTAGATATGCTAGACTGCCCAAACTCTCTGCCCTACGACTCAGGGCATCAGCCACCACATTGGCCTTCCCGGGATGGTACAGAATGGTGATATCATAATCCTTAAGTTGCTCTAACTTCTGCCGCTGATTGCAAGTTGAGATCCTTCTGTTTGAACATATGCTCCAGACTTCGGTGATTGGTGTAGATCTCACAAGGGACACCGTACAAATAGTGTCGCCAAATCTTCAAGGCATGAACAATAGCTGCTAACTCAAGGTTATGGACATGGTAGTTCTTCTTATACACCTTTAGCTTTCTAGACGCGTAGGCAATCACCCTACCGTCCTGCATCAACACCGCACCGAGACCAATACGCGATGCATCACAATACACAGTACAAGACCTTGAACCTGTAAGTAATACCAATACTGGGGCTGCAGTCAAAGCTGTCTTGAGCTTTTGAAAGCTCTCCTCACACTCCTCTGTCCACCTGAAAGGAGCACCCTTTTGGGTCAGCCGGGCCATAGGTGTTGCAATAGATGAGCAACCCTCTACAAATCGACGATAATACCTTGCCAAACCAAGAAAACTTCGGATCTCCATAATTAAGGACGGTCTGGGCCAAATCTTCACTGCTTCAACCTTCTTCGGATCTACCTAGATCACCTCACTCGACACTACATGACCTAAAAATGCCACTGAATCTAGCCAGAATTCACACTTTGAAAATTTTGCATATAACTTCTTTTCCCTAAAGGTTTTGGAGCACCGTCCTTAGGTGCTGTTCATGATCCTCCCAACTCCGGGAGTATACCGGAATGTCGTCACTAAACACAATGATGAATAAGTAAAGATAGGACCAAAATACACTGTGCATCAAGCGCATGAATGCTGATGGGGCGTTGGTCAACCCAAATGATATCACAAGGAACTCGCAGTGACCATACCGAGTCTTGAACGCAAGTCAATCTTGGAAAACACTCTAGCACCATGTAACTGATCAAATAGGTCATCAATACGAGGTAATGGATACCTATTCTTCACTTTAACCTTGTTTAATTGGCGATAATCAATAAATATGCGCATAGAACCATCATTTTTCTTCACAAACAAGACTGGAGCACCCCATGACGACGCACTGGGCCAAATGAAGCCCTTATCAAGCAACTCTTGCAACTTCTCCTTTAACTCTTTCAACTCTGGTGGGGCCATACGGTATGGAGGAATAGAGACGAGCTAAGTGCTCGACAACAAATCAATACCAAAGTCGATATTCCTGTCGGGTGGCATGCCCGCAAGATCCGCCGGAAATACTTCTGGGTAATCCCTCACTATCGGAACTGACTCAACGATAGGAGTATCTACAGTGACATCTCCCACATAAGCTAGATAAGCATCACACCCCTTTTCAACCATTCGTTGAGCCTTTAGAAATGAAATAACTCTGCTAAGAACATAATCTAAGGTACCTCTCCCCTCTAACCGTGGCAATCCTGGCATAGCTAGCGTCCCGGTCTTGGCGTGACAATCAAGAATAGCATAATGGTGCGACAACCAGTCTGTCACGACCAAAAATTCATTAAGGGTAGTAATGGCACTGGAGACCAATGTCAGGCAAGCCAACACCAAATAACTAGTAATTTCTTGTTTTAATAATTTTGAAGCCATTTCTTTTAAACATTAAACAGTACATTATAAACTTCACTGAATAAGTAATGATGTCTCTACAAAACTTTATCTACCAAACAATCCTGTGATCATCCCATAACCCGGTGTCACGAGTTCATGAGCAATTTTTAGGAAAAACAAGATGTAGTACAATAATTGTCCAGAATACGAATTGGACAGAAAGGAAAGTACAATACAGTGCTCTGAAGGAGACACTGCCGGCTAGGGGTTGTCTCGAGAGGTGCAACTCACCTAAATCTCCGTATCAAACATGCCGCTACGCCTGACTAGGCCACTAGTCATACATGTGCCTGTGCAAGAAAAATGCACAACAAGTGTAGTATGAGTACAAAAACAATGTGTACCCAGTAAGTATCCCGTCTAACCTCAAAGAAGTAGTGACGAGAGGTCGACTTCGACACTTACTAGTGGTCCAATAGTAATATATTAATGATGTGAAAAATCATGGATTTTATAAGGTAGATGTAAACTAATTAATCCTGAAGCAGGAAAACAATTCTTTAATAATAATAGATTTCCAAGGATTTATATTTCATCATCTTTTATCAATTTATCTCAGGCCAGGCAGACAATATCAATTTTGTAAATCTCAAGCAAGCATCACAAGCATGCGCAACTCATGTCGAGGTCGTACGGCTCGATCCAGAATAATGATAAAATGTGCACTGCTAGAGGGTCGAATGGCGTGAACCATAGATGCATCTACTTAATTTGCCGAGGCGTTCGGCCCGTTTCACAAAGATAAACACATACAAACAATCAATCAAGAATTCATCAGGAGATAATTATCCAAGGAGATGGCAATTGCTCTTTTAAGAGTCAAGAAGGTGATGTTTAGCCTTTTTAGAAATTTATTTACCAAGTTCGATATGATTTAGCATTCTAAATTGACGATAAGGTTGCAAATATTACAAGTAAAGCTTGCTTTTGGGTCCTAGACTACCCGGACTTAAGTATAATAGCAGATATACGTGGACTCTCGTCACCTTATGCATACGTATCCCCTACAAATAGAAGCACATATCCAGTTAATTCACCTATGGGGACAATTCCCTCTTACAAGGTTAGAAAGGAGACTCACCTTGCTCGAAAGTTCCATAACCGGCTTCCAAGCCTTTCTGGTGACCCAAATCAATGCACAACGCTCCAAAACTAGCCAATTGATGGACAAACCAATGATAATATACTCTAATACTTATAACAATTCAATTTATATAAATTCCCAACTCCGTTCGAAAAGTTGACAAAATTTCCCTCGGGCCCACGTGCCCGGATTCCAAAATATTTCGAAGATAAACTTTACCCATTACCCCACGAACTCAAATATATAATTTGTTTCCAATTCCATACCCAAATTCATGGTCAAAATCCAAATATACAAGATTCTAGGTTTTCCTCAAAATCCCAAATTTTCCTTTAATTTCCATGCTTTAATCCGTATCTAAACCATGTATTTAACTTATAATGAGTGGGAACAACTTACCTTGATATAGATGACGAAAATCTCCACTTGAAGCTCTCCAAAAATTGTCCAACCAAGAGATAATGGAAGAAAAAAGGGCCAAACCCCCATTTTAAAGAAACCTCACCGCCTCCAGCATTTTCGCACCTGCGGTGCAGAGGCCGCTTCTACGTCACCGCTTTTGCGGCGCAGGTGCCGCTTCTGCGGCTTGAGTCGCTTCTGCGATGGCTTCCTTCGCACCTGCGTGCGATCTCTGGTCGGCTTCTACGGTCACTGGCCTCCCCTTGCTTGACCGCTTCTGCGAGTCCTTTCCCGCACCTGCGGCCTTCATCACGCAGGTGCGGTTACCAGAAGCCCAGCTGCTTCAGTTCTTCCTCAGCTTTAAATTCCATCCGCTAACCACCCGGAATCCACCGGGGTCCCCGGGACCCCGTCCAATCACACCAACCAGTCCCAAAACATAGCATGGACCTACTCGAGGCCTCAAATCACATCAAACAATGCTAAAATCACAAATAACACTCCATTTCAAACTTGATAGACTTTAGAACTTCGAACTTCTTCATTCGATGCCGAAACCTATCAAATCACAAGATTGACCTCAAATTTTGCACACAAGTAATATTCGACATTACGGACCTACTCCAACTTCCGGAATTGGAATCCGACCCTGATATCAGAAAGTCCACTTCCTGTCAAACTTCTCAATAACCTTCAATTTTTCTAACCTCTGTCGAATGACTCCAAAATGACCTACGTACCTCCAAATCCACTTCCGATCACGCTCCCAATACCAAAATCACCATGCGGAGCTATTCCCAGACTCGGAATCCCAAACGGACATCGATAATACTAAAATGAACTTGAACCCACACTTATGAAATTCTTCTCAAAATGCTAACTTACACAATAGGCGCCGAAACTCTCCCGGGTCATCCAAAACCCGATCCAAACAGATGTCCATGTCCAAAATCATCATACGAACCTGTTGGAACCTTCAAATCCCGACTCCGAGGCCGTTTACTCAAAAATCGAATTTTAGTCAATTCTTCCAACTTAAAGCTTTCGAAATGAGAATTTTCTCTCCAAATCAACTCAGAACTTCCCGGGATTCTATTCCGACCACGCGTATAAGTCATTATACTTGAAGTGAAGCTGCTCATGGCCTCAAACTGCCGAGCAACGTGCTAGAGCTCAAAACGACCGGTCGAGTCATTACATTCTCTCCCACTTAAACATACGTTCGTCCTCGAACGTGCTGAGAACTGCACTGGAGTTGTCCGAAATCACTGTTCAACACCTTGAGCACCTACCCGTCCTACCACAACTCAGTTGACCACATTAACTCGATCACATCTGAAGATATTCTCTTTTATTAAAACCGATAAGCTTAGAACCCAGTTCCAACACCCAAAATTCTCTGCCAGGCCTGCTTCCAACCTACGAATACCGTATCAATCACTACATGATGCAACGGTACATGATTGCATACCTTTGTTGAATTCACACAGTGCACTACATAGCTCACACGACCATAATAACATCCCCTAATAATAATAGCCGAAATTCCACGAATCTGATGCTCCCAATGCACCTCATGACATATATAAGTCTTGTCCCAACTTTTGCAATACCGCCATTACGGAAGAGATGTGTAGAAATTCGTTACCAACTGCCGAGTCAACATATCATTGAGTATATACTCCTAACAGGAACCATCACCTCATTCTGAACCAAATAATGGTATTTGCTCTTTGATATACTTCATATACCGATCGCATTGATCCTATATCCAATAATCTTGTCTCACCCAGTACGAACTGCTCAGGCAATAAGCCACCCCAGACATGACCACAAGTCTCATATGATGCCACAATGTGCCAATAGGCTACAAACTCGAATGTGAAACATAAGGGAAATGAACTCTGGAAGGGACTACTCAACTCACACAACTAATATGATTTTCCCTCAGAAAATAGGAAACAAAACACATAAAAATTAGAATATAGAAAACTCTACTCATCATCATACTGTTGCGGCGTGCAACCCGATCCAAACAACATACTCATGGTGGCGTGCCACCGGATCCATACATAGAACTCATATAAGGAGATACACACCGAGCTAAATTGCTCATTACTACTAAATACCGAATATTGGTTGCAAGCACGCTAAGTGCATAATACCATCCCTGGGGAGACAGATAGCGCAATAAGCTACAAAACTCAAGCACAACTAAGGTGCGATATATAATCTGAATCACAAGATCCATCCTACTCACATAACACCATCCCAACGCAGAACCTCAACACATAAGTAATTTATCAAGCCATTTCACAACTCACACGGCCCAATATAGTATTACATGAAATAGTCGACGATGAAATAGCATCCAATGTCCGAATACTCCTCCAAAAGGAGCGTTATGCTGAAATGAACGCGTCTGGCCTGATATAGAGCCCATATTCATATTTAAATCCATTCATAGACCTCAAGACAATTCCGATCGCACCATAATAGGCTAATAACCTTACAAGGGTCCGTAATAACCCCCTCTTTCCTATAACACGAAAGCACAACCATCATAACCGGGACAAACTTCCACAATCCACAACTAAATGAACCGAGCACCTTCCAGGAATAAATTCTCAAATTAGTGATATTACCACTATCTTCACACTTGGTTTAAATCTTCAATCAATCAAGTGACTACATGTCACACTTATACAATCTTCCCGTGAGATACGATCCCACGACCTTCTGCACTAGGTAACAAGTCTACACATCCATACCGCCAGTCACACTAACGCTGTAAAGCAGATCAAGAATCCATAACCAGGATGCAACGCCTCTTTCGCAAAACACCTATCTCAGGTGACATTGAAGACAATACCAGCTTACTCCAAACATCCAAATCCCCTTCCTGCTCATCCGAGCTCGTGACATCCTTGTCAACACCGAACCGCAACCTCGATCCTCTCTTTCAAATTTCGTACCGCTCACTACACTTAACACACCAATATGCATTAGTACAAGAATTTCATTATAACTCCTGAACCACTAATCGGGTAAACACTTCATTACATAGAAACTTTTTACTTAACTCATTCCAAGGGAACCATAGCAACATGCGAGTAACTTCTCATAATCGTAGAACATTCAAATCCTCAAGTAGTGGTCGAAGCCACCATAACCCTTCCGGGATTTGCCCATACATAACATGCCATAATACTTGAATACTCCCAAATAAAATCATATACGGCGGCTATCAAACCTCGCACGTACCGTCACAAATCACATGCATAACTTATTCACACTGAAGAAACTGATCACCGCCACCATTGTGCCAATTCAACCATGGCTAACCAATCTAACTTCTTCTAATTCATCCTTAACTTGCCTTAGAGATAATAATGACTCCATTCAACCAATAACGAACTCAATTCGCACTCATCCCGAGTGGTCTTGTATCACAAGACTGTGTTGTCTCAAATCCCACGAACCATCTCATACCTTCCCTATGCGCACATTCCGTCCTCAGCTGGTACACTCATTCTAATAAGTTCTTTACGAATCCGAAGTCATTTCCTCTCATTCTTCCAAATGCTACACTGCAAGCCAAAAATATCATAGAACATTCTGAGCCTCTTATCATAATCCTTTATAAAAGCTTGATTCTTAACCATACCGCGGGCTTGAAATCTTTAGGTACCGCATTTTAACCTTTGAATTCACTAGGATTGTTGTTGAGAGTCACTCACTCTGGCTTGGTCCCAAATATAATCACTACAAGGCTCCGCTGGCATATGGACACCCATCTCCATGGAGCACCCGGTTGAATCACTTCCTTGTAAACCACTTCCGCACGAAACACAAATCCTGAGTCTTCCCAAAGCCCGAACAAGAATCGATAAGGCCATTTATGGCACACATCTGTGAAATCATTTGCTCAAATTACCACTTATATTCTTTTCCCTTAGCCGAAATAACTCGCCATTATGCCGATAGCCAGAAACCTCATAAGTAGATAACTATGCAATCCAATCGTAGGCGGTGGGACTCTCCCCCTTAGCTTGGAGCCACCTGTTACATAACTCTGAGACCCACCAAGATTCTTTATCTCTTATTGACATAACCTTGCGCAATCAAACCGCCAAATTCCTCGAAATCCTCTAGTTGGCATTTTAGGAACGCTCTGAATCTCTAGCAATATTCACATATTCGACCTCTTACCGGATAGCCAGTAGAATTCTTCGCATAAGCTTCGTCAACACCACACGACTGCTAACCTGCTCACAGGAGATAACCCACCTGTGGAAATTACATGCCGACATCTCCCAATGACTATGCATTACACAATTATTACGAAATCCGTAACCTATCTTAAGCCTGTGCTCATCCGCTAGCTGTACAAGCCCATTCACTCCTCATGGACATCAACTAAATGTGCGGCAATACCTCCAAATCCAAAGTCATGTTGTATCCTTCTTCATATCAAGCAACTCCTTTCTGTCGCATCTAACCTCTCGCTGTATACTAGCCAATATTTCAAATTAAGCCCGTAGACCTAATCACCGTCCACTAAAATTCCCAAATCATTCCAAACTTTCCTTAAGGTATATAGTTATCCTGCAACCGAACCCATATGCTACTCTGCCACTTTCCCATTTTGGCCAAACCCCTCTTCTTTAAGCAACTACTCGACTTCCGCTTCTTACACCCGGCCATCAAGAAATTTAACCACTGCATGACACTCCTCTCATGTCCTTCCTTATCCTTTGCTGCTCAGCTGATGCCTTAGATCAAAAATCTATCTTGGTAGCACTTGAACCAATAGTTCGCTACTAACTTTAAACCTTTCTGAAGTTCATCTTTCCCGAGCCGTTGACATTAGAAACATTGATTCAATCCTGAACCACCGCACCCTGCGATCTCTGACAGTCGCTTCTCCAATACTATCTCACAATATCTTGCCCCAAAGGCGAATTGTAGAAGATCAAAACACTAGCGAACTTAACACATTCGATCGAGGACGACGACACCACGTCGCAGATAAATTCCACTACACTTGAAAACACCAGGTCTCGTTACCCTATCAACCCAAACCTGAACATTTGTAGTCCGATTGCCTTTCCTCCACCGGAAATAAAATACCGAATCTCTGAATCGTGCTCTGATTAAACCTCCTTTCAAGTCATTCACTACCCGGACACATATGCAAACATCCTACCATCACATCAATACTGTACGATAAACATTCATAAGCTTCATAGCAACACGTGCATAGCCTCAAAGCTCTCGGAAGTACACCTACTTAGCTGAAACGACAGAATATCCTTCCGCAAGGAGACGATAATAGCCTAGACAACCATGCAGGGAGAAACATCCCGCACCACATCTGTAGTACCATTACAATTACTCACTTCCCAATTTATAACCAGCGCTTCGCATCGCATAAGATTGAATGGAAAGGAAATGAAGGCATAAGCCTCAAATCAAATCGCACGATGAGGAAATGAAGAAAGGAAGTGCTCCTAAGAGCCCTGTAGCCTCTCGAAGATAAGTACAAACGTCTCCGTACCGATCCGCAAGACTCTACTAGACTTGCTCATGACTTGTGAGACCTAAGGGAGCCTAGTGCTATGATACCATGTTGTCACGACCCAAAATCCACTAAGGGTCGTGATGGCGCCGGACACCACTGCCAGGCAAGCCAACACCAAATAACTAGTAATTTCTCGTTTTAACATTTTTGAAGTCATTTCTTTTAAACATTAAACAATACATAATAAACTTTAATGAATAACTAATGATGTCTTTACAAAGCATTATCTACCGAACAATCCCGTGATCATCCCAGAACCCGGTGTCACAAGTACATGAGCAATTTCTAGTTAAAAAAAGATGTAATTCAATAGGTGTCCAAAATACAAATTGGACAGAAAGGAAAATACAATACAGTGCTGTGAAGGAGACTCTGCCGGCTGCGGGTCGTCTCGAGAGGTGCAACTCACCTAAGTCTCCGTATCAAACATGCTGCTACGCCTGACTAGGCCACTAGACATACATGTGCTTGTGCAACAAAAATGCACAGCAAGTGTAGTATGAGTACAAAAATAACGTGTACCCAATAAGTATCCCGTCTAACCTCAAAGAAGTAGTGACGAGAGGTCGATTTCGATACTTACTAGTGGTCCAATAGTAATATATTAATAATGTGAAAACGCATGGAATTTATAGGGCAGATGTAAACTAATTAATCCTAAAGCAGGAAAACAATTCCTTAATAATAATAGATTTCCAAGGATTTATATTTCATCATCTTTTATCAATTTATCTCAGGCCAGGGAGGCAATATCAATTTTGTAAATCTCAAGCAAGCATCATAAGCATGCGCAACTCATGCCGAGGTCGTACGGCCCGATCCAACATACTAATAAAATGTGCACTGCCAGAGGGTCGAATGGCGCGAATCATAGATGCATCAATCTGCTAAGGCGTTAGGCCCGTTCCACAAAGATAAACATATACAAACAATCAATCAAGAATTCATCAGGAGACAATTATCCAAGGAAATGGCAATTTATCTTTTAATAGTCAAGAAGGTGATGTTTAGCCTTTTAGAAATTTATTTACCAAGTTCGATATGATTTAAGCATTCTAAATAAATGATAAGGTTGCAAATATTACAAGTAAAGCATGCTTTTTGGTCCTAGACTACCCGGACTTAAGCATAATAGTAGCTACGCACGGACTCTCGTCACCTCGTGTGTACGTAGCCCCCAAAAATAGAAGCACATATCCAGTTAATTCACCTATGGGGACAATTCCCTCTTACAATGTTAGAAAGGAGACTCTCCTCGCTCCGAAGTTCCATAACCGGCTTCCAAGCCGTTTCGGTGACCCAAATCGATGCACAACGCTCCTAAACTAGACAATTAATGGACAAACCAATAATAATATACCCTAATACTTATAACAATTCAATTTATATAAATTCCTAACTCCGCTCGAAAAGTTGACAAAATAGCCCTCGGGCCCATTTGCCCGGATTCCAAAATTTTTTCGAAGATTAACTTTACCCATAACCCCACAAACTCAAATATATAATTTGTTTCCAATTCCATACCCAAATTCGTGGTCAAAATCCAAATATACATGATTCTAGGTTTTCCTCAAAATCCCAAATTTTCCACGAATTTCCATGCTTTAATCCGTATCTAAACCATGTATTTAACTAATAATGAGTGGGAACAACATACCTTGATATAGATGACAAAAATATCCACTTGAAGCTCTCTAAAAATCGTCCAACCAAGAGATAATGGAAGAAAAATGGGCCAAACCCCCATTTTAAAGAAACCTCACTACCTCTAGCATTTTTGCACCTGCGGTGCAGAGGCTGCTTCTGCATCACCGCTTCTGCGGCACTGGTGCCGCTTCTGCGGCTTGAGCCGCTACTGCGATGGCTTTGTTCTCACATGCGCTTTCGCTGGTGCGGTCTCTGGTCCGCTTCTGCGGTCACTGGCCTCCCCTTGTGAGTCCTTTCCGCACCTGCGGCCCTCATCACACAGGTGCGGTTACGCCAGAAGCCCAGCTACTTCAGTTCTTCCTCAACTTCAAATATCCATCCGCTAACCACCTGGAATCCACACGGGGCCACCGGGACCCCATCCAATCATACCAACCAATTCCAAAACATAACGCGGACCTGCTTGAGACCTCAAATAACATCAAACCTCGCTAAAAGCACAAATCGCTCTCCATTTCAAACTTCTTGTACCTCTCGAGCCTGAGCTGCTCCTCCTCAGAAATTGCTACCCTAGCCTCGGGCCGAACTGGGGCTACCTGCTACACTTGTATGACCTTTGGAACCTGGTCGGCTTGGCCTTGCTGTTCTGGGATACGGGCGGCGGCAGTCTGTTCTCCTCCCTCGGCCTGAGATATGGTAGGAGCAAGATCAACCCTGCCTGAGCTAAAGTGACGAACATGCTTAGAAACTAACGAAAGTCTCCTGAAGAGCTGGTGCAGTAACAAGCATCTCAGGTGCTTGCGCACCAACTGGAGCTACCGGTAGCTCCTCTATAGCAGTTCGTGCGGGTGCTCTGGCTGCATCACGTGGACGTCCTTAGCCTCTACCCCGACCCCGGCCTCTCGCGGCTCTAGCAGCGGGCGCGTGTGTCTGGTCATCTAATTCGGCTTTACGTGTCCTCACCATCTGTAAGAGAATAGAAAGACAGAAGTTTAGAGTCCTGAAGTCAACTATTTTGCTCGACAAGGAATCAAAAAAGTGAAACGTTTTCCTAGCAGTTCCATAGCCTCCCGAAGATAAGTAAAGACGTCTCCGTACTGATCCGCGAGAGTACAGTGGATGAGTCTGAAATTTCTCCAAATGATGCTGTTGGTAAGGTGCTAGGCAAAGAGTATCCTGGAAGGGTAAGATGTTTGGGATTAGGAGCTACTCCAAGCAATACTTTCAGACAGACAAATCTTCGTCTTGGTAATATTAGAATTGTGAGTAATAATGCTGGATGTTCTTCTTCTGGATGCCTAAAGAAGTATAATAAATTGTTGAATACTCTCAAAGCATACATGATAATAAGGAAGGGGCAATACCAGAACAATTTGCTGGGATCTTTGGTTCTACTTCTACAACGGTAAACACTAAGTTATTTTATTTCTAGTATATTGTGCAATTTTATCTTTCATTTGATAGTTTATTATATTGTGAATTCCTCGCACTTCCACATCGATGTCCTTTGAACTAGAGAAATAGGCTTATTATTGGCAGTAGCGTTTATGTTCTCATAAGGTGACAGAGTGCTCTTGGATTTCATATCCTCTTTCGGCACTTTCCCCTGATGAATTTAATTTGTTTTCTCTCTTTGGAGGTTCACTTGGGCATATCTGAGTAATTAACTATCACAATAGAGTGCACTGTCTTTTTAAAATTTGAAGCAAAATTTTAGTTGCATCTATAAAACTCGGTATCATAGTCCATATATATTAACTGTGCTGAGTGTGCACACTCTTGTAATTTGTAATAGTTGAATGTATTCGTTAGTGAAGCCAAACATATAAATAATGATACAGCCAAAAATGTATTCATTAAGTTTTCTGTAGGACTCTTCAGCAGAAAATATTAAATTGGATAAGGCAATAAATAGTGGTGCTTCTATAATTTTTCTCCCATAGGGTGGGAGTGTAGTTGATTCAACTACGACTAAACTGCCTGTTGATAATGGATGTAGTTTGTTGGGGTTTAATTGAAATGTATCTTTCATCCCAATAACTTGTTTATGATAAAAGCTTTTATTTTTGTGTGTTTAAATAGACAATATATATTTCATCTTAATGTGACTTTTTTCCTGATACTCCTTCTAATAGTTATGATATTTTTTTTAACTTTTTGCTGTAGCCAAGTGATGCAGCTAGTGGACCCGTTTCACCCACTGATGCAAGAAGATCTTCTGGCGCTTATCCCAGAGACAACCATTGAAATTTATTTTAATTGAAGTGGATGTATTAGGACAATGTGATTAGCTGATTAACATCGATGATTGATTGTGTTCTAATTTAGCTTGATGCCATATGATACTAATCTGTCATAGTATTTTGCTTAGTTAATGGATTGTTGATGCATATTAATTTACATATTTTGGTTTAAGCATTAATATTTCAATTTATATTAGAGAGAAAGTATGGCATATTGATGATAAAATATCAGTTAAAATATATTTAAAAATAGATGGGGTTAAAACCCAAAAAAAAGAAATAAAAACAAAATTTGATAGCATACACATAAGAAATTGAGGGGGTTTACAACCCCTACACCCAAAATGAAAATTAAGTTTAAGAAATCAAAATCTAATTTCGTGCAAGAGATTGAAGGGGTCAAAATTGCAATGTGCGGAGGTTAAAAACCTCTGCTATTTGCTGTCACGGCGGTTTAGAAAACACCCGCATTTATCTGCCGCAAATAATAGTGGTGATGCTTACTGCGGGGGTCTGCCCAACCGTCGTGACAGCAAATAGCAGAGATTTTTAACCTCCGCAAATTACAATTTTAACCTCCACAATTTACCCGTTTTTTTGTAGTGACTATACTAAACCTGCCTGTGACTCATAACACCTATGAACCTAGAGCTCTGATACCAACTTGTCACAATCCAAATTTCCCTCTGTAAGATGTCGTGGCGGCACCTAGTCTCTAAGACTAGGTAAGCCTAACAAATGCGGAAAAAGAAACAGAAATAACGACTTATAATCTCAACATCAACAGATAAATATATAACAGAAAACTGCCGCTCGGCATGTACAAGTAAAATTTGCAACTTAGAGAATAACAACCCCCAAAACCCGGTAGTTACAAGCCACATGCTCTATGGAAGTACTAAATATCTCTATACATCAGAGGCTAAGAGAAATAAAGAAAAGACAACATAATAAGGATAGAGGGGGACTCCGAGGTCTGCGGACGCTGGAAGATACGGATAGAGGGGGACTCCAAGCTGCGGCTCAACGCTCTACTATCGAGGCTGATAAGATGTACCTGGGTGTGCACAAACACATACGCAGAAGTCTAATATGAGTAAACTACAACGGTACCCAGTAAGTGCCAAGCCTAACCTCGGTAGAGCAGTGACGAGGTTAGGTCAAGGCCCTACTAGAGTATAAGAAAATAAGGCAAAAAGTGAAATGATAAAAAGAATGGCAGGTTAAGGAAATAGTAAGATTGTACGGAAAACAACAACACATGAAAGCAAAAGACAATTACAACAGGTAAGGAAACGAATTTCTTACAAGTTAAGGAACACCAACAGCAACAAACCACACAACTGGAGAAAAACAGTAACCGCACGGTAGAAACCTCATGCCACAATAACACTCCGGACGGCAGAAACCTCATGCCAATAACACTTCGCACGGAAAAACCTCGTGCCAATAAATTCTACACGGAAGAAACCTCGTGCCAATAAGCACGGAAGAAACCTCATGCCACATAAAACTCTGCAGGAAAAAAACCTCGTGCTAATAACACTCCGCACGAAAGAATACTCGTGCCACATAACACTCCGTACGGAAGAAATCTCGTGCCATATAACACTCCGTGCGGAGGAAACCTCATACAAATAACACTCCACGCAGAAGAAACCTCATGTCAATAACACTCCGCATGGAAGAAACCTCGTTCCACAACCAACAATCAACTCAACAAGAATCATGAAAATCAACACATAATGAATGAAATAATGATATTTCAAGAAAAGAAATCCTAAAGTTAAAGAACGAACACGGAAATTAAGGAAATAAGTAATTCAACTAAGCATGTTGTACAAATAGTAAGTAAGAGATGAGACACGTAGATATGTGAACTTAGGCTAATTATGATGACTATACGGGCTAGAATAACTCAGTAAAGGCATAGAAAAGAAACTAATTAGCAAAGAACAGAATTTTAATATTTAGCCCGTGTACGCACTCGTCACCTCGCGCAAACGGCCCTCATATATCACAAATTATTACAACAATACCAAATCCTAATGGGATTTCCACCACACAAGGTTAGACAAGTCACTTGCATCAAACCACGCTCAATTAATCAATAAGAATGCCTTTCCCTCGACTTTCTGACTCCGAACGGGCCAAATCTAGACAAAAGAGATTACATACTATAAATGTAACTATATGAAACTAATCTAATTAATGAAATCATGACTTTAACAAAAAATTAGAAAATCGCCCAAAAAGTCGACTTGGGTCAACGTCTCAGAATCGGATAAAAGTCACAAAATCGGAACACCCTTTCAACCACGAGTCAACTCATACCAAATTTTTCGAATTCGATATCGAAACCTCGATCAAAACTTCAAAATTTGGTCTAAGAACCTTACACCTTTACCCCCCACTTTCACAACCCAAATCCTTAACTAAGTGAAGAAATTAATGATAGATTAGTGGAATATATTCAGAAATGAGTCAAGAACCCTTACCCAAATATTTTCTCTAAAAATTCCCAAAATTTTGCCTCAATCCGAGCTCTCAAAGTCCCAAAATAAAAATGGGGGAAAAAACCCTCGATTGTGAAATTTAATCTGCTGCCCAGGTGTTTACACTACACGATCGTAAAAATTCCCATGCGATCGCGTAGATTAAAATAAGCCGCCCCAACAAAAAGGCCTACGCGAACGCGGTTCACAACTACCCAGGCCTTACGCGATCACGGAGCTGAACACGCGTTCGCATAGAATTACACGTATGTATCCCACTGTCCTTATTACTCTTCGCGAATGCGGCCTAGCCCACGCGTTCGCGATGCTCTACCCGGCCAACTTATGCGTTCGCATACTCTACCTCGTGAACACATAGCGTAGAAATCCAGCTGCCCCCAAACAAGCTTTCGCGATCGCGTACCTACTCATGCGATCACATAGGAGAAAACCAGACCGGACACCAGCAATCTTCAACAACCTTATAAGTCAAAATTTTCAATCCGATAACCATCCGAAACTCACCCGAGGACCCCAGGACCTCAACCAAACAAGCCAACAAGTTCTAAAATATCATACGAATTTAAAACCTTCAAATCATATTAAACAATGCTAAAAATACGGATCGCACCCCAATTTAAGCTTAATGAACTTATAAACTTTAAACTTTCACATTCGATGCCAAAACCTATCAAATCACATTTGATTGACCTTAAATTTTGCACTCAAGTCATATTTGATATTAAGAACCTACTCCAACTTTCGGAATCGGAATCTGACCCTGATATCAAAAGGTCCACCGCCGGTCAAACTTCCTAAAAATCTTCCAACTTTTCAACTTTCGCCAATTAACGTAGAAATGACCTACGTACCTCCAAATCAACCTCCGGACATGCTTCGAAGACCAAAATCATATTATGGAGCTATTGGAACTGACGAAACTCCATTCCAGAGTCGTCTTCATACAGGTCAAACTACAGTTAACTCTTACAACTTAAACTTCAAACTAAGGGACTATATGTCCCATTTAATCCTTAAACTCTCCCAAACCCAACACCAAGCACCCTGACAGGTAAAATAACCATAAAATGAGGCAGAGGAAGCAATAAATAGGGGATCAGAGCTAATTTTCTCAAAATAATTGGCCGGGTCGTTGCAGTAAATTAATATTTCTCTTTTTAGGATTGAACTTAAATTTTTAACTTATTCGTAGTTTAGTATATTTTCTGATGACATTGGATTTATTACATCCTTTTATATAAATCATATTAAATTTTTAATTCTTAAAATAACTAGTGTTATGATAATTATTTTACTATTGAATTTGTTCAGAAAAAATAATTACTAGCTACATTATGCTCAATGACTTGTAATATTCAATCCAACATATCCTACACAATTAAGTTTTATATAGGATCAATAATTTAACTATATTTACCTATAAATAAATCGATAAAATATAAACTAGATATAATCAATACTGAAGGATTAATTTTACATATCATGTTTCTGTAAATATCTGGCTATAAAATTTTGAGGTAAAGTGTCAAGTTAATATATATCCAACTAAATCAACAACTATAAGATTCCCACATAAATTTCAAGAACAAATCCGCAATCAAAATCATATAAATTAAATACCCTGGTAAATTCGCAAAATAAATTTTCAGCTAAAATCACACAAATAATCTTCAGTTAATTTCATAGGTAATAAAATTTATAGGTAAATTCCAAGAAAATATTTATATTTGAACTCGCAATAATAAAATTCAAGATAATAAAATTCTCAAATAAATTTTTAAGAAATATTCAAGCTAAAATTGCAGCCATAAAATTTCTTGGTAATTTTGTAGCTAATAAAATACCTATGTAAATCCTTAAGAATAATTCCCAGCTAAAATCGCAGCAATAAAATCTTCGAGTTAATCCCTAGGTAATAAATTCTTGTGATGACCCAAAAGGTCATCTTAAGATTTAGAACCCAATTTTGCGCTTTTAAGCTTTAAACACCTTATTTTATTCCTCCTCAATTTGCGTGCACAGTCCGAACCTATTTTCGGGAAGCTTTTATGTTAAAAGTTGATAAAAATAAGAATTCTTTCCTAAAAACTTCATTTGAGTTGATTTCCGTCAGCATTTTTGGTAAACGCACCCCAATTCGTATTTTGACGGTCTCGGTGGATCCGTATCATGATTTGGGACTTGGACATATGCATAGAATCGAATTCAGAAGTCCCTAGTCCGAGATATTAGACTTTGTCGAAATTTGAAAGTTAAAGGCTTAATGAAGTAGATGTTTGACCAAGATTTGACTTTTTGGATATCGGGTCCATATTTTGATTCTGAAACCCGCTATAGGTCTAGTACCCTATTTATGACTTGTCTATGAAATCTAGTGTGAAACGGAGTTGGTTTGACGTGATTCGGACGTCCGGTTTAGAAAATAGAAATTTCAAAGTTTCCGTAAAAATTTCATTTGATATGGTGCTAAATTCGTAGTTCTAGGTGTTATTATGGCGATTCGATCACGTGAGCAAGTTCGTATGGTGTTTTTAGACTCGTATGCATTTTTGGTTTAGAGCTCCAAGGTCTTGGGTGAGTTTCGGATAGGCCACAGAGTGAAAATTAGACTTAGAACTCTGCTGGTGTTTCAGAGTTTTGTTGCATGCCTCAGAACTCGCATTTGCGAGGTCAATCATCACATTTGCGACCATTGTTTGGTTCGCATTTGCGATCTACTCAATGCAAATGCGAAGAGCAGTTGGGCCACACAATTTTCGCATTTGCGAAACATACTTCGCATTTTCGAAGTGAGTCTGGGAAAGGCAGTGATCGCAAATGCGATCATAGGGTCGCAATTGCGTAAGGTCTTGCTCGCATTTGTGAACCGATCTTCGCATTTGCGAAGGTAGCAGAGGTGTGAAGGGCTTCACATTTGCGATGGTTCCTTCGCATTTGCGAAGCCCAGGTCGCAAATGCGGCATCTGAAGCTGAACAAAATATGACTTAGATGAGATTTTTGGTTCATTCTTCAAATTTTCAAACGAAGTGTGGTGCCGTGCATTTTCCTTTATTGTGTTTACTTGTTCTTATTGGTTCAAGGTATATTGGTTGATCAAGTTCGTATTACTGCTGTGGTTCTTTATCTTGTGACCCCTTAAGCATGTCCACCTCACGATATTACCTGTCTAGCTTTTACTTGCCATTATTTTTTATATATACTGTTAAATTGCACAGGTTAATTATATGGGTGTCTTGTCATAGCCTCGTCACTACTTTGTCGAGGTTAGCTCAATACTTACCAGTACATGAGGTCGGTTGTATTGATACTACACTACACTTCTGTGCAGATTTTGGTACTGGCCCGAGCTGAGCGTGAGGTTAGCCACTGGATTGATTGACGGAAGACCCAAGGTAGATCTGTTGGCATCCGCATATCCTGGAGTCTCTCCCTAGTCTTAGTGTTTTACTGTTTCTTTTCCTTCATAACAGTGTATTTCCTTTCAGATTCTGTTTTTAGTTAATCGTAGTAACTCGTGAGTTGTGACTCCAGATCCTAATTGTATCAGATGTTATGGGATTTTATTATACTCCACAAACTCTGTTTTAGCTTCTATTTAGCATAATTAATCTTGTTATTAAAAGTGTACTAAGGTTGATTGAAAATTCTGTAACGTTGGCTTGCCTGGCAAGTGAAATGTTAGGCACTATCACGGTCCCTAAGGGTGAAAATTTCGGATCGTGCCAAGTTGGTATCAGAGCGCTAGGTTTCCTAGGTCTCACAATTCACGAGCATGCTTAGTAGAGTCTGGAAGATCGGTACGGAGACGTCTGTACGTATCTTCCAGAGGCTATTAAGTTGAGGAACAAATTTCACTTCTATTCTTCTCTATCGTGAGATTTTGTTCTCTCATTGCTAATTGAACTCTTCTACTCTTGTTCTCTCGTAGATGGCGAGAACACATACCGCATCTTTAGCCAAGCAATAGCTGGAGCCCCTAGTGGCAGATCCTACGAGGGGCAGAGGTCGAGGCCGAGGCCGTGCCAAAGTCCGAGGCAGGGGTAGAGCTCAGTCTAGAGTTCGAGCACCAGCACCAACAGTGGGGCCTCAGGTGGAGTTTGATGAGGAGGTCCCAGCCTAGACTGTGCCAGTTGGACCAGCACAGGTCCTGGAGGGGTTTATCGCCACCCAGTGCTTCAGGATGCCTTGGTCCGTTTAGTGGTCCTTATGAAGAGTGTGGCCTAGGCTGGCACATTCCCTATGGCACCAGCTATCTCTCAGACTGGGGAAGGAGAACAGACTCTCGCTACTTACACTCCGGAGCAGATGGCTCCCTGATTTCAAACTCCAGCATTCCAGCCAGTTAGGGTAGTTCAGCCGGGTGTTGTGGCACGAGCCGGTGATGGATCAGCTATGTCTGCTAAGTCTTTATGGAGATTGGATAGGTTTACCAAGTTTTTTCCAGTTCACTTAAGTAGTGCATCTTCAGAGGACCCCCAGGACTATCTGGACAGCTATCATGAGGTGCTATAGAACATGGGCTTAGTGGAGACCCATAGGGTTGATTTTGCTGCATTTCAGTTGTCGGGTTCTGCCAAGAAATAGTGGAGGGATTATGTGTTGACCAGGCCAGCTGGGTTGCTTAATCTCACTTGGGACCAATTCTCTCATCTATTTCTTGAGAAGTTCCTTCCTGTCATATTGAGAGAGGATTATCGGAGGCAGTTCGAGCGTCTTCAGCAGGGCTCTATGTCTGTCACTCAATACGAGACCCGATTTGTGGATTTGGCCCGTTATGCTATTCTTCTGCTTCCTACTGAGAGAGAGAGAGAGAGAGAGAGAGAGAGGGTGAGGAGGTTTATTGAGGGACTTGCATAGCCTATCAAGTTCTAGATGGCCAAGGAGAGTGAGAGTGAGATTTCTTTTCAGATGACTGCCAATGTTGCTAGGCGAGTCGAGATGTTTCTAGCTCAAGAGAGTGGTCAGGGATCTGACAAGAAACCTCGTCATTCTGGTGGATTCAGTGGTGCCTCATCTGGAGGCAGGGATACTTTTGGTAGAGGCCATCTTCCTAGGCCGTTTCATTCAGCATTCCACGCATCCCATGGTGCTTCAAGTGGTCGTGTCCCTCATATTCATTATTCCGACCAGCTAGCCTACAGTGAACCACCAGCTCCTATTAGAGCACCCCTACTCCAGAGTTTTCAGGGTGGTTACTCAAGACGACAGGGTCAGTTTCAAGGTCAGCAATCACAACAGCCGAGGTCATGTTATACTTGTGGTGATCTAAGTCAGATTGCTAGATTCTGCCCTCGTGCATCGAGCAGTTCTCAGCATCAGGTTTCTCGTGCCATGGTTCCAGCACCAGATGCTTCCTCGCCCGCTCAACTAGCTAGGGGTAGGGGCCAGGTAGCTAGAGGTGGAGTTTAGGCCATTAGAGGTGGAGGTCAGGATGCTAGAGGTAGAGGCCAGCCAGCCAGTGCACGTCCTCGAGATGTAGTTTAGAGTGGTGGAGCCCAGCTCCGATGCTATGCCTTTCCAGGCAGGCATGAGGCCGAGTCATCTGACATGGTTATCACAGGTACGGTTTCAGTTTGCAGTAGAGAAGCCTCAGTTCTATTTGATCCGTGTTTTACTCATTTCTACGTGTTATCCTATTTTGCTTCGTATTTGGTTGTGCCTCGTGATTCTTTGAGTGCCCTTGTGTATGTGTCTGCCCCTGTGGGAGATACTATCATTGTAGATCGTGTTTATTATTCGTGTGTGGTTACCATTGAGAGTCTTGAGACTCGTGTAGATCTCCTACTTCTCGATATGGTCGATTTTGATGTCATTTTGGGTATGGATTGGCTGTGACTTTATCATGCTATAATGGATTGTCACACTAAGACAATGACCTTAGCCTTGCCGTGTTTGCCTCGATTAGAGTGGAAATGGGCTCCTGTCCATTCTACCAGCAGGGTTATCTCGTATGTGAAGGCTCGACATATGGTCAAGAAAGGGTGTCTACCTTATTAGGCTTATGTCCGCGATTCAAGTGTGGAGGTTCCTTCATGGATTTAGTACCGGTATTATGTGAGTTTCCATAGGTGTTTCCTGCAGACCTGCTGGGAATGCCATAAGACAAAGATATCGACTTATGTATATATTTGGCCCCGAGCACTCAGCCCATTTCTATTTCGCCATACCGTGTGGCCCCGCTAGAGTTAAAAGAATTGAAGGAGCAATTACAAGATTTGCTTGATAAAGGATTCATAAAGATCTAGTATCTCGCCTATGTTGTTTATAAAGAAGAAGGATGGATCAATGAAGATGTGCATAGATTATTGGTAGTTGAACAAAGTCACCATCAAGAATAAGTATCCATTGCCATGGATTGACGACTTATTTGATCAGCTTCAGGTGTCAAGGTGTTTTCAAAGATCGATTTGAGGTCTGGCTACCATCAGTTGAGGATTAGGGCATCTGCATGCCCTACGATAGCTTTTCGAACTCGGTATGGGCATTATGAGTTTCTAGTGATGTCATTTGGGATGACAAATGCCCCAGCATCATTTATGGATTTGATGAACCGGGTGTTCAAGCCCTATTTGGATTCCATTGTGACTGTGTTTATTGATGATATCTTGATCTACTCCCGATGTCAAGAAGAGCATGAGCAGCATCTTCAGATTGTTCTTTAGACTTTGAGAGACAACGAGTTATATGCCAAGTTTTCACAATGCGAGTTTTGGTTGAGCTCAGTCGCTTTCTTGGGGAACGTTATGTCAGCAAAGGGTATTCAGGTGGATCCTAAGAAGACAAAGGCAGTTAAGAACTATCCTAGACCCACTTCAGCTATAGAGATCCGGAGTTTCTTGGGATTGGCGGGTTATTACCGTCAGTTTGTGGAGGGTTTCTCATCTATAACAGCCTCGTTGACCAGGTTGGCCCAGAAGGGTGCCCCGTTCGGATGGTCAGATGAGTGTGAGGCGAGCTTTCAAAAGCTCAAGACTGCTTTGACTACAGCGCCGGTGTTGATACATCTCGTACTGGACTTGGTGCGGTGTTGATGCAGAATGGCAGGGTGATTGCATATGCGTTGCGACAGTTGAAAGTTCACGAGAAGAATTACTATGTCATGACTTAACGCCGGTAGCCATTGTTCATGTGCTGAATATTTGGAGACACTATCTTTATGGCGTGTCATGTGAGGTATTCACGGATCATCGGAGTTTGAAGTACTTGTTCAGACAAAAGGATCTCAATTTGAGGCGGAGGAGGTGGTTGGAGCTATTGAAAGACTATGATATCACCATCTTGTATCATCCCGGGAAAGCCAACATAGTGGCTGATGCTTTGAGTAGAAAGTCAGTAAGTATGGGCAGCCTTGCGTACATTCCAGTCGTTGAGAGACTTCTTGCATTAGATGTTTAGGCCTTGGACAATCAGTTCATGAGGTTGGATGTTTTATAGCCTAGTCATGTTCTAGCTTGTACGGTCGCTCGATCTTTATTATTTGAGTGCATCAGGGAACGCCAGTATAATGACCCTCATTTGCTTGTCCTTAGGGACACAATGCGACACGGTGATGCCAAGCAAGTTATGATTGTAGATGATGGAGTTTTGAGGATGCATGGTCGTGTTTGTGTGCCTAATATGGATGGAATTTGTGAGTTGATTCTAGAGGAGGCCGACAGTTCTCGGTATTTTATTCATCTGGGCGCCCCAAGATGTATCAGGACTCGCGGAAACATTATTGGTGGAGGAGAAAAGAAGGATATAGTGGAATATGTAGCTCGGTGTCTAAATTGTCAGCAAGTAAAGTACGAGAATCAGAGGCCTGGTGGTTTGCTTCAGAAGGTAGAGATTCCTAAGTGGAAGTGGGAGTATCACTATGGATTTCGGTGTTGGACTCCCACGAACTTAGAGGAAGTTTGATGCAGTCTGGGTCATTGTGGATAGGCTGACCAAGTCAACGCATTTCATTCCTGTGGTACTTACCTATTATTCCGAGCTGTCGGCAGAGATTTATATCCACGAGATCGTTTGTCTTCACGATGTGCCCGTATCTATCATTTGTGATCGAGATTCACAGTTCACCTCGCATTTCTGGAGGGCAGTACAACATGAGTTGGGCATGCAGGTTGAGCTGAGCACAACATTTCATCCTCAAACGAACGGACAAGGATTTGACCTATGAGGAGGAGCCGATGGCTATTCTAGCCCGGCAAGTTCGTTAGTTGAGAATGAAGAGTTATCCTTCAGCTCGAGTGCAGTGGAGGGGTCAGCCCATCGAGGCAACTACTTGGAGTCCGAGTCGGACATGAAGAATAGATATTCCCACCTTTCCACCAGTCCAGGTACTTTATCTATGTCCATTTGAGGACGAACGATTATTTTAGAGGTGGAGAATGTGATGACCCAAAAGGTCATCTTAAGATTTAGAATCCACTTCTGCGCTTTTTTGCTTTAAACAACTCATTTTATCCCTCCTTCATTTGCGTGCTCAATCCGAGCGTGTTTTCAGAAAGCTTTTATGTTAGAAGTTGATAAAAGTAAGAATTCTTGCCTAAAAACTTCATTTGAGTTGACTTCGGTCAATATTTTTGGTAAACGGACCCAGATTCGTGTTTTGACGGTCTCGGTGGGTCAGTATCATGATTTGGACTTGGGTGTATGCCCGAAATTAAATTTGGAAGTCCCTAGTCCGAGATATCAGACTTTGTCAAAATTTGAAAGTTAAAGGCTTAATGAAATGGAAATGTTTGACCAAGGTTTGACTTTTTGGATATCAGGTCCGTATTTTGGTTCCGAAACCCAGTATAGGTCCAGTAGCCTATTTATGATAAGTCTGTGAAATTTGGTGAGAAACAAAGTTGGTTTGACGTGATTCGGATGTCCGGTTGTGAAAATAGAAATTTTAAAGTTTCCTTAAAATTAAATTTGATTTGGTTCTATATTCGTAGTTCTAGGTATTATTTTGGCAATTTGATTGCGAGACCAAGTTCGTATGATGTTTTTAGACCTGTGTGCACTTTTGGTTTAGAGCCCCGAGGGCTCGTGTGAGTTTCAGATAGGCCACAGAGTGAAAATTAGACTTAGAACTCAATTGGTGTTTCAGATTTGTGTTGCAGGCATCAGACCTCGCATTTGCGAGGTCAATTGTCGTATTTGCGACCACTATTAGGTTCACCTTTGCGATCTACTCATCGCAAATGCGAAAAGTAGCTGGACCACACAGTTTTTCGCATTTGCGAAACATACTTCGCATTTGTGAAGTGAGTCTGGGAAAGGCAGTGATCCCATATGCGATCATAGGGTCGCAATTGCGGAGGGTCATGCTCTCATTTGCGAACTAATCTTCGCATTTGCGAAGTCAGCAGAGGTGTGAAGGGCTTCGCGTTTGGGGTGGTTCCTTTGCATTTGCGGGCTTCGCATTTGCGGATGCGACATCTGCAACTGAACAAAATACGACTTAGATGGGATTTTTGGTTCATTCTTCAATTTCCAAACTCAACAACCCTAGAGGCGATTTTCCAAAGAACGTTTCTTCCCCAAATCATTGGTATGTGATTCTAAACTAGTTTCTTTCAATCTTTTATTACTTTTCCGATGATTTCAACCAAAAATCTAGAGTTTTCATGGTAGAATTTGGGGGTTTTTGGGTAGAAATTAGGGATTTAGACCTCAAATTGAGGCCGGACCAAAAAAAAAAAAACATAACCGGGCTCGAGATGAATGGGTAATCGGGTTTTGATCCGAATTTCGGGTTTGGACCAAGCGAGCCCGGGTGTTGACTTTTACAATAATGAGCTAAATTGAATTCTTTACAATCGTGGGTAGTTCCTAAGGCTTAATTTGAATCGTTTGGTTGGTAAATTTCTAGATTCTATTTGTACAGAGGCTTGTTTTAATAGCAAAGCGGTGGTTGAACTTTTAGTTTGGTCTTTGGAGCGAGGTAAGTGTTGTGGTTAACCTTGACTTGAGGGATTATTACTTATTTGTCTATTTGCTACGTGTTTAGATGTTGGCTGCAACGTATAAGTGAGGTGACGAGTACCTATGCGTTGTTGTCGGGTAAAGCATGCAGGTGGGACTTAGTTTCTTGTAATTATTGCTTTTCTTTGATCATGTTATCCACATTTAGACTAGTATAATCAAGTTGATCTTTCTTATCATGTTTACGGATCTTTGGGTGATAATTGAGTATTGATTTCAAGGTTGAGGTTGGTATTGAGGAACCAAATGTTGAAGTAAGACTTGTTCTTGTTATTTCTATCTCCCTGTTGTCTTTTATTAATTGTTTTATGGTAAGGGAGAGTGTTAATGCACGAAAGGTGATGCCGAGCCACGTTATGAGAGAGTAAAAGCATGAAGGATGATGCCGTGCCACATTATGAGTATTAATGCACGAAGGGTGATGCCGTGCCATTTCTATTGATTATATGGTGAGGATGAGAGTAAAAGCACGAAGGGTGATGCCGTTCATTTTCCTTTACTGTGTTTACTTGTTCTTATTGGTTCAAGGTATATTGGTTGATCAAGTTCTTATTACTGCTGTGATTCTTTATCTTGTGACCCCTTCAGCATGTCCCCCTCCCGATATTACCTGTCTAGCTTTTACATGCCATTATTATGTACATATGCTGTTAAATTGCACAGGTTTATTATGTGGGTGTCTTGTCATAGCCTCATCACTACTTTGTCGAGGTTAGGATTGACACTTACCAGAACATGGGGTTGGTTGTACTGATATTACACTGCACTTCTATGCAGATCATGGTACTGGCCCAAGCTGAGCGTGGCGTTAGCTGCTGGATTGATTGACCGGAGACCCAAGGTAGATCTGCTGGCGTCCGCAGACCCTGGAGTCTCTCCCTAGTCTTAGTGTTTTACTGTTTCTTTTCCTTCAGAACAATGTATTTCCTTTCAGACTCTCTTTGTAGCTAATCGTAGTAGCTTGTGAGTTGTGACTCCAGATCCTAATTGTATTAGATGTTATGGGTTTTTATTATATTCCGAAAGGCCTTGGTGCATACTATTTGCCGATGATATAGTGTTGACTGACGAGACGCGTAGCAGAGTTAACGCGAGGTTGGAGGTTTGGAGACAGACCTTGGAGTCTAAAGGTTTCAAACTGAGTAGAACCAAGACAAAATACTTGGAGTGCAAATTCAGTGACGGGACCCGTGATGCAGATGTAGAGGTTAAGATTGATGCTCAAGTTATCCCCAAGAGAGCGAGTTTTAAGTATCTCGGGTCTATTATCCAGGGTAACGGGGAGATTGACAAAGATGTCGCACATCGCATTGGAGCGGGATGGATGAAGTGGAAGCTCGCTTCCGGTGTTCTGTGTGATAGGAATATGCCGCTAGGACTTAAAGGTAAGTTTTATCGAGTGGTGGTTCGACCGGCTATGCTATATGGGGCTGAGTGTTGGCCAGTCAAGAACTCTCACCTGCAGAAGATGAGAGTAGATGAGATGGGGCCAGGAGAGATATGATTAAGAATGAAGCTATCCGGGACAGAGTGGGAGTAGCCTCCGTGGAGGACAAGATGTGGGAGTCGAGGCTGAGATGGTTCGGACATGTTAAGAGAAGAAGCATTGATGCTCCTGTTAGGAGGTGTGAGAGGTTGGCCATGGAGAGTTTGAGAAGAGGTCGAGGTAGGCCTAAGAAGTACTGGGGAGAGGTGATTAGACACGACATGGCACTGCTTCAGCTCACTGAGGACATGACCGTTGATAGGAGGGTATAGAGGTCGAGGATTAAGGTAGAAGGTTAGTAGGTAGTTTATAGTTGTTCACCGATAGTCTTAGTAGCATGCATATCCCATCATGTTCTTAGATTTCTATTACGTTATGTGGTTGTGTTCGCCTCAGGTATTGTATTCCCTGCTGCTATTATTTGGTACTACTTATCCTTTATCTCCCCGCTTTTCTTTTCTCTTCCTTCTTTCTTCCTTCCCTGCTTTCCTCTTCTTCTTCTTGTCCTTCCTGAGCCGAGGTCTATTGGAAATAGCCTCTCTACCTGTATTAAGCAGGGGTAAGGTCTGCGTACAGACTACCCTCCCCAGACCCCACCTGTTGGGATCAAACTGTGTTTGTTGTTGTTGTTGTAATCCTGTTATTAAAAGTGTACTGAAGTTGATTGAAAATTCTCTAATGTTGGCTTGCCTAGCAAGTGAAATGTTAGGCGCCATCACTGTCCCGAAGGTGGGAATTCCGGGTCGTGACAATTCTCCAGGTAAATCCCAAGGAATAATCTCTAACTAATCAACAATAATAAAATTCCCAGGTAATTTTCTAGGTAATAACATCCCCAGGTAAATCCCCAAGAAATAATCCCCAACTAAAATTGGCAACAACAAATTCTCAGGTAATTCCCTAGGTAATATAATCCCCACGTAAATCCCCAAGAAATAATCCCCAACAAAATCTGCAAGTAACATTACCTGGGGAAGTTCCTACGAAATCACAAAGGAAATATTTTTTTCATATTTTTTTATTATTTACCTATGAAATTACCCACAAAAATCACATTTGGGGATTATTTTACCAAATAAATCTCCAGGTAATATTTTGGCGCTAACAACAACAACAACGACAACAACAACCACCCAGTGAGATCCCACATGTGGGGTCTGGGAGGGTAGTGTGTACGCATACCTTACCCCTACTCTGAAGGAGTAGAGACGCTGTTTCCGGTAGACCCTCGGCACAAGAAGGAAAAAGACAATGTATCAGTAGCAGCAAAGGAATCCTAACAGATAATACCAGTAATGCAATAACCAGAAAATAGAGAGGAAAATATTAACACTAAGCATTAACAAAGGCACAATACTACATACGCAAGGGAATAATATGTACATACAGGGCCACTAAACATACTATAGCCTAAATTTCGACCCTAAAGAAGTATTAAGAACACAATTGAAGCCCCTAGCAGCCTAAAACAACACACTATCACACTAGCCTACTATCTCCTAACCTACAACCCTAGTGCTCGACCTCCACAACTTCATATCAAGGCCATCTCTTCGGAAATCTGCATCCGTACCATATCTTGCCTGATCACCTCTCCCAAATATTTCTTAGGCACCCCTCTGCCTCTCCTCATACCCGTCAAGGCCAGCCGTTCACACCACCTCACCGGTGCATCCAGGCTTCTCCTCTTCACGTGCCCGAACCATCTAAGCCTAGCTTCCCGCATCTTGTCTTCCATTGGAGCCACACCTACCATCACCCGAATATCGTTATTCCTAATCTTATCTAGCTTAGTGTGTCCTCACATCCCTCTCAGCATCCTCATCTCTGCAACTTTCATCTTGTGGATATGAGAATTCTTCACTGGCCCGCACTCCGCACCATATAACATGGCTGGCCTAACCACCGTTCTATAGAACTTTCCTTTAAGTCTCGGGGGCACCTTCCTGTCACACGGGACACCAGACGCTAGCCTCCGTTTCATCCACCCCACTACACGGTGCGTGACATCCTCATCAATATCCACACCCCCCTGTATAATCGACCCCAGGCACTTGAAGCTCCCTTTCTTGGGGATGACCTGTGAGTCAAGCCTCACGTCCACGTCTGCTTCACCCGGCACACTGCTGAACTTGAACTGCACGTATTCAGTCTTAGTTGTCACGCCCCAACCTCGGGAGGCGCGACCGACGCTCGATCGGGGGAACCCAACCGAGCAAGCCTTATCACACACTCCCTACCCCACTCTTTATGAATAAGTTAACCATGAGAGTTCATTTTATAATACAGGCTTAAACCATAGTTAAAGTTAATATCCGAGATTCCCATAAAGTTACAATTTATAGATAGCAGGAGTTTATAATTACAACATAGTTCATTAACCCCACAATACCCATACATGACCCACACATATGTCTACGGAGCCTCTAAGGATACAAAAGATGAGTACGACAATGCCGACAACAAGGCCCCGACTATACCTCAAAAAAAAGTGGAAGTCCACAACAACAAAAGATATACAATACAACCCCTTGAAGGAGGAAGGTGCTCACCAAGTCTTGGAGAAGAAGGTTACCTGCTACGCGCGATCGGCACTATCCGCAATGGAGCCACCTACATTCATTTAAAAATATAGCGCCCCCGGCAAAAGGGATGTTAGTACCATGGAATAGTACTAGTATGTACAACTAAACACCATTTTACTAGAAAGAACTATCAATCAAGAACAAGAAAATCACAAGAGTAATTCAAAGGTTTTAACCGGACACCACATCATCACATAAATGAACCATATAATCTTCCACATAATTTCCATAACTCAATCTGGGGCACTTCTTTCACATACTCATCACTGTTCTCAACACCACCGCTATCTTGAGCGGAATCCGATCACGACCCGATCGGCTAGGTCGCCTCATTTGAGACATGTACCTCAGTCATCATTTCATTTCCCTTTTCCGAAATTCAACATTTTGCACATCACCACCATGCGTGCGGCATGGTGTCCGATCACGGCCCGATCGGCTAGGCCGCCTTACCTAGGCGTTGTTCCCTTCTCATTATTCATCTCACTGGAATCTTTGTTTCATATATATCATATCCATTCATTGGCACTTAGGGCCATAATTTATCACATCTTTTCCATTTTCAATGTCCATCTAGCAATTTGTAATCATAGGTAGTTAGCACGACAAACTCAGTTTTAATCTTGGCTTATAGCCCAGGCATGTCAAGACATGATTTGTATTCTTCACACATCTTTAAATATCAAGGATAGTTGATTACACACGTTAAGGCACATTCTTCATGTTGATATACATATAATTGCAAACCAATTCATGTGAAATAAAAATCGGTACATCAACAAGTTCTAGTCTTACCACATTTGCATAAACGCCAACGGAGCTCAATTTTTAATAAAAGGGGGTTTTAGCCATAGATACCTCAATATTGCTTTCCTTAATCCTTACAAAATTCCGGAACTCTTAGCACTTTGATCTATTGTGTAAGAATTACAAATTGAACCGAGAATTAGAGACGAGATTGAAATTCTAGCTTGGTTCGAGCATATCATTAAACACTAAAGGTGCATTGTGATCTTAGGCCCTTTTTGTGAGGAATTTCTATCATTTTATACCCCCAATTGCCCTCTTTTTAGTTTTCTACCTTCCAATATCCTATGGTGTGATATGCATGCAAGAATTTCATTCTTATACTCATAAATTACTTCACTACTGACCCCTTATAGCTAAGTTATAGAAATAATAGCTGACGTGATGAATCTTACCTCTTGGGAATGAAAATTTAGGTATCTTCACTTGATCTTCTTCATTGTTTTAGCAAGGCTCAAGGAGTAATTTGATGGGAGACACTTTCCCTCTCTAAGAACCTCTCTCTCCCTCTAAAAGCCTCAGAAGATATGCTTAAAATGAGCTATAATACCGAATATATCGATAGGGGGTCGGGTTTAAACATTAGAAAATTGGAGCCCGAGTCAGGTTTGCGATTGCATTTGCGATCGCAAAGTGGAAATGCGGCCCGCAGAATGGACCGCAAAAGTGCTCCCAGAATCTGATCATTCTGTCTGGTTTGCGGCAGAAATGCGGTCCGCATAACCGTTCCGCGGTCGCATAATGCACTGCAGAACTTCCCTTTACAAAATTCCAAGATAATTATGCGACGACTATGCGGTCCGCATAACAGTTATGCGATCGCATAATGGACCGCATTTTTGACCTCAAATTTGGCTAACACACTGACTCACTTTGCGATAGAAATGTGGTCCGCATACTTGATTTGCGACCGCATTCTAGACCGCATAATAGCACTTTTCTGGAAAACTTTGATTCTTGATTTTTAAATGCATAGATCAGCTTTTCACGGGGCCTTACATCCTCCCCCACTTAAAATCATTCGTCCTCGAATGAGGATCAAGGGTCACTTATTAGGAGTTCTTTATGCAATCTTCTGCCTTTTACAACCTAAAACCTGGTAATAGTCTCCAAATTTGGCTAACTCCCTAAATTTCCAAAAATTTCGCCAGAGTTTCCTTTGTATCTAAGCCTATCCACCTGTCAGAGAGCCTCAGAATTACATCCTAACAGCATATACATGTTTCACAACATAACATGACTTGTACAACACCAACCATGGCCATATAGGCAACATAACAACAACAACAACAACAAACCTAGTTGGATCCCGACAAGTGGGGTCTGGGGAGGGTAGTCTGTACGCAGACCTTACCCCTACCTAATGCAGGTAGAGAGGCTGTTTCCAATAGACCCTCGGCTCAGGAAGGGCAAGAAGAAGAAGAGGAAAGCAAGGGAGGAAGAAAGATGGAAGATAAAAGAAAAAGGGAGAGATAAAGGATAACAACAGGGAATACAATACCTGAGGCGAACAAAACCACATAACATAATAAAAAAATATGAAGGGACATGCATACTACTAAGACTATAGATGAAAAACTATAGACTACCCACTAACCTTCTACCTTAATCCTCGACCTCCACACTCTCCTATCAAGGGTCATGTCCTCAGTGAGCTGAAGCAGCGCCATGTCCTGCCTAATCACCTCTCCCCAATACTTCTTAGGCCTACCTCGACCTCTTCTCAAACTCTCCATGGCCAACCTCTCACACCTCCTAACTGGAGCATCAATGCTTCTTCTCTTAACATGTCCGAACCATCTCAGCCTCGACTCCCGCATCTTGTCCTCCACGGAGGCTACTCCCACTCTGTCCCGGATATCTTCATTCCTAATCCTATCTCTCCTGGTACACCTACATATCCATCTCAACATCCTCATCTCTGCTACTCTCATCTTCTGCACGTGGGAGTTCTTGACTGGCCAACACTCAGCCCCATACAGCATAGCCGGTCGAACCACCACTCTATAAAACTTACCCTTATGTCTTAGCGGCACATTCCTATCACACACAACACCGGAAGCGAGCCTCCACTTCATCCATCCTGCTCCAGTGCGATGCGCGACATCTTCGTCAATCTCCCCGTTACCCTGGATAATAGACCCGAGATACTTAAAACTCGCTCTCTTGGGGATAACTTGAGCATCAAGCTTAACCTCTACGTCTGCATCATGGGTCCCGCCACTGAAATTGCACTCCAAGTATTCTTTCTTGGTTCTACTCAGTTTGAAACCTCTAGACTCCAAGGTCTGTCTCCAAACCTCCAACCTCGCGTTAACTTCGCTACGCGTCTCGTCAATCAACACTATATCATCGGCAAATAGCATGCACCAAGGCACCTCCCCTTGGATGTGACGCGACAATACATCCATCACCAAGGCAAATAAAAATGGGCTAAGAGTCGATCCCTGGTGCAGCCCCATCACCACAAGGAAATGCACCGAGTCACCACCCCAAGTCCTCACCCGAGTCTTAGCATTATGATACATATCCTTGATCACACTAATGTACGCTACCGGCACACCGCTAACCTCCAAACACCTCCACAGGACCTCCCTCGGAACTTTATCGTATGCTTTCTCAAGGACAATAAACACCATATACAAATCCTTCTTCCTCTCCCTGTACTGCTCCACTAATCTCCTTACCAGATGAATCGCTTTCGTAGTCGAACGCCCCGGCATGAATCCAAACTGATTCTCGGAAATAGACACGCACCTCCTCACCCTGGCGTCCACCACCCTCTCCCAAACCTTCATAGTGTGACTCAACAGCTTGATACCCCTATAATTATTGCAATTTTGGATATCACCCTTGTTCTTGTAAAGCGGAACCATCGTACTCCACCTCCTTTCTTCGGGCATCTTCTTTGTCTTAAAAATAACATTAAACAGCCCAGTGAGCCACTCCAAACCTGCCCGTCCCGCGCTCTTCCAGAATTCCACTGGGATTTTGTCTGGCCCCGTCGCTCTGCCCCTGCACATCTTACGCATCGCCCCTTCCACCTCCTCTACCGTAATCCGCCTACAGTACCCAAAATCCTGACGACTCTCGGAGTGCTCCAACTCACCTAGCACAATGCGTCTATCCCCCTCCTCATTCAACAGTTTATGGAAGTATGTCTGCCATCTTCTCCTAATAAGTGCCTCGTCCAATAACACTTTTCCATCCTCGTCCTTGATGAACTTGACTTGGTCTAAGTTTCGGGCTTTCCTCTCCCTCACCTTGGCCAACCGGTACAACCTCTTGTCCTCGCCTTTGCCCTCGAGCTCCTCGTACAAACGAGCAAACGCCGTGTTCTTAGCCGTCGTAACTGCTAACTTCGCCTCTTTCTTTGCCTTTCTGTAACACTCCCAATAAGTACTTTTTTCCTCCTCGTTTGTACTCTACACTAGCTTCAAATAAGCAGCTTTCTTAGCTTTCACTTTACCTTGAACCTCTCCAATCCACCACCAGTCCCCTTTATGACACCGAGGAGAGCCCTTCGTGACCCCTAAGACCTCTCTAGCAGCTACCCTAATGCAATCCATAGTCGTGAACCACATACTAGACGCGTCCCCCTACTCATCCAGGCCCTCATAGCCAACAACTTCTCGCCTAACTCCTGAGCTTTGTCCTTGGTCAAGTTACCCCACTTGATCTTAGGTTGCCTGCACCCTGCCCTCTTCCTCCTACTCCTCTTGATCTCCAGGTCCATAACTAGGAGCCTATGTAGAGTCGTGAGGTGCTCACTTGGGATGACCTTGCAGTCAGTGCACAGACCTTTATCACATTTCCTGCAAAGAAGATAATCAATTTGAGTCTTGCCCATTGAATTCCGGAATGTGACCAGGTGCTCTTCCCTCTTCGGAAAACTCGAGTTAGCTATAACCAAATCAAAAGCTCTAGCAAAATCTAATAGTGAATTACCTCCCTCATTCCTAACCCCAAAACCGTACCCACCATGCACATCATCATAACCCCTAGAACTAGCCCCAATATGACCATTGATATCTCCGCCAATGAACAACTTCTCTGTGTGCGGGACGCTACACACCATCTCGTCCAAATCCTCCCAGAATTGCTTCTTGACCTCCTGGTCCAAACCTACCTGAGGAGCGTAAGAACTAATCAAATTTACAGTAAACCCACCAACTACCAGCTTAATAATCATCAACCTATCATTTACCCTCCTAACCTCAACCACGAGCTCCCTGAGGTCTCTGTCTACTAAAATACCTACCCCATTCTTACCCCTAGCGCTCCCTGAGTACTCGTGCCCTAGTACCCCTCCATCTAGTCTCCTGAACACACGCTATGTTAATCTTCCTCTTCTGAAGAATCTTACCTAACTCTATAGACTCCCCGTCAACGTCCCAATGTTCTAAGACCCAATTCTCAACCTAGAGGCTTTCTTACCCCCCTTCCTACCCCTGGACCCCACCCCCAACCCCACCCGAGGACATGACCTTACTCTCACATCGTCCACTACCGCCACTATAAACAAAAGGTATTAGGTAAACACTACCACTAAGAACCAATAATGGGGACGAAGGACTACAGGCTACGAACCCGAGAGCTAAAAACAACTGAAATGGGCGACTACGAGAACAGTAACGCGAGCAGGCACTGGGACAATGAATCTACCTCGTCCACGAAACTACCCCTATGCAATTAAAATGAATAGATGAAACCTTAAGCTTAAAACACTAGTAGAAAAGATAGAAAAATCAATCAATCCAATCAAAACTACCGGCAAGGCAACAGTAAATAGATGTGCACAAATGCAATTCAAGAAAGATGGAACCTGGATCACAGTCGGGACGCGCTTCCAAATCCGTTGAATACCTGCAAAATACACAAACACCCACGTATCCAAGAAAAATACAGGCGGGCCGGACTGTCACCGTTACCAGCGGCAGAAAAACAAAATCTGGTGATGACACACTTAAAGGAACGTCAATAGACAAGATTACCGTTTATTGACACTGCAACAGTCAAGAAGATCGTATTCGTTATTAAAATAAAAATCAAAAGAGAAGAAGAGAAGGAATTGTTTTGCAACTGATGGATTTCCGCTGGCACAGAGTATGGAAACCCCCCCAGAAATCAGTCCTATAGACGAACAACAAAATAGAGACTAACTGCAAAAAATTGAAAAGAGGTTTTCGAAAATCCTAATTCCAAAAGATCAAAATAATACTATAAAGAATAAAATAATTAAAACAAGAAGGAGAAAAGAATCACAAGGATGTAAGCAGGATTTTTCGGTATTATCTGATCTGCAACAGCTTCAAGAAAATTAAAATTTCAAGATCGATGGGGGAAGAGGGATAATTTGAAGTTCCAGAGGATATTACAAAATTCTGTTTCAATAAGTTCTTTTGTATAACCCTCAAAAGTCAAAACTGCAGAATCTAGGAAGGAATACAACTGAAGAGGAAAATATATGAAAATGTTAAAGGGGTGGGAAAGAACAGAAGAATGGAGCGTTCAGTGATGAACTAATATTTGAGGGTTCCGATCGCCGGCGGCGTTTGATTGGCCAAGTTTCAACTGGGTTCGATTTCTAAAAGTCAAAAATCTCTTATTGCTGCCTGTAAAATTCTTAATGCAAAAATTTTAGTTCTGTTGTACTAAAAATGGAGAAACTCGTAATAAAAGATGCTTCCCTCTATATCTCAAGATCAAATAGTTAAACTATTTCACTCCAAAACCTACAATCAGATAAAAGAACAAATTTAAAAAATCAAAGACTGAAGAATAAAGAAGTGTTCAAATTTCTTTAACCATGCGAAGTCAAATGGGTCCTCGCCGGAGTATTCGCCGGAAAAATCTAGTGAATATCAAATACGACGCCGGAGTAACAAATTTCTAATCAAGGTGATTAAAGTAATAATACGCAGACAGTAATTCAATTTTATGTTAATAGAGACATATAAAAAATCTCATCTTTAATTGGGATGGATTACTACTTTCTGGGGTTAGTATTTGTAACAATCCAGTAACCAAAATGGGACAGTTTTTCATTGATTAAATTACAAGATAAGAGTTCGTAGGAATCAAATGCATAAAAGCTATTACATGACTATTCAAACAAATGCGGGTACTTCTATTTCATTTCATCCCCGGCTTCCCAAGTGGCTTCCTCAACTTGCTGGTTCCGCCATAATACTTTCACGGATGCAATTTCCTTATTTCTCAATTTCCGAACTTGCCTATCAAGAATGGCAACTGGAACTTCTTCATACGAGAGTTCTTCATTGACTTCAATAGTCTCAACCGGCACAATAGTGGACGAGTCTCCCACTACCTTCCTCAACACAGACACATGAAAGATCGGGTGTACCAATGACATTTCGGGTGGCAGATCGAGCTTGTATGCCACCTGACCAATTCTCTGAATAATTCTGTATGGTCCGACATACCTCGGACTCAACTTTCCCTTTTTCCCAAACCGCATGATACCCTTCATAGGGGAAGCCTTCAAAAATACCCAATCATCTTCCTTGAACTCCAAATCTCTGCGACGAACATCCGAGTAAGACTTTTGGCGACTTTGAGCAATTTTCAACCTTCCCTTAATAATCTTGACCTTTTCCATGGCCTGATGCACGAGGTCCGGCCCTATCAATTCCGCTTCTCCAACCTCGAACCACCCAATGGGAGACGTGCATCTCCTACCATACAATGCCTCAAATGGTGCCATCTGGATGCTAGCATGGAAGCTGTTGTTGTAGGAAAATTCTATGAGCGGCAAATGGTCATCCCAGCTACCTTTTAAATCAAGAGTACAAGTTTTCACGGGGCCTTACATTAGTTCTGCTCAGCTTGAAACCTTTAGACTCAAGGGTCCGTCTCCAAACCTCCAACCTCTCGTTAACACCGCATAGCATCTCATCACTCAGTACTATATCATCAGCGAATAACATACACCATGGTATCTGCCCTTGGATATGGTGTGTCAGTGTGTCCATCGTTAAGGCAAATAAGAGCGGGCCGATCGCAGATCCTTCATGTAGCCTCATAACAACTGGGAAATGCTCTGAGTCGCCCCCCACTGTCCTAACCCGAGTCTTAGCTCCATCATACATATCCTTAATCACCCTAATATAAGCCATCGAAACACCTTTCACCTCCAGGCATATCCAAAGAACTTCCCTAGGTACCTTATCATGAGTTTTCTCTAGGTCAATAAACACCATGTGCAAATCCCTCCTCCTATCCATATACGGTTCCACCAACCTGCGAATAGGATGGATCGCTTCCGTAGTGGAACGACCAGGCATGAACCCAAACTGATTCTCGGATATCGACACCAGCCTCCTCACCCTCGCTTCCACTACCCTCTCCCACACTTTCATGGTATGACTCAATAGCTTGATGCCCCTATAGTTGTTATAGTTCTGGATATATCCTTTGTTCTTGTATAGCGGAACCATCGTACTCCACCTCCATTCCTCTGGCATCTCCTTCATTTTGAAAATAACATTAAACAACCCAGTTAGCCACTCCAATCCTGCTCTACCCACATACTTCCAGAATTCTACTGGAATTTCATCTGGCCCTGTCGCTCTGCTCCTGCTCATCTTATGCATAGCCCTGACAACCTCCTCGACTCTAATGCGCCTACAGTAGCTAAAATCTCGGTGACACTCGGAGTGCTCCAATTCCCCTAGCACAATGTCTCTGTCCCCTTCATCATTTAGCAGCTTATGGAAGTACGTCTGCCACCCCCGCTTAATCTGCACGTCCTCTATTAACACTTGGCCTTCCTCGTCCTTGATGAACCTCACGTGGTATAGATCCCAAGCCGTCTTCTCTCTCGCCTTGGCCAGCCGGAACAACTTCTTATCTCCGCCTTTTTCCCCCAATTCTTCGTATATGCGACCAAATGCTGCACTCTTCGCTTCCGTGACCGCTAACTTCACCACCTTATTAGCTTCCTTATAACTTACTCTGCTCCTATGCCTCTCCTTCTCGTCCGTACTCTCCACTAACCGTCGATAGCCACTTTCTTTTTCTCCACCTTACCTTGGACCTCGGCGTTCCACCACCATCACCCCTGTGCCCGCCCGAGTAGCCCTTCGAGACCCCTAGTACCTCTCGTGCCGCCTTCCTATTACTGTTCACCGTCATCCACATAGATCTAGCTTCCCCACTACTTCTCCAGGCCCCCAAAGCCAATAGCATCCTCCCCAGCTCGTGAGCTTTCTCCTTCGTCAAGGCACCCCACCTAATCCTCGAACTACCCCGAACCACCCTGCTCTTCCTCCTTATCGGGATGCTGACATCCACGACCAAGAGACGATGTTGGGTCGCGAGTGACTCACTCAGGATAACCTTGCAATCCTTTCACAACCCTCTATCATTCTTCCTTAGGAGAAGATAATCGATCTGAGTCTTAGCCACCATACTCTGAAAAGTAACCAAATGCTCCTCTCTCTTCGGGAACATAGAGTTTGCAATCACTAACTCAAAAGCCTTAGCGAAATCCAATAGAGACGTTCCACCTCCGTTCCTATTCTTAAAGCCACAGCCACCATGCACCTAGCCATAACTACTGGCAGACGCGCCGAGATACCCGTTGAAATCCCCTCCTATAAATAACTTCTCCGTGGGCGGAATACCACGCACCACTTTATCCAAACCCTCCCAAAAATACCTCTTAACCTCTTCATCCAAACCCTCTTGGGGCACATAGGCGCTAATGACATTTAGAGTGAGCCCTCCAACTACTAACTTAATAAACATTAATCTATCACTCACCCTCCTAACCTCAACCACCAACCTAACCTCAACCACCAACTCCCTAATATCCCTATCCACCAGAATACCCACTTCGTTCTTACCCTTCGAGCGTCCAGAGTACCACAGTTTAAACCCATCTATATTCCTCGCCTTCGATCCTACCCACTTAGTCTCCTGAACACATGCTATATTGACCTTTCTCTTCTAGAGAATCTTCGCCAACTCGATAGACTTACTCGTTAACGTCCCTACGTTCCACGACCCGATTCTCAAACTAAATGCACCCTTGCCTCCTTACCCCCTTACCCCTTGCCCCACCCTCTATCCCCTACCCCGGCTCCCGCCCCTCCTGAGGAGATGACCTTATTCTACCATCACAGACCATAGCCAGAACAAGCAACGACCAATCGCAAAGGAAACGGGAAGTACTGCAGGTCCGCTAAAAAAGTGCCTAGACTAGTGTCAACTAATAAGACAACATTAAGCTACCACAAGGTGAACGGAAATAAGAGACCGGGAGGTACCAACTCCCGAGAATAGAACCTGGATCAATGTATTGCGCTCACTTCCAAATCCTCGCCGTCCCTTTCTAATGTCAACCGAAGGTGACCCGTGCTGCTTTCCCAAACGCCGCAACTTTCCACATAAAATTTAGAAAAGAAACACGAAGACTAAACAGGGAGGGGGGGCTGTTGTCACCACTGCACCTGGTGACCCACTGTTTGACAGCCTTGGCTGCCCGCTTTTACGATGCCGGAGCAGGCACCGGCGAAGGGAGCCGCTGACCAGCCCCAAAGAGGCCGCAAGAAAAAGAAATAAAAAAGGGGATCTAGGATTTTCATATGAGAGAAGAAAGAGAGAGAGAGGGAGAGTGAGCTGCCAGCAGTCGCCGGAAAATTTTTCAGCAGAACAGTAGTTGACCGGTGGCTACTGTTAGGGATGGGGGGTGGGAATGAGGGAAGACAGAGGAGAGAGAGGAACGGTAGAAGAGGGAGAGGGAAGGGGAGAGATGACCGAAAACTTACCTGGTGGGTTGGGTGTTCGACGACGTCGGGCCTGTACAATGTCCGGTTAGAAGATGACCGTTGGGTTACGAAGAGAGAGAAGTTGGGAAATCTAATTCCTAAATGGTGCCAAATTTATTTTGGGATTTTCCTTGGGGAATCGAATTGACATGTAAATATTCTAGAATCTAGGAATTATTAGATTTTCGCATGAAAATTTGCAGGAATTATCTGCGGAAAAATTTCCCAAGTATGATTATGATTTTATATTTTCCTGTATATTATGCCCGCCTGTACTAAAATAGTTAGTAAGATTAGATTTTTGAATATCTTATTACTTACTCTCCTACTACTTATAACTTTGAATTGAGATCATTCGTTGGGATTTTCACATGCAAAGAAAGTTCTTTTTTAAAGTTGATATTTATTCCCCATTCTCTCAACGGTATGATCACCATTTATATAATAAAATATGAAATTTTGGATATTTTTTATTCTTATCAGGTAAACCGATTATCAAATCGATAAAGATCGATAACCGACTAACCGATACCCGATAACAGATATCTTATCGGTTAGTTTATCGGTTTAACATATTTTTAAATCGATAATTGATATACCGAGACAATAATATGCACCACCGAACCAACCGACCGATATCCACCCCTACCCTTCTTGATGTTATAAATGATTGTACTAATCATTAAAGATTTTGTAGGTGGTAACATTTTGATTGTATATTACCTTAGTCCTTGCTACATGTCCAAAATTAAAAAAAAATCAACTTCTACAATCCTTTCCTCTATTTTTGGATGAAAGTTCATCTTTCAAATTGAGCCATTGGTAGGTTGAATTACTGTATTTTCAGCATTTTCTTCATTCCATGATTTTCGAGGTGCAAGAGCATTAATCAATACCTCTTCATGTTTAGAAGTGCATTCTTCATACTTATCATTTTCTTCATTGTCACTTTGCACTTCTTCTCCTTGGCTATATTCTGATTCATACTCACTAAACCCTTCTTCATCTATGTTCAAATGATCAATTTCAAAAACATGAAGCCCTTCATCATTTTTTTTTAATCCAAGTAACAATTTCTTCTACCTGTGTATCCAGTGAACAGGACTAGCATTGTAATCCCCTGTATCCTCCTAAGATTGGATAGAATTCCACAAGTGAGATTCTAATACAATACTTTTGAAATTCTGGATTGGACTGTCATTTTCACAATATAAAACTTTATTCTCAGATTATGATTCTTCATAATATTTCTACCATGATCAATATCCTCGACTAATGGTGATTATTCTGGTCAACCTACTGTATCTAAACACCCTTAGGTTTGTCCGCCTTTAATGCCTCTGGACTTCTAAATTAGACCACCTTCAGAATATTATTTTAAAAGTAGAGCTATTTTCAGTATTTTTAACTGGTGGAGACTAGTTAATATTAGCATGTTGTGCCTCCCTTGGCTTTATCCCATTAGTTCACTCCTTTACCCTCCGTTTCACATCAACTCATCTTTTTTTATTCTACTTTAATCCAAACTTGCTCCTACACATAAGAAATACGTTATGAACATAATTCACTTTTATAACTTTTAACGACCCGGCCGATTGTTTTGAGAGTAATAGTCCCGATCCTGTATTTACTGCTTCCTCATATCTTTTTTTGCTTATGTAACTTGCCGGGAGGTTTGTTTTGTGGTTTCGGAGTAATTTTGGGACACTTAGTCCCTAAAACGGAAGCTTAAGTCTTAAGATTTTGACCGTAGTCGGAACTGTGTGAAGACGACTCCGGAATGGAGTTCCGTTAGCTTCGTTGGTGATTTTGGAATTAGGAGCGTGTCCGAATTGTGAATTGGAGGTTTGTAGCTGATTTAGGCTTGAAATGGCGAAAGTCAAACATTTAGAGATTTTGACCGGAAGTGGACTATTTGATATCGGGTCGGATTCTGATTCCGGAATTTAGAGTAGGTCCATAATGTCAATTATGACTTGTGTGCAAAGTTTGGGGCAAATCGGACGTGGTTTGATAGGTTTCGGCATCGGTTGTAGAAGTTTGAAGTTTCAAAGTTCATTAAGTTTGAATTGGAGGGTGATTCGTGTTTTTAGCATTGTTTGATGTGATTTTAGGGCTCGACTAAGTTTGTATGGTATTTTAGGGCTTGTTGGTATGTTTGGTTGAGGTCCGGGGAGCCTAGGGTGAGTTTTAGATGCTTAACGGATCGAGAAATTAGACTTGTGCTATTGCTAAAGCTTTCAAGCTTCTGGTGTTTTCGCACATGTGGTGCGGAGACTGGAGGTGCGGGCACGCACATGCGAGAGGAGGACTGCATGTGCGGTCTGAAGGAGTTTGGCCTGTGGGCAAAGGTGCAAAAAGGAAGTCGCATCTGCGCATCCACAGATGCGGAGAAGCGGCCACGGAAGCGGATTTTGGACTGTAAGTGGTGTCCGCACCTATGATGGAAATGCTGCGGGTGCGACTGGAAGCCCGAAGAAGCGGAATCACTGGCAGAAAAGGGCCAAGATCGAGGATTTTACCCCATTTTCAATTTTGGGACTTTGAGAGCTCGGATTTGGGATTTTCAGAGGAAGCTTTTGGGTAACGATTCTTAACTCATTGATGGTTATATTCCACTAATCTATAGTTGATTTCATCATTTAGTTAAGGAATTTGGTTGAGAAATTTGGGAAAAACTGGGAGAAGTTCTTCAACTAAGTTTTTGAGTTTTGATTGGGTTTTCCATATCGGATTTGAGTAATTTTGGTATGAGTGAACTCGTGAGTGAATGGGTGTTCATATTTTGTGACTTTTACGCGATTCCAAGATGTGGGCTCGGGTCGACTTTTTGGGGCTATTTTCTATTTCTTGCTTAAACCTTAATTTCATTCATTACATTAGTTTCTTATAGTTGTATTTATGGTATGTAATTGCTTTTGGCTAGTTTTGGGTCATTCAGAGTTGGAAAATTGTGGAAAGGCATTGTTACCGATTGATTAAGCTTGGTTCGAGGTAAGTGTCTTGCCTAACCTTGTGTGGGGGAACTCCCCATTGCATTTGGTACTGTTGTAATATGTGAGCGTCGTGTACGTGAGGTGACGAGCGCGTACATGGGCTATTTATTGTAAAATATGATTTTTACTGAGTAATAACCTATTTTATCTTAATTGAGTTATACTAGCATGTGTAGTTACTCTGTTTAGCCTAAATTCGCATGTCTACTTGTTTTAAATGCTTATCTGTACTATGCGCAGCATGTTTAGTGAGTTTTCCTGTTCTTCCTTGAGGTGTACTTAGTCTAAACTGTACGGTTTTCTTGCTATACCTGTTATTTCCATTGTTTGAGCTGCGTATTTACTTGGGACTACAAGACGGTATCCCGGGAGATCCCCCTGCATATTTACTTTGGGACTATGGGACGGTATCCCGGGAGACCCCCCTGCATATTTACTTTGGAAATACGGGACGGAATCCTCGGAGATCCCCCTGCATTTTGCTTTGGGACTACGGGATGGTATTCTAGGAGACCCCCTGGATATTTACTTTTGGGACTACGAAACGGTATCTCGGGAGATCCCCTGCTGCTTTACCCCTGTGTACTGTACTGTTATTCTTCTGTGATTTCATTTTTGCTAAATTTCAGTTTCTTATTACAATGTGATATTTTTATCTTGCCTTATTTAATTTATATGTACCAGTAGGGCCCTGACCTGACCTCGTCACTACTCGACTGAGGTTAGGCTTGGCACTTACTGGTTACCGTTGTGGTGTGCTCATGCTACTCTTCTGCACATATTTCATGTGCAGATCTAGGTACCTCCTACCAGCCCCGCTATTAGTTGCGTGCTTGCTGCTGCTCCGAAGACTTCAAGGTACATCTGCTCTCGTCCGTAGACCTCGGAGTCCCCCTCTATCCCTTTTATGTTGTTCCTCCTTTACTTCTTCTAGTTAGTGATGTATAGAAATAATTTGACAAATTCTTAGAAGCTTGTGACTTATGATGTTCCCGGTCTCGGGGAAATTCTGTGTATATTCAAGAGTTGGTTATTGTACATGTCGGGCAACATTTATATCAGTTATTTAATTGTCGATTGCAGTTAGTTGTTAAATTTATGCTTTCATTTTTATTATTCTGCAAGTGTTAGGCTTACCCAGCCGTAGAGACTAGGTGCAATCATGACACATCATGGAGGGAGGATTTGGGTTGTGGCAAGTTTTTAATAGAGCTATGGGTCCATAGGTGTCGTGAGTCATAAGCAGGTTTAGTAGAGTCTCGCGGATCAGTACGGAGACGTCTGTACATATCTTCGGGACGCTATGAAACTATTAGAAAAATTTCACATCTTTTGATTCATTCTCGTGCAAAATTATTGACTTCGAAATTCTAAACTTCCGTCTTCGATTCTCTCACAGATGGTGAGGAAACGTATAGCCGTATAAGATGACCAGATACCCACGCCCCCTTTTAGAGCTGCTAGAGGCTGTCGCTAGGGTAGAGGCCGAGGACGCCCACGTGGTGCAGCCAGAGCACTCGCACGACCTGCCACGGAAGAGCCACCAGTAGCTCTAGTCGGAGCGTAGGAACTTGAGACACCTACTACTACACTAGTTCTTCAGGAGACCCTTGCATAGTTCCTGAGCATGTTCGGTACTCTAGCTCAGGCAGGGTTGATTCCCCTTGCTCCTGCCACATCTCAGGCTGGGGGAGGAGCACAGACTCCCGCCATCTGCACCCCAGAGCAATGGATTCAGGTCGATAAGATTCCAGAGGTTATACCGGTTCCACAAGTAGCCCTAGTTCAGCCAGAGGGTAGGGCATCAATTTCTGAGGAGGAGCAGCGTAGGCTCTAGAGGTACAAGAAGTACCACCCTCCTACTTTCAGGGGTTTGGCATCAGAGGATGCCCAGGGAATTCTTGAGGAATGTCACGGTATCCTCCGTACTATAGGCGTAGCAGAGTCGAGTGGGGTTTCTTTCACTGCATTCCAGCTTAGAGGAGCAGCCTATCAGTGGTTGCATGCTTATGAGTTGGACAGTCTGGCTGAGGCAGCTTCAGTTACTTGAACTCAGTTCTCGGATATGTTTTTAAGGGAGTATGTTTCCCAGAGCCTCAGAGATGCATGGTGTGCCGAGTTTGAGCAGTTGCGCCAGGGTGCTATGACTGTGTCAGAGTATGCAGTTTGTTTCAGTGATTTGGCGAGACATGCACCGGCCTTGGTTGCTACAGTTTGAGAGAGGGTCTATTGGTTTATCGAGGGGCTCCATCCCAGCATCAGGATTAGCATGGCTCGGGAGTTGGAGATGGATATCTCGTACCAGCAGGTTGTGAGTATTGCTAGGAGAGTGGAGGGCATGCTTGCTCTATAGAGAGAGGAGAGGGGGGACAAGAGGTCTCGAGAGTCTGGCACTTATACTAGTACTCGTGCCCCAGCTGCATTTCGACATGGTAGGGGCTATGTGAGTCACCCTGTTCATTAAGCTGTTCCAGCCGCCAGTGGTATTTTAGCTACTCCTAGGCCCTAGGAGCCTTATTATGCATCGCCAGTATCTAAAGTACCTCCTACACGGGGTGCTTTCAGCGGTCAATCCAGCAGACCTGGCCCGAGCCAATAAAAGAGAACACGCCCCCTGAGAGCTTGTTTTGAGTGTGGTGACACTCGCCATATGAAGAGGGATTGACCCAGACTTAGAAGGGGTGCACCTCCACCGACTTCTCAGGCACCACGTGCTCCACCAAGTCTTCGGGCTATTATTAGAGCACCAACTACCACTCCACCTGCTCAGCCAGCTTGAGTGGAGGTCGGGGAGGTAGAGGTCTCCCTAGAGTGGGTGGCCAGGCCAGATACTATGCTCTTCCTGCTCGTACAGAGGCAGTTGCTTCCGACTCTATCATTATAGTTATTGTTCTAGTTTGTCATAGAGTTGCGTCGGCTTTATTTGATCCAGGCTCCAGTTATCTATGTGTCATCTTGTTTGTCTCCGTATTTTGGCCTATCCCGTGATTCTATGACTTCTCCTGTTAATGTGTCTACACCCGTAGAAGATTCTATTATTGGATACCGTGTGTATCGGTCGTGTTTGGTTGTTATTAGTGATTTTGAGACAAGAGTCGATTTATTATTGCTCAGTATGGTGAAGTTTGATATTATCTTGGGCATGGACTGGTTGTCGCCCCATCATGCTATTCTTGAGTGTCACGCCAAGACCATGACGCTGGCTATGCCAAGCTTATCGCGATTAGAGTGGAGGGTAACTTGATTACACTCCCAGCAGAGTAATTTCATTTCATAAAGCTCAACGAATGGTTGAGAAGGGGTGACACATATCTAGCTTATGTGAGCTATGTCAGTATTGATACTCCTACAGTTGAGTCAGTCCTAGTTGTGAGGGATTTTCCTAATGTATTTCCAGCTGATCTTCTGGGCATGCCACCCGACCGAGATATCGACTTTGGTACTGATTTGTTGCCGGGCACTCAACCCATCTCTATTCCTCTATATCGTATTGATCCTCCTCAGTTGAAGGAGTTGAAGGAACAATTGCAGGAATTGCTTGATAAGGGCTTCATTCGGCTTAGTGTATCACCTTGGGGTGCCCCAGTCTTGTTTGTGAAGAAAAAGGATGGTTCTATGCGAATGTGCATTGATTATCGCCAGTTGAACAAAGTTACAGTGAAGTATATGTATCCTTTGCCTCGTATTGATGACCTATTTGATATGTTACAGGGTTCCAAAGTGTTTTCTAAGATCGACTTGCATTCAGGTTATCATCAGTTAAAGATTCGGGATCCAGATATCCCGAAGACTACTTTTAGGACTCGGTATGGTCATTACGAGTTCCTTCTGATGTCATTTGACCTGACCAATGCCCCAACAACATTTATGCATTTGATGCACAGTGTATTTCGTCCCTATCTTGATTCATTCATCATTGTGTTTATAGACGACATTTTAGAATACTCCCGGAGTCGGCAGGATCATGAGCAACACCTGAGGACTGTGCTTCAGACCTTGAGAGAAAAGAAGTTATATGCAAAATTCTCAAAGCGTGAATGTTGGTTAGACTCAGTGGCATTTTTGGGTCACGTAGTGTCTAGTGAGGGGATCAAGGTGGATCCGAAGAAGGTGGAAGCAGTGGAGAGTTAGCCTAGACCGTCCTCAACTACGGAGATCCGGAGATTTCTTAGTTTGGCGGGGTATTATCGTTGATTTGTAGAGGGTTTCTCATCTATTGCAACACCTATGACCACGCTGACCCAGAAGGGTGCTCCATTCAAGTGGACAGAGGAGTGTGATGTGAGCTTTCAAAAGCGCAAGATAGATTTGACTACACCCCAAGTATTGGTATTTCCTAAAGGTTCGGGGTCTTACACTATTTATTGTGATGCGTCGCGGGTTGGTCTCGGCGCGGTGTTGATGCAGGACCGTAGGGTTATTGCCTACGCATCCAGACAGCTGAAGGTGCATCAAAAGAACTATCCTGTCCTTGACCTTGAGTTAGCAGCTATTGTTCATGTGTTGAAGAATTGGCGAAACTATTTGTATGGTGACCGTTGTGAGATCTATGCCGATCATCGGAGTTTGCAACATCTGTTCAAGCAGAAGCATCTTGGCTTGCATCAGCGGAGGTGGTTAGAGCTGCTTAAGGGTTATGATATCACTATTTTATACCATCCCAGGAAGGCTGATGCCTTGAGTCGCAAGGCGGAGGGTTTGGGGAACTTATCATATTTACCTGCAGCAAGGAGGCCATTGGCATTGGATGTTCAGGCCTTGGTCGACCAGTTTGTTCGATTGGATATTTCTGACCCGAGTCGACTTTTGGCTTGTGTGGTCTCCTATGTCACGATCCAAACCGATGGGTCACGACGGGCACCGGGTACCTTACTCAATCGAGTACCAACATAACGTATCTTTTCGTATCATGCTATCATTGGTAAGTGAGACGGAAAGGCTGCCGTAGGATAACCAGAATAAAACATGTAATCCCAACTTATACATAAGACATACGGGCCTATAAGACCAAATAGATCACTCGTGCATTAAACATAGGCCGACAAGGCCATACAATCTTTTACGTACATGACATATGGTTACAAGATAAATACCATAAAGGTCTGGCAGGGCCTGCTATACTAAACAATACACATCCAAATCGTACTGACCAAATGAGCAACTCCGGAGCAAATGGAGTACACCAACATCTTCCGCTGAGCTGATAGCTTACTTTGAGGATATTCAACCTGTCTATCGGGATCAGCGGGCATGAAACGCAGCGTCCCAGGGAAAAAGGGACGTCACTACAAATAATGTACCGAGTATGTAAGGCAATAAAATAACTAATAGCTAAAACTGAACTGATAATATAATAACTGAAAGTAACTGGGAGTCAAATATGATCTGGGGATATACTTACCTGCTAATGCTGACTCAACATTCTCAATATTGTAAGTAAAATAAATGTCCGGCCCTATAAGGCTCAGAGCGTGTAACTGCTCTGCTGTAGTAGGCTCGCTCATAGGCGCTCGACCATACTAGGCTTAGTATCTCGCCCATTCTGGGCTTACTCATAGGCGCTCGGTTACAGTAGGCTCGGTAGAAAACTTACAATCTGACTAGAGGATGATGAATAGGGGCCTGCCCACCGATCATAGCTCGATGGTGGTGAAAATACAGTAATACTGTATATATATATAGACCCTCCGCTCTCTTAACTGGAAGAAGACAACATTCAACAGAATATGAAGTCCCGATAAGGGGGAATACTAAAACTTATGAGACTAGAATAATTTATATAAATTCGGGAGTATGAACTTCTCTTTATGCCTCATTATCAAACACATGTAATTACGAGATCATGCCAAAATGAAGGAAGGTCTTAGCCTTAGCATACCTGAATCGATTTCTCTTGACAATTCCTCTAACACACGTCTTTTACAAAAACACTTAACGGCGGATCGAAGTAGGGGATAATCCGTATAATATTCTTGAGAAAGATCTTACCGTACTCCCTTAGAATCACAATTCCCGTTTCTATTACCCTATGAACTCTCTTATAAATTTTTTGTAGCTTCATCCATAACTTAGCAAATCTTAGCATCCTACTTTAAAACTCATAAAGAATATTATTAATTATGAACAAGACTTTGCTTACTTTAAGTAAATGAGTCCATATGTCGTTAAATACTTTTGCCTTCTTAATAACCTTCTCCAACAAAATGAGATAAGGTGTAAATTGGTTTAAATGTTGCCACCACATTCTTAAGGTTATGATAGATGGCAATTTTCTGCCAAGTTTCCATAAACCCACGTGAAGTTTGTCCCCTAGTAACTATCCAAAATCTTCACTTAAATAATTATCCACAAAATCTAATTTACAAATTAATCTCTCACTTAAAAATTCATAATTACCCAATTATCCACATAATTAAAAATTATCTCAAATTACTTAAAATACTACTCATTTTTAACACACCTTATATACCTTACTATCATGGTCATGTGGTACCTTGTATGGCACTAGTCCATAAACACGATGTATTATAGCTTGGACCGTATTTCGTTCCAAAATATAAAACTTCAATAAAACTCATTTTCTTCGATTCTCTTACCCTCTCACCTTCACGAATTTACTTATCACTTGTTTGAAATAGCATAATGCTTGTAATCTCAGAATAATCTCATTCCCGAACTTACGTCGATTAAGTTACGATGAAACTTTAACATATGAAAATACGGGATGTAACATCTCATTTATGAGCTTCCATCAATTTACTTATGGCACATTTTCACGTACGAAAACATGGGAGGTAACATCATCCCCCCCCCTTTGGAATATTCGTCCTCGAATGTTGACTGATGCACTTATCATTTTTATAACTTATGTCTTCCGAATACTTTAATAGTCTCCTTGCCGTCTAGGCAAATGTTCTGTGAATAATTCAAAAGGCCAAGGCATTCTCCCCTTTAGGCCTCTTTCTCACACCACAACTTGTGATCGAAATCCTTCAGATCTCATAACTGTTACTACCTTCTATCATGTAGCATGTACGACTCTGTCCTTGTAAATGTGTTTCCGCGACTCTTCTCTCTTTTTTTCCTCCATTTTTTAGAAAACCTCTAGGCTTCACTTTGTAAACATATACAAAGCTTGATAAGATGTCCTTCTAGGAATCCATAGGTATACTGAAGTTCTTCACTCGGTACTCTGTTGAATTCATCAATATTGCTAGTTATATCTCATAGACCCAGTTATCTATCCGTATGGCTTTAATGCATCTAGGTAGGTCATACTATACCATAACTCTTACTTCGATTTATCGTTACTGAGGCCTGCTACCAAACTCCAAGTTAATCTCGGTTCTTATCCTATATGTATAAATCTAAGTCCTTTAATGCTTCTTCATTACTGTTCATCTTAAGAATGATGGCCTAATCTCATCTCATACTATATAATTTTTATCCATCCATTATTGATCACCTCAATATTGATCTATAATCTACCACTGATAGCTTAACCTTTTATGTAACACTGCCGCTAGGGTTCATGTCGCATCAAGGAATATTAGAAGTGATTTTCCTGATTCACCTGGGGGCGATACTATACTTCCATAACTGTATTTCGTAGCATCCTAATATGATCCATATTACGTGGGTATTTTAATCCTGTACACTTTATGAAATCCCCTTTCTTTTCTCTTTTTGTTTCTTCAAATCATTACTCAATCAAAGGCCTAATCGTCAGCCTTTATCTAACATAATTACACCCTTATTCTACTACCAGGGCAGCATTCCATCTCTTCTAAATGTTACTAGTTTTAGACTCCTTTGAGTTCATTCAGTCTATACTGAGCTTTCTATATCTTTGAGAAACCATCAGCTCTCCTGTTTTCTTGGGCTTAATCCCGAGGACTTATCCATTTTTGTTACCTTCTTACTCGCCTTTCCTTATCCTTATTCATGCCTTCTTAAAACCTTGTCGCTCTACCATACTTTAGCTTGCGACATACATATATCTATTTATATTACTCACAACCTTCCTTCAACTTGCTTGCACCATAGATTTCCTTATGTTATTTTGGTACGTCAAGCGAGACATCACATCGTCTCTAACTCTTCTTTACTCTCTTAACTAGACCTCTTAGTACCTACAAACCACGGGTTGGAAGATATACCACTGACGATGCTGCTATCATTCCTGGATATTGAATCCTAGCGCTTCTAGCTTTTTAATCTTAAGTATGGACTATTCACAACATTCTGCACTTGAGTACTCGTACGTTGTTCACCTTTACCTTACTTGCCTTAAAATCTCGCATACATCTTTTATGTCTTTCATAACCTCCCTTCCACGTGGGTATGATTCACTATGTATCTTGCTCGATCTGTTGATTTGTCTGTATCCGCATGTCTAGCCATAACTAGGATCTTCCTGAATCAACTACTAACTACTCGTTGGCCCATTCTGATATCAACATTCCGCATAATCTTAATCTTTTTTTTGGTTATTTTCTTTATCTTAACTTGCGTCTCGCACTGGCTCCTTATCTATCAACAACATCTCGTGTAGAAGCCTTACTCCCTTTCCTTGACGTCGTCCTTGTATAATGTTCTAGAATCGTAGCATTCCTGTCGGATTTGAATAAGTGCAATCTCATCCCTTTATCATTTTTTTATCGCATTCTTCCTTTACCATTTCTCAGGCACCACGTGCTCCACCGAGTCCTCGGACTATGATTATAGCACCAACTACCACTCCACCTGCTCAGCCAGCTCGAGGTGGAGGTTAGGGAGGTAGAGGTCGCCCTAGAGTGGGAGGCCAGGCCAGATATTATGCTCTTCCTGCTCGTGCAGAGGCAGTTGCTTCCGACTCTGTCATTATAGTTATTGTTCCAGTTTGTCATAGAGATACATCATTTTTGTTTGATCCAGGCTCCACTTATTCCTATGCGTCATCTTGTTTGCTCCGTATTTTGGCATATCCCGTGATTCTATGAGTTCTCCTGTTTATGTTTCTACACTCGTAGGAGATTCTATTATTGGTTACCGTGTGTATCGGTCGTGTTTGGTAGTTATTAGTTATTTTGAGATAAGAATCGATTAATTATTGCTTGGTATGGTAGAGTTTGATATAATCTTGGGCATGGACCGGTTGTTTCCCCATTATGCTATTCTTGATTGTCACGCCAACACCGTGACGCTGGTTATGCCAGGATTACCGCGATTAGAGTGGAGGTGTACTTAGATTACACTCCCTACAGAGTTGTTTTATTTCGTAAAGCTCAACGAATGGTTGAGAAGGGGTGTGACGCGTATGTAGCTTATGTGAGATATCTCAGTATTGTTACTCCTACAATTGAGTTAGTCCCAGTAGTGAGGGATTTCCCGGATGTATTTCCAGCTGATCTTCTGGGCATGCCACCCGACAGAGATATCGACTTTGGTATTGATTTGTTACCGGGCACTCATCCCATCTCTATTCCTCTATATTGTATGGACCTCCTGAGTTGAAGGAGTTGAAGGAGTTGAAGGAACAGTTGCAGGAATTGATTGATAAGGGCTTCATTCGGCCCAGTGTAGCACCTTGGGGTGGATCAGTCTTGTTTGTGAAGAAGAAGGATGGTTCTATGCGTATGTGCATTGATTATCGCCAGTTGAATAAAGTTACAATGAAGAATAGGTATCCTTTGCCTCGTATTGATGACCTATTTGATCTGTTATGGGGTGCCACAGTGTTTTCCAAGATCGACTTGCGTTCAGGTTATCATCAGTTGAAGATTCGGGAGCCAGATATCCCGAAGACTGCTTTCAGGACTCGGTATGGTCATTATAAGTTCCTTGTGATGTCATTCAGACTGACCAATGTCCCAGCATCATTTATACATTTGATGCATAGTGTATTTTTGCCTTATCTTGATTCATTTGTCATTGTGTTTATTGACAACATTCTAGTGAACTCCCGGAGTCGGGAAGATCATGAGCGGCACCTGAGGGCTGTGCTTCAGACCTTGAGAGAATAGAAGTTATATGCAAAATTCTCCAAGTGTGAGTTTTGGTTAGACTCAGTGGCATTTTTGGGTCACGTAGTGTCGAGTGAGTGGATCAGGGTGCATCCGAAGAAGGTGGAAGCAGTGCAGAGTTAGCCCAGACCGTCCTCAGCTACGGAGATCCAGAGTTTTCTTGGTTTGGCGGGGTATTATCGTTGATTTGTAGAGGGTTTCTCATCTATTGCAACGCCTATGACCAAGCAGACCCAGAATGTTGCTCCATTCAGGTGGACATAGGAGTGTGAGGAGAGCTTTCAAAAGTGCAAGATAGCTTTGGCTACAGCCCCAGTATTGGTATTGGCTACTGGTTCGTGGTCTTATATTGTTTATTGTGACGTGTCGCGGGCTGGTCTCAGCGAGGTGTTGATGAAGTACTGTAGGGTGATTTCCTACGCGTCCAAACAGTGCATAAGAAGAACTATCCTCTCCACGACCTTGAGTTAGCAGCTATTGTTCATGCCTTGAAGAATTGGCGAAACTATTTGTACGGTGTCCCTTGTGAGATCTACATTGATCGTCGGAGTTTGCAACATCTGTTCAAGTAGAAGGATCTTGACTTGCATCAGCGGAGGTGGTTAGAGCTGCTTATGGATTATGATATCACTATTTTATACCATCCCGGGAAGGCCAATGTGGTGGGCGATGCCTTGAGTCGCAAGGCGGAGGGTTTGGGGAGCATAACATATTTACCAGTAGCAGAGAGGCCAATGGCATAGGATGTTCAGGCCTTGGCCAACCAGTTTGTTAGATTGGATATTTTTGAACCGAGTCGACTTTTGGCTTGTGTGGTCTCCCATGTCACGACCCAAACCGATGGGCCGCGACGGACACCAGGTACCTTACTCAACCGAGTACCAACATAACGTATCTTTTTGTATCATGCTATCATAGGTAAATGAGACGGAAAGGCTGTCGTAGGATAACTAGAATAAAAAATGTAATACCAACTTATACATAAGACATACGGGTCTATATGACCAAAATGATCACTCGTACATTAAACATAGGCCGACAAGGCCATACAATCTTTTACGTACAAGACATATGTCTACAAGCCTCTAAGAGTAGATAAATACCATAAAGGTCGGGACAGGGCCTGCTACACTAAATAATACACGTCCAAATCATACTGACCAAATAAGCAACTCCAGAGCAAATGGACTGCACCAACATCTTCTTCTGAGCTAATAGCCTACTAGGAGGACATTCAACCTGTCTATCGGGACCTGCGGGCATGAAATGCAGTCACTATAAATAATGTACCGAGTATGTAAGGCAATAAAATAACTGAAAGCTAAAACTGAACTGATAATGTAATAACTGAAAGTAACTGGGAGTCAAAGATGATCTAGGGATATACTTACCTACTGATATTGACTCAACACTCTCAATATAGTATGTAAGATAAATGTCCGGTCCTAAAGCTAGGAACGTGTAACTGCTCCGCCGTAGTAGGCTCGCTCATTGGCGCTCGACCTTACTACGATATGTATCTCGGTCATTCTAGGCTTTCTCATAGGCGCTCCGCCACTGTAGGCTCGGTAGATAACTTACTATCTGGCTAGAGGATGCCCAATAGGGGCCTGCCCAGCGATTATAGCTCGATGGTGGTGAAAATATGGTAATACTGTATATATATAGACCCTCCGTTCTCTTAACTAGAAGAAGACAATACTCAATTGAATATGAAGTCCCGATAAGGGAGAATACTGTAACTTATGAGACTAGGATAATGTATATAAATTTGGGAGTATGAACTTCTCTTTGCTCCTTGTTATCAAACACATGTAATTACGAGATCATGCCAAAATGAAGAAAGGGCTTAGACTTAGCATAACTGAATCGATTTCTCTTGACAATTCCTCTAACACACGTCTTTTGCGAAAACACGTAATGGCGGATCGAAGTAGGGGAGAATCCGTATGATATTCTTGAGAAAGATTATACCGTACTCCCTTAGAATTGCAATTCCGTTGCTATTACCCTATGAAGTTTACATACGGTAAAAATTAGTGGTCCGATTTTATGATCATTAAAGGACCTCGTAAAGACCGCCCACAGAGGGCTCGAAGTTCAGCTTGGGTTTTGATCCCGAGAGTTCTCAACAATCGTCCTCGAGGCAGTGCAAACCAGTAGCTACGATGCACCAGCAGGGAGTTCCCAAGGAACATGAATAAAGCTGACCAGGTCTATTAAGCTAGTTCAAGCCCGTACCCTGACAATAAATAGTTGTACCAGCTCCATATCTGTGTAATAAATGCATTTGTACTATGTTAGGATTCCCCCTCATCTATAAAGGGGACCTTTGTCATTTCGTAAAGACAAGTTACAATATACTACACACTATATCCAATACAAGAACGTTCTCTGCTCTCTAACTTAAACATATTCTCTTAGTTTCATTATTTACATTTATTGTTTATATTCATTGTGTTCTATTTATTGTTCATCAGTTATTGCTCATTATTGATCATAAAGAGCCACCATCACAGCTCTCATAACTGTTAATCCCCCATCAACTGCCCTTAACCGTGCATCCGACTCGACCTCGAGGCCCCGATTTCCAACCATTCAGTTTGATTATTACACTATCTACAAGCTCTTATTTCATTTTCTAATCTTTCATCTAGTATCTATTGCCTAACAACTAGCATAAAAATAGATCACATATTTTTAGAACCACAAAATCAAATCTAATTGTTATTACCATTTTCAAGGTAAACAGTTTGGCGCCCACCGTGGGGCTAAAAATAATAGTGATTATTTTCTTGCTGGTTTACTACATAACGCAAGTTATCTTTAACACTTTTTCTTGTCCAAGATCTTTGATTTCAGGTCAAAATGTCTAACTCAGTAAACGCACATGAAAACAAAAATCTTGAGTACCATGGAGAAAATGGTGTAGCTGTTCCAGGTGTTGGTGTACCACCACGAAACCCTGAGGATGCACAAGAACTAATTCCTGTGGATGTAGTCTCACGCATCGCTCAACACGTCAAAATAAGCTTCCACACCAGCATGAGCATACATCAAGGAGATCAACAAGAAGCTCGAAAAACCCCGGCCCAGGATGAACAAGGGGTTAGTCTTCACGTCATCTTCGAGATGTTACAAGCACAATAGCTGGCGATTGCTCAGCTGAAAGCCACCAGAAAACTCTCAGCACGGTAGCACTAGAAATGCCTCCCTGAGCCGAGCAGGTACCAAAAAAATCAAGCAACAATAGGTCGGCAGCCAACCCCGCCATCATAAAGATGCTCGAGGACCTCACAAAGAGGATCGAGTCAGGCGAGAAGAAGATAGAAGCCAATGACAAGAAGGTAGAGACCTACAAATCTAGGTTTGATCAAATTTCGAGCACACCCCCGATCCTGAAAGGGGTAGATTCAAAGAAGTTCGCCCCAAAACCCTTTCCAAAGAATTTTAGAATGCCCGACCTTCCGAAGTACAATGGAACCTCGGACCCCAACGAGCACGTCGCTGCTTACACTTGTGTAGTGAAGGGCAACGACCTAAAGGACGACGAGATCGAATTCGTCCTACTAAAAAAAGTTCGGAGAGAAGCTTTCAAAAGGGGCGATGATGTGGTATTACAACGTAGCCCCAAACTCGATAGATTCGTTTGCCATGCTGGCAGATTCCTTCATAAAGGCATATATTGGTGCCATCAAGGTAGCTACAAGGAAATCCAACGTCTTCAAAATCAAGCAAAAAGAGAATGAGATGCTGCGAGAGTTCGTATCTCGCTTTCAAATGGAACGAATGGAACTGCCACCAGTCTCTGACGACTGGTAAGTACAGGCCTTCACTTAAGGTTTGAACGAGCGAAGCTCGGTAGCTTCGAAACAGCTGAAGCAGAACTTAGTCGAATATCCCGCCATGACTTGGTCGGACGTCCACAACGGATACCAATCAAAGATCAAGGTCGAATACGACCAACTAGGAGTCCCCTCGGGCTCGGTATATCCTAGCAGGCTTCTGGCAAAGGAGCCAAAGCCAAAAAAAGAAAGATACCAACCATACACTGTAGATAGAAGAATCACCCCGAGGGGCAACATACCCGCAATGACCGAAGGATGGATCAAGGCCAGAATCCTTGGGGACTTGTTAGCAGAGCTGGATTTGATAGGCACACAGGGCCGACGGAGGCACCTTGCTTGTCGGAATACGGCTTCAACGTTGACGTTTCAGACATCGTATTCGCCATCGGTAAAATTAGAGACACCAGGTGGCCAAGGCCTGTACAATCAGATCCATTGCAAAGGAACCATTACTTAGTGTGTGAGTTTCACAACACACACGGTCACAAGAACGAGGATTGCCGACAACTCCGGAAAGAAGTAGACCAACTACTCAGCAAAGGTCACCTCCGAGAACTCCTCAACGATCGAGCTAAAAATCAGTTCCGGGAAAGGGAGGCGACCAAGAAGAGTGAAACAGATGAGACACAACATGTCATCCACATGATCTTTGGAGGTATCGATGCTCCATAGGAACCCATGGTCAGGAGAACAAAAGTATCCATCACCAGGGAAAAGCGAACTCAAGGTTACATACCCAACAACGCCCTCACATTTAGCGACGAAGACATTGAGGCTCTATCTCAGCCCCATAACGACGCATTGGTAATTTCTTTTCTTGTAAATACATTGCAAATTAAGCGTGTGCTTGTGGATCCAGGTAGCTCGGCCAACATCATCAGGTCGAGGGTGGTGGAGCAGCTCGGACAGCTCGACCAGATCGTGCCCGCCTCTCGAGTCCTTAATGGATTCAACATGGCGAGCGAAATAACGAAAGGAGAAATCACCCTCCCGATTAACGTGGCCGGCACAACCCAAAATGTCAAGTTTCATGTCATCGAAGGAGACATGAGATACAAAGCCTTGCTCGGAAGGCCGTGGAAACACTACATGAGAGCAGTACCATCCACCCTCCATCAAATGACGATATTTCTGACAAATGATGGGATAAAAACCATCTACGGGGAACACCATGCAGCAAAAGAGATGTTTGCGGTGCACGATGTGGCATTGGCGCCAATACCTCCACCATCGAAGGAGCCAAAACATAAGAAAACAGTAAAATAGGAATAGCAAGCTATATTCTCGGCTACATCCGACTAAACAAGCAAAGGACCGTGTTGTGTCCTAAAAGCAAACGTTCGAAGCACATAGAGGCTCAAGGCACCATCGATACTAAGGTATAATCATCTCCCTTTTTAGTAACGTTTCACACTAACCTACGTGTAGGTATCCGATCGAAACAGTCGAAGCGCTTTCCAACTTGAAGGCCTTAGGTTCCAAAAGCATACATTGCACGATTTTCCTTCTACCGGGTTTTTATCCCAAAAAGGGTTTTACCGGCAAGGTTTTTAATGAGGCAACATCTATATGCTACCTAAGGAAGTCTCAACAAGTATTCAAGGCTTCTCTTCAATCAACCTCGAATACTGGGGGGAATCCCCCCGGAAGGTCACCTCCTCGGAGAGGCCAAGATGTGCTAAATGGGGTCTCGATAGGAAAATGATGTACCGGCCCAAACGGTCGAACGAACCGTGTCCGTATAAGATAACCGAGCCCTTGATAGTGAGAACATGTATACTTGTACCATGTAATCAAAAGAATACTTTCCCCACCATCAAAGCATTTCGCGTTTCAAAGAAGTTCGCTATTTCGGCTCCAGAGCCAAAAACGTCCCGAACACTCGGGGACTGGCGTCAAAAACTCGAAGCCATCTAACCTCCGGGTCGGAAGCTTCGAACTCGTAAGCCCTCAATGAGGCAACATCAAGTTTACAAAAAACGGCTCAAGAGCCAAAAGACGTCCCGAACACTCGGGGAATGGCGTCAAAAACTCGAAGCCGTATGACCTTCGGGTCGGAAGGTTCGAACTCGTAAGCCCTCAATGAGGAAACATCAAGTCTGCAAAAACGGCTCCAGAGCCAATAAAACTTTCAAAAGTCTCGGGGACTATCGATAATTGCCATCCCATCGACTTATCGAAACCCGAGGCCATAAGACCCCATATGGACGACCTCGACCTCGTAAGACCTCAAGAGAGGCATAAACTATACTTTTACCAAGTAACAAAATCTGTAAGACCTCAAGCAAAGCGTAAACTATACTTGTACCAAGTCACAATATCTGTAAGACCTCAAGCAAGGCGTGAACTATACTTGTACCAAGTAACCAAAACTGTAAGACCTCAAGTAAGGCATGATAAAATTATAAGACCTTACAAAAAGGCATTACCCCGAATTTAAAGTTAAGGCAATATATCCGAACTTGTAAGATCCCTAAAAAGGTTAACCCTCAATATAGATGCCAAAACTACTTCATTCGGGAACTAAAAGGCTATGGCTAAACATAAATGACTACGGTCATAAGGCTCCGACCAAACTAACGCGACTCGGGGACGCCTGACCATCACTATAAAATCACAGGCCTTCAATTACTTCGAAAGTACTTCAAAAAGAACTGGTTAAACAGGCTACCCTCGACATAGGCAAAAGAGCTTCGACCATGTCAGCTCCAAACTATAGGCTTCGAAACACTTATCCTCCGAGCAAAACCTCTCGAGGTGCTCGTTCATCGCCACATAACCACTCACAATTGAGGTTTTTTATCCAACCGTGTAAGAGTCAGGCAAAGACAATTTCAAAAAAGTCCTTAACGAGGGAAAAAATAGCCTATATTAGAGGCCGTACCGACCCAATGCGTAAGAGCCACTACCGCCAGCCCATATAAAAGGTCGTACCGACCCAATGCGTAAGAGCCACTGCCACCAACCCATATAAAAGGTCGTACCGACCCAATGCGTAAGAGCCACTATCGCCAGCCCATATAAAAGGTCGTACCGACATAATACGTAAGAGCCACTGCTGCTAGCCCATATGAGAGGTCGTACCGACTTAACGCATAAGAGCCTAAGGTCCAACTTTAAATTCAAAAACTTAATGGTCAATGAGCTCGAGTCGAAACCCAACTCGGAGACTGAGCCCGAAAAAGTTAACTGAATATGCCTAAGAGCAAAAGCATAAGAGCTTAAACGCCGGCTTATACTATAAGGTCGTACCAACCCTATGCGTAAGAGCCTAAGGTCCAGCTTAAAATTCAAGAACTTGAAGATCAATAAAACTAAAGTCGAAACCCGACTTGAAGATCGAACCCAAACACAGTCAAGAATGCCTAAAGGCAAAAGCGTGAGAGCCTACGGGCCAGCCCGACGAGCCTCGGGGCCATATTGAAAGCCTAAGGGTTTTTTTACCCCAAGGCCTAATTTATCCGGCCAATCATTGACAAATCGTTGAAATTGAAAGCAAAGAAAGATGTGCACATGCGAAGAAGAATGGAACCAAAGGTTTTCCTTCTATAATTACATAAGGCTTCACTTACAAAGTCTTCTAGGAAGACCATATGCAAGATTGAAAAGAAAAAAGCCTAAGCCTACGTCTCCCTCGGAGACTATGGCCCGTCGGCCTCTTTCTCGCTATCTTCGGCATCGGACAGAAGGAAGTTAGCATCATATTCATCCGCCTTTGCCTGCTTTATCCCTTTCGAGAGGTCAAAGCCCCTATCGTGGATCTCCTTGAGGGTTTCCCTTCGAGATTTGCACCGAGCATACTCGTTGTTTCTTCTCTCACGGTCAAGAGCCCCTCTCAGCTCAGCTCGAGCATTGGCAGCGTCCTTCAAATAGGCGGCCACTTTCTTATCAACCTTAGTTCGGATCGCTTCGGCTTCAGCCCGAGCATCCACAACTTCGGCCCTCATCTTCAGAAGCTCAGACACGAGCCTTGTAATGATGTCCGTTCGAACCGAGCTACTCTCACGAGCGTTGCGGAGTTGAACTTCGAGGGAGGAAGCCTTGGCCGAAGCATCCTTCTTAGCCGCAACTTGGGCATCCACCCGAGCTTTTAGCTCATCGCGCTCACACATGGATTGACCAACTTCGCTACAAAGGCGTTCCAAATCCTCTGTCTTTTTCTGCAACTGAAGTAAACAAAACGTTAGCCTCAGAAGATAGAAGAAGAGACACGCACTCCCTTGGAACAAAATTTACCTACTCCTCGAGGTAGTTTTCGTAGTTCAGACTGCGACTCACCTCATACCGCAATTATGCCAAATCGTCTTCTCTCCCATCACAAAGAAGCCTGAAGGATTTCTCCCCATCCACAGCTTTTCGCAGCCTGGCCTCACGACGAAGCAGCTCAGACTTGAGCTTGTTAAAAGCCTATGAAGGAGAAACTTGATAAGAGAGTAAAAATTGCAAAAACCATAAAACCAATACGGTCGGCCAAGACTCACCACAGAGTAGAGCCACTGAGCTTCCTCGAAAGTCGAGCGCACATCTACTAGTCTAGCTTCATCAACCCAGTAGAACCGCTCTTGGCTGGGATACGCTTGCTCGATATATGCGGCCCCTAGCTTCGCACATCCCTCAAAGTACCTTCGACGGGAGAAGGAGTCGGCGGTAGAGAACCCTCATCCCTCGAGGTACCTTCAATGGGAAAAGAAGATGGCAGCGGAGGAGGGGCCATTTTTCCAAAGCTAGATATCTCAGGCGCTGCAGGCTCAGCTGATGCATCCTCTCTGAGCCTCCGGGCTGGACTCGTCTTGCTATAAGCACCGTCACCCTGCGAGGGTCCTTTTCGTTTATTATTAATATTCCTCGGCCCCGAAGCTGACGATCTTTCTCCCTATCTGAGAGGGCACGATCTCACCTCGAAGAACTCCCTAATGCCTACGATGACAGAGTTAGTACGCATAAAAAGAAAGTGTCTTTCAAAAAAGGAGCAAATCACATAGCACCTACCATGGTGTTTTGCCTCCTATTTACCCTTAGACAAGTCTCGCCACTTGCGATCATCATAAGTCGAGTGGGTCGCCAACTTCCAAGCCCAATCTGTCAAGTCGGGGAACTCGTATGGCATCCATTGAATTGCTGCAAAAAGGGAAGGAAAGGCGTATTTACGGAGCCTGCCTCCACCATAAGCAAAACGGCGAAGGCACAAGTGTACCACTTACGTGTAAAATTCCATTCCTCGGGAAATGGCAGAAACTCCACAGGGATAATGTCGACAGTCTGTACTCAGACGAATCGGCTCATCCATCCTCGATCCCCATCTTCTTCATCATCGACAACGAAGGGCCTGGTGGATCGGCACCATAGGGTTAGCAGGCCTGTGTCATGCCCAAAAACCGAGGGACATGACCGGCAATCGACCGGGTAGCCCCAGTCAAGCGGACCTGGGTGCCTTTCCTATCCCACGTGATACCCCGTGTTTTCATTACTCATTAATCAAAAGAAATAGCCATTATATTTAAAATACCTTTTCACGAAATATACAATAACAACATGGTTACTTAGCGCAGTTTACAACTTACATTGCCCAACATACCAAAATACATGTTACATATGTTCGTAACCCACATTTACTGTCTACGGAGCCTGTAAGATACACAGGATAATACAGTACCTACCGGGAACAAGGCTCCGGCTATAGCTTACACATAAACCAAAATAAGACTCCGGAGTAAACAGCGGCATGAGCCACGCAGGGCCCCGAAGAAAAAGGGCTCACCAATACAGCTGACGGAAGATGAAGAGGAGCTACGGTCGGTGGACTGGAGTACCTGCTACTGATCCACCTACAATCATAACACGAATGTAGCGCCCCCGACAAACAGGGACGTCAGTACATTTGAATTGTACTGGTATGCATGAATAAACTTTGCCCTAAGCAAACTCAAACCATACACAAGTAACACGTAGTAATGGAATCAACAATCAAATACACATGAAAGGAAACAATCAAGCCAAACAAATTTACAATCTCTCCATTTCCCCTTCAACATTTTTCACATCAATGATTTCACAACTTTCTCATATTTTCATTTCAGTAGTGATTTCGATCACTTTCCACCCTTATTACCTCGGCCACCCTTATCACCCCAACCCACCGGACAATCACCTTTCACCAACAACACAACAACAACAACAACAACAACAACAACAATTCACAAAGAACAACAACAACAATTCTCAAGGAATAACAACAATAATTCACAAGGAATCTCCATAACCATCAATACCATTTCCATCATACTCAACAACTCATATGCATTTTATGTACAATGATAATTTTCCACGACAAGCCATACATGTTATTACCACAGCTGCTCCGATTGCATCAATTACTATTTCCTTCCATCATTTGTTTCACAATTCTTACCACATAGCAGATTCACAATCACATACCTGGTTCATAGCCAATTACTTACACCATCTTCTCGAAAGACATAACCACAAACACTCAACTGTACCAATCACAAGAATTTCACAAACAATCCACGTAGAAATCACATAACAAGCACTCAAACACCAAACAAGGTGATTTTACAAAGGTCAAAGTTAGCCATACAGACCTGGAGCCGAATTCCCTTTTAATTTCTACTTTCAACTTCACCAAAAAGTCTAGCAACGTCAATCTAGTGCACAAATTAACACATATTTCTTAGAATCAAAGTTCACAATCACAACCCGAACACATTTAGATTGTCAACCCTCCTTTGTATAATTCTTTACTCCTACCCAATTCCTCTTACTAGATTTTAGGTTTTAAAAGGCATGCATGTATGTTTCAACCTCTATTATCAAGAATCAATGCATGAGACTCCCCCCCCCCCCTTAATTAAACCTGAATACTTATGAAAATGGGTTAGGGATTTTACCTGCAAGAATGGGGATGAAGACAATCGCTTTGAAATTTCCTGGCCCAAATAGTTTGGAAGAGTCAAATTTGAAGAAGGTGACTTTCTCTCTCAAGAACCCTCTCTTCCTCTCTCTTATTTTGTTCAGAAACTTGTTAAAAATGAGGGGCTTGGGTTGTTTTATTAAAAAGGGGGTTGGGTTTAAAATTTAGAAAATTAGGAGCCCGAGTCAGGTTTGCGGTCACACTTTGCGATCGCAGATCCGAAATGCGGTCCGCAGAATGGACCACAAAAAGTGTTCCAAAAACCTGATTCCTGTTTGGGTATGCGGCGGAAATGCGGTCCGCATACACGGTTTGCGGTCGCATAATGCACCGCATTTTGACCTCAAATTTGACTGACACGCTGACTCGCTTTGCGGTGGAAATGCGGTCCGCATATCAGTTATGCGGTCCGCATTTTGACCTTAATGTTAACCAAACCACTGACTCATTATGCGGCGGAAATGCGGTCCGCACACTTGATTTGCGACCGCATCCTGGACCGCAAAATAGCACTTTTCTGGAAAAAAACTTGGTTCTTTGATTTTTAAACACTTAGAGTTTCACACATTCCCAACACATATTCGGACCTTGACCCTTCGAGCTACTGGGTTTTGAGCACACCTTTTTCATGGGGCCTTACAGCCTCGGTGGTGAAAAGGTTGGTACAACCTGATGAGATGACTAAGGGTAAACTCAAGCCCTACTTCCTCCGCAAAGAATCTCATCATCAGCACTATCCTCCAAAATGACAGATGAACCTGTGCCAAGGTAGCCCGATACTTTCGACAGAAGTCGAGCACATCAAGAGGACCCAGCGTTAAGGGGTATGTGTATACGTTCAAAAACCATCGGCATAATCCATGATGCTCTCTTCCGGGGAGAGTACCTGCAGTACTACCTTTTCCCTCCATCCACAATCTTTCCTCACTGACTCAAGGTTCCCCTCTCCTATTAAAGAAATAAACTTCGAGGCATATTCCCAATGATCCTGAACATTGGGAGGTTTTTCTGACGAAAAGGCCCCCCTCGAAACAAAATGTCCCGAGGCTGGTTCGCCTGACACCGGCGGCGCACCACCAACCAGGCGGGAACCAGAGGCGAAACTTCCTTCTCTTTGCCGAACGGATCCTGGCGTAGCAGCCATAAGTGTGGTAAAATCTGAGAATTAGAGCGGGAATTTGAGCGAGGGCTTCAAAGTTAAAATGGTGAAGGACCTAACATGGGAAAGAAGAACTCTATCAAGGAGAACAGCTACTCAGAATAGCGGAATCTTCAAAAGAGGAAAGGCAAACCTATATATAGAGCGAATGATGAATGTCCGCCTACCTCAAAGGCCAGTTAAAAATATTGGCCAAGCCATTATCACTTTGGGAAGATGTACCGACGGGATCGCCTCGGTCGTTTCATAACCATGTCATACGATTAACATCATCGTACGATGTTTTGGGGATCAAATACCCCCCGTCAACCTAGACTTGAGATGGTACCCTATCTCAAGGATTTCTACTTTCATGGCTGAAGGATCTAAAGAGCCATTCACATCATTACGAGCCTCGAGATGGTTCCCGATCTTGAGGATCTCTGTCAAGATAAGGATATAACTCTATGGCCTATACTCTTTTGTGGTCTCAAGACCTGTCACCTCTCGTATTTTCCTTCGTTTGACTATAGACTTTGTGATACTGTATATACCGTTGTCATCCATGTATCACATCTTACCTATAATGCTTCATTATATCTCTTCTTATTTCGCTAATATTTATGTCTACCACTTTATTCAGAAAACTTCAACAAATATGCTTTCGCCTTTAGCTCCCCTTGCTCCATCCAGTGGCTCTTCGGGTTGCCTAATATTCTTTCTCAACTAGTGACGGGAGCCACACTAAGGTAATATTTATCTCTTCTAGGCTTCCAGTGCCTATCATTGTAATTTTTTTGAACATTCTGGTATTCTTATCTAGTTATACTATTCTAGAGTGTACCATCTGGGTGCCTCACGAGGAGATCTATTAGCACCTTCGTAATATCCTTCGGAAATGTCAACAAACACATGCAATCCATTCATTATTTCGGGTTACTCTAACCCCTGCCGGATCCTGATATCCTGTCCTTCTCTTAAAGTACACCTGCTTGCCCCCATAGGGCATAACTGATATGGGTGTGTCCAATTATACATACCTCTGTTACCGTTGAAGGTAACTCAAAATTCTTATATTCTCTTCCTGAGTGGTAAGTAATGATAATCTTTACTAGTTGAGTACCTCGTACCCTTCTTCATCTTGCTTTTTTTACTCGTTGAAACTTGTATTTACCTTCTGATTCTCTTGATACTTTTTACCATATGGGTGGAAAGATATTCATACCTTAGGGCTCCTTTTCTAGAAGCTCACACGTCTTAGTACATACACGATCTGCCGGAGACCTTACATTTACGCATCATAAGCATGATGCAAAAACCGAGATCCTTTGGCTCAATTCTTCCACTGCCGCAATCCCTTACCAACCGTCATTCTAGAGGTAGGCATCGTAATAATATAAATAAGATACAGTTTAGGAAATTGAGTTCTTACAACTGATCTCTACCACACTATTTAGAGTAAGAAGAAAGAGTGACATTCCTAAATGCCCTGTAGCCTCCTACTTATAAGTGTGGTGCACAACACACCCATAAATAAGACTCTACTAGACACGGCTTGTAGACTCCCTAGGATGGAACTGCTCGGATACCACTTTTGTCACGACCCAAACTTATGCGCCGCGAAGGGCACCAGGTACCTTACTCAATCGAGTACCAACATAATGTATCTTTTCGTATCTTGCTATCATTTGTAAATGAGACGGAAAGACTGTCGCAGGATAACTAGAATAAAAAATATAATACCAACTTATACATAAGACATATGGGCCTATAAAGCCAAAATGATCACTCGTACATTAAACATAGGCCTACAAGGCCATACAATCTTTTACGTACATGACATATGTCTACAAGTCTCTAAGAGTAGATAAATACCATAAAGATCGGGACAGGGCCTGCTATACTGAACAATACACATACAAATTATACTAACCAAATAAGCAACTCCGGAGCAAATAGAGTGCACCAACATCTTCCTCTGAGCTGATAGCCTACTTGGAGGACTCTCGACCATTCTATCAGGACTCGCGGGCATGAAACGCAGCGGGGCAAAAGGGACATCACTACAATTAGTGTCCCGAGTATGTAAGGCAATTAAATAACTGAAAGCTAAAACTAAACTGGTAATATAATAACTGAAAGTAACTAGGAGTCAAAGATGATCGGGGGATATACTTACCTGCTGATACTAACTCAACTTTCTCAATATAGTAAGTAAAATAAATGTCCGACACTATAAGGCTCGGAATGTGTAACTGCTCCGTCGTAGTAAGCTCGCTCATAGGCGCTTGGCCATACTAGGCTCTGTATCTCAGCCATTCTAGACTTTCTCATAGGAGCTCGGCCACAGTAGGCTCGGTATATAACTTACCATTTGACTAGAGGATGCCCAATAGGGGCCTGCCCACCGATTATAGCTCGATGGTGGTGAAAATACGGTAATACTGTATATATAAAGACCCTCCGCTCTCTTGACTGGAAGATGACAATACTCAATTCAATATGAAGTCCCAATAAGGGAGAATACTATGACTTATGAGACTAGGATAATGTATATAAATTCGGGAGTATGAACTTCTCTTTTTGCCTCGTTATCAAACACATGTAATTACGAGATCATGCCAAAATAAAGGAAGGGCTTAGCCTTAGCACACCTTAATCAATTTCTCTTGACAATTCCTGTAACACATTTCTTTTGAGAAAATACGTAAAGGTGGATCGAAGTAGGGGAGAATTCTTATGATATTCTTGAGAAAGATTGTACCGTACTCCCTTAGAGTCGCGATTCTCGTTGCTGTTACCCTATGAAATCTCGTATGAATTTGTTGTAGCTTCATCCACAACTTAGCAAATCTTAGCATCCTACTTTAAAACTCATGAAGAATATTACTAATTATGAATTGGACTTTGCTTACTATAAGAAAAGGAGTCCATAATGCCGTTCAATATTTTGCCTTCTTAATAACCTTCTCCAACAAAATGAGATAAGGTGCAAACCTCTTTAAATGTTGCCACCACATTCTTAAGGTTATGATAGATGGCAATTTGCTGCCAAGTTTCCATAAACCCACGTGAAGGTTTTCCCCTAGTAATTATCCAAAATCTTTACTTAAATAATTATCCACTTTTACAAATTAATCTCCAACTTAAAAATTCATAATTACCCAACTATCCACATATTTAAGAATTATCTCAAATTATTTAAAATACTACTCCTTTTTAGCACACCTTATATACCTTACTATCATGGTCATGTGGCACCTTGTATGGAACTAGTCCATAAATACGGTGTATTATTGCTTGGATCGTATTTTATCCCAAAATGTCAAACTTTGACGAAACTCATTTTCTTCGATTCTCCTACCCTCTCACCTTCACAAATTTACTTATCACTTGTTTGAAATATCATAACGCTTATAATCTCAAAATAATCTCATTCCTGAACTTACGTCGATTAACTAACGACGAAACTTTAACATACGAAATGCGGGATGTAACATATCCTTTTCTAGCTTCCATCAATTTACTTATGGCATACTTTCATGTACGAAAATATGGGGTGTAACATCCCAGTCTTCTCTTGATGACAGCATCAGGGAGCGGCAGTATGATTACCCCTATCTACTTATCATTAAGGACACAGTTCAGTGCGGTGATGCTAAGGATTCACTATTGGATATGATGGTGTATTGAGGATGCAGGGGAGGCTATGTGTGCCCAATATAGATGGATTGCGTGAGTTGATTCTTCAGGAGGCTCACAATTTGTGGTACTCCATCCATCCGGGAGCCGCAAAGATGTATCAGGACTTGAAGCAGCATTATTGATGGAGGAGAATGAAGAAGGACATAGTGGAATATGTAGCCCGGTGTCTAAATTACCAGCAGCTGAAGTATGAGCATCAGCGCCCAGGTGGGTTGCTTCAGAAGTTAGAGATCCCGGAGTGGAAATGGGAGGGAATCACTATGGATTTTGTTATTGGGCTTCCACGAACTCACCGAAAGTATAATGCAGTTTGGGTGATAGTGGACAGGTTGACCAAGTCATCTCATTCTATTCCTATGATGGCTACTTATTCTTCTGAGCATCTAGCTCGAGTTTATATCTGCAGGATTGTCAGACTTCATGGAATGACGGTATCTATCATCTCTGACCGGGGTACGCAGTTTGCATCACGGTTCTAGAGGGTCATACAACATGCGTTAGGTACTCGAGTAGATTTGAGCACAGTATTTCACCCTTAGACAGATGGATAGCCCGAGCGTACTATTCAAATATTGGAGGATATGCTTTGTGCGTGTGTGATGGTGTTTGGAGGTTCTTGGGATTAGTTGTCGCCACTTGCAGAGTTTGCCTTCAACAACAGTTATTAATCGAGCATTCAGAAGGCACCGTATGAGGCTCTGTATGGTAGGCGGTGTCGGTCCCCAATGGGTTGGTTCGACCGGGTGAGGCTATATTATTGGGTACAGACTTGGTTCAAAATGCATTGGAGAAGGTTAAGGTGATTCAGGATAGACTTCGCATAGCCCAGTCCAGGTATAAGAGTTATGCGGATCGAAAGGTTCGCGATATTGCATTCATGGTTGGAGAGCGGGTCTTGCTCCGGTTTTCGCGTATGAAGGGCTTTATGAGGTTTGGAAAGAAGGGCAAGCTGAGCCCAAGGTTTATTGGCTCGTTCTAGGTGTTGCGGCGAGTTGGGGAAGTTGCTTATGAGCTTTCATTATCTCCCAGTTTAGTGGGAGTTCATCAAGTATTCCATGATTCTATGCTCCGGAAGTGTCACGGTGATCCGCCTCATGTGTTGGATTTCAGCTCAATCCAGTTGGACAAGGATTTATCTTATGTGGAGGACAGGTAGGTTCGAAAGCTGAGATCAAATAATATTGATTCAGTAAAGGTTTAATGGAGGGGTCAGTCGGTCGAGGAGGTGACTTGGGAGATCGAGCATGATATGTGTAGCCGTTATCCTCATATTTTCACCATTTCAGGTATGTCTCTATGCTCGTTCGAGGACGAACGATTGTTTCAAAATGGGGAGGACGTAAAATGACCTGCCCGGTCATTTTGATAGTAATAGCCCCGATCCCCTAGTTACTACTTCCCCGTATCTTATATTGCTTATGTGACTTGTCCAGAGGTTTTGTTTGTGGTTTCAGAGTGATTTGGGACACTTAGTCCCTAAAACGGAAGCTTAAGTCTTAGAATTTTGACCGTAGTTAGAATTGTGTGAAGACGACTCCGGAATAGAGTTTTGTTAGTTCTGTTAGCTCTGCTTGGGTGATTTTGGAATTAGGAGCGTGTGCGAATTGTGAATTGGAGGTCTGCAGCTAATTTAGGCTTGAAATGGACGAAGTCAATTTTTTGGAGATTTTGACTGGAAGTGGACTTTTCGATATCAGGGCCAACTTTCGATTCCGGAAGTTGGAGTAAGTCTGTAGTATCAATAATGAATTGTGTGAAAATTTGGGGTCAATCGGATGTGGTTTGATAGGTTTCCGCATCGGTTGTAGAAGTATGAAATTTCAAAGTTCATTAAGTTTGAATTGGAGGGTGATTCATGTTTTTAGCACTGTTTGATGTGATTTGAGGGCTTGACTAAGTTCGTATTGTGTTTTAGGACTTGTTGGTATATTTGGTTGAGGTCCCTAGGGCCTCGGGTTAGTTTCGAATGCTTAACGATCGAAAAATTAGACTTGTGCTATTGCTGAAGCTTTCAAGCTTCTGGTGTTTTCACACATGCGGTGGGGAGACTGCAAGTGCGGGCACGCACGTACGAGAGGAGGACCGCAGGTGCGGTCTGGAAGAGTTTGGCCTGTGGACGCAGGTACGAAAAGGAAGCCGCATATGCGCATCCGCAGATGCAGAAAAGTGACCGCAAAAGCATATGTTGGACTTTAAGTGGAATCCGCACAGGTGCGGCGTCGCAGGTGCGATTGGAAGCCCACAGAAGCGGAATCACTAATAAAAAAGGGCCAAGATCGAGGGTTTTATCACATTTTCAATTTTGAGACTTTGAGAGCTCGGATTTGGGCGATAATTTGGGAGATTTTAAGAGAAAGCTTTTGGGTAACGATTCTTAACTCATTTATGGTTATATTCCACTAATCTATAGTTGATTTCATCATTTAATTAAGGAATTTGGTTGAGAAATTAGTGGGAAAATGGGAGAATTTCTTCAACTAAGTTTTTGAGTTGTGATTGGGTTTTCCATATCAGATTTGAATAATTTTGGTATGAGTGAACTCGTGAGTGAATGTGTGTTAATATTTGTGACTTTTACCCGATTCCAAGACGTGGGCTCGGGTCGACTTTTTGGGGCGATTTTCTAGTTTCTTGCTTAAACCTTGATTTCATTAATTAGATTAGTTTCCTATAGTTGTATTTATGGTATGTAATTGCTTTTGGCTAGATTTGAGCCATTCAGATTAAAAAAATCGTGGAAAGGCATTGTTACCAATTGATTGAGCTTCGATCGAGGTAAGTGGCTTGCCTATCCTTGTGTGGGGGAACTCCCCTTAGGATTTGGTACTATTGTGATATGTGAGCGTCGTGTGCTTGAGGTGACGAGTGCGTGCACGGGCTATTTATTGTAAAATCCGATTTTTACTGAGTAATAACCTGTTTTATCTTAATTGAGTCATACTAGCATGTGTAGTTACTCTGTTTAGCCTAAATTCGCAAGTCTACTTGTTTTAAATGCTAATCTGAACTCGGCGCAGCATTCTTAGTGAGTTTTTCTGTTTTTCCTTGATGTGTACTTAGTCTAAGCTGTAGGGTTTTCTTGTCGTACCAGTTATTTTCATTGTTTGAGCTGTGTATTTACTTTGGGACTACGGGACAGTATCCCGGGAGATCCCCCTGCATATTTACTTTAGGAATACGGGACGAAATCCTGGGAGATCCCCCTGCAGTTTACTTTGGGACTATGGGATGGTATCCTAGGAGATCCCCCTGCATATTTACTTTTGGGACTACGAGGCTGTATCTCGGGAGATCCCCTGCAGTTTTACCCCTGTGTATTGTACTGTTATTCTTGTTTGATTTCTTTTTTGTTAAATGTCAATCTCTTATTGCAATGCGATATTTTTATCCTGCCTTATTTAATTTATATGTACCGGTAGGACCCTGACCTGACCTCGTCACTACTCGACCGAGGTTAGTCTTGGCACTTACTGGGTACTGTTGTGGTGTACTCGTGCTACTCTTCTGCACATGTTTCGTGTGCAGCTCCATGTACCTCCTACCAGTCCCGCTATTAGTTGTGTGCTTGCTGCTGCTTCAGAGACTTCAAGGTACATCTGCACACTTCTGCAGACCTCGGAGTCCCCCTCTATCCCTTTTATGTTTTTCCTACTTTACTTCTTCTAGTTACTGATGTATAGAAACAGTTCGACAAATTCTTAGAAGCCTGTGATTTATGATGTTTCGGGTCTTGGGGAAATTTTGTGTATATTCGAGAGTTGGTTATTGTACATGCCAGACAACATTTATATCAGTTGTTTAATTGTCTGTTGTATTTAGTTGTTAAATTTATGCTTTCATTTTTATTATTCTGCAATTGTTAGGCTTACCTAGTCGTAGAGACTAGGTACCGTCACGACACATCACGGAGGGAGGATTTGGGTCGTGACATAACTACATAATCTCCCATAAATCACATAAGATATGAGACAAGAATATACTAAAAACATACATTTTTTTTACCATTTATCTGTTTGATTTCATAACACTAACCTTTCTTATGGTTTACGATATTATGCTTACCTACTTATCATGAATGTGAAAAATAGTGGTATGACTAATTTGCGCTTTTAATATAATATATTAATTAATTTGTTTGGAAATATATCTTTGTAACACATTTTGGATTTTCTAATTAATAGTCAATTGAAAGCAATAAAACAGTAAAGAGAAAAATAGAGAAAAGTTTTAGGATTCACTCATGGCTGAGCTTAGTAAATAATATTCTAAAAGTTATAACCCTTCTTAAAACGGTAAAGTGGGGCCCGACCTATAATGAGTAGACACCTAGCTAATTTCTAGAGAGATCTAATAGCCACAACTGGCACTTTAGGGAAAACAGAAAAACATACTAATAGACTAAGTAATGGACTAAATTGACTATTGGGCTTTTAACAGAAGTGGGCCTTAGAAAAGACCCAATGTTCCAGCCCAAACGTAACAGCACAATCCATTTTTTCTTCAACCTCCAATTTGATAATAAGCAATCCCTGGATTAAGAACACATTTTTATCCATTTTCAATACATTCCACCCCCTTAAAGAACCTTGATTCTGAATCAAGGTTCAAAATTGGAAAAATGTGATTTCACAAATTCGCACTTCCCAAGTAGTTTCATCTGGAGATAAATTCGCCCATTGGACCAGAACTTACACTGCTGCCCTGTAACCCTCTTTCACCAATTTTCTTTCCAAAATGGCCATTGGTTCTGTAAAAATGTGACCTTCAGAAGTGCGTTAGGGAGGATCTAGTGAAGCCATGACCTTGTCACCAATCTTCTTCTTCAATGGCGAGACATGAAAAATCGGGTGAATTTTGGAACTTGGGGCAAACGGAGTTCACAAGCAACTTCACCAATTCTTCGAGTGACCTCGTAAGGTCCAAATAATCAAGCTAACAGCGTCATGTTTTTCCTCACATCCACCGATGATTGCCTGTAAGGCTATAATTTTAAGAATACCCAGTCCCCAACCTCAAATTTTTCTTTCACTTCTCTTTGAATCAGCATGGTGTTTTATTCTGCTTTGTGCCTTTGTGAGGTTCTCTTGAAGGACTTTGTTCATCAATTGTCTTTCTATGAGAACTTGATCTGCCTCTACTGACTTCATTTGTGCTATCAATTCAAAGGTGGGTTGTGGAGTGTCATAGCCATACAAGGCTTTGAAGGGGGTCATACCAATTGAGGACTGATAATCGGAGTTATATCAGAATTCGGCTAAGGAAAGCTACTTGCTCCACTCAGTTGGCTTATGGACAGTCATGCATCTTAGGTAACATTCTAAACATCTATTTAATCATTTCGATTCGCCATCAGTTTGTGGGTGGTAGATAGAGCTGGATTTCAATTGTACCTGTAGACCCTTAAACAACTCCCTCTAAACAGTGCTAACAAAAATAAGATCTCTGTCACACACAATTGAGCTAGGTGACCCATGTATTAAGAAAATCTGTGAGACTTGAGCAGCAGCACTGGGGTAGGTGAGTGCAAAGAAATGTGCAAATTTGGTAATGTTTATCGTGAAAATGGTAATAACAATTAAATTTGGACAAGAAAAAATGTGAAAGATAACTTGCATTGTGTGATGGAACCAACAAGAAAATAATCACTATTATTTTTAGCCCCACGGTGGGCGCTAAACTGTTTACCCTGAAAATGATAATAACAATTAAATTTGTTGATGGGACTCTAAAAATACGTGATCTATTTTTATGCTAGTTGTTAAGCAGTTGATGCTATGTATGTGAGACTTAGAAGCTAAATAGGAGTTAGAAATAAGGTGATAATCAAACCGAGAGGCTAACAATCGGGGCCTCGAGCTTGTTGATTCGGGGACCTCGAGGTCGATTCCGTGGCTCGACAGTGAGCTATCGGGGACGATCGGGGTATGACTAACAGTTATAATAAAATTGGCGAAGGCTCTTTATGGCCAATGATAAGCAATAAATGACGAACAGGTATGAAGATAATAAATGAAAGCAATAATAACGAGAGAGTATGTTAGAAGGCATAGAGAATGTTCTTGTATATTCGTGTGGAGTAACTGAAGCAACGGGCCTTTACAAAATGACAAGGATCCCCTTTATCTAGGAGGGAAATCCCAACATAGTGCAAAATGCATTAATTACATAGAAGCGGAGATGGGACAACTAGATATGACACCCTGATTTAGATTCATGGTAGTCCATTAGGCTCTATCAGTCCTAGCCGTGTGCTCTGGGAACTCCCCATTTCTACCATTATTGTGATCAATACTACCCTGAGGTCGAGTGTCGACGACCCTCGAGGGAGGGTACTCGGCCGTGGTCTCGAGCCTTCGAAGTGATCTTCCGAAGTGCCTTAATGACGAAAAATAGGACCCTCCAATTTTGTCGTACATAGATAGTCCCCGCGTTTTTTAGAACGTAGTGATAGGAAACGATTTTGAGCTTCTATTCCGAGGAAATCATCGTCATGACATCAGCCTATCAGATCATTAAATGCAATGCCCAAAAATCCGTGCAAGGGTTGCCGTCAAATGCGACTATCGAGAAGTCCACAAACCGCTATTAGCTCGTCTCTTCCGCTGCCCATACAGCTCCTATAAATGCACCAATCATTTGATAGTTCTTACTTTCCCAGCATCTTCAAATTCGCAAAGCCAGACTCATCCCTTGTTGCATTCCTTCTTCTTACTTTCTTAGAGAAATTTCATCATCTTCATGGCTAGAACCTCTAACGCCTCTTCATCTCGAACGTCTAAAGGGAAACCCAAAGTGATACCCACTTTGGGACGATGTACTCCCATCGATCTTAACATGTCGAAGGACTTTATCGTCGATAAAACCTCTTCTGCACCGGGCCGATGCGAACACGTGTCCCGGTATATCAGTGTTGTGACCAACATAGGGAAGGCGAAGGAAGACTGCCGATGGAAGGAGGAAGTGAAGGTGGAGATTCCTCGCCCTGCTGAGAACATAACGGATTACAAGGCTGGTTTCCTCCATGTATATACATACCCATTCACTTTGGGTCCCGATCCTTGTAAATCCCCTCCCCCGAAGATAGATCCGGTTATCCTCGACTTCTGCGATAAATATTAAGTGACGCTCGGTCAAATCTATCCCTCTTTCTGGAGGATAGTGTTGATGCTCCACCATTTCTCCGATGAGGTCGGGGGCGAGACCTTTACCCTCAACCATTTTATTAGGTTGTACAGCCCTCGATTTTATCGAGGTTTGATTAGGCTTCATCACCGGTCCAAAAATCATTTTTCTCGAGCAACGACGAGGACAAAGATCGAGGATGGATGAGTAGGTTCGTCTGGGTGAAAACTTCGGACATCATTCCTGCCAGGAGGATGCCTTTCCCGGAGAAGTGGAACATACAGCGTAAGCATTTCTTCCCTCAAACATGTTTTGTGATCTTCTTCCCTCTCTTCCGAAAAAATGACCTCTGTTTGGTTTATGCAGCTGCCTCTTGGTATCCTGAAGCGATATCGGACCTGCCGAGATGGATCGAGTGGTTGGATACCTCGTTCCCATATCTTGTTTGGTCTTGGCCCAACCTGGCTAAGAAGCGGTAGGTGGCCAAAAATTATGGTAAAGTTTCCCTTGCCACCTATGTCTTAGCCTTGTGTTTCTCCCTGTACCTTTTGTGCTGATAAGTTCTAGCCACTACGTTTGTGCATGACTTGGCGAGAATATGCTGATGAGACCGCCTCCTGGTGGCGAGACGGAGACTTTGGAGCTCGCTAAGGGCAAGAAAAGGAAGGGCAAAGAGGCTGCCAATCCCCCTGTGCTAAAGAAACATAAGTAACACAGGCCTCGAGCCGCCATTAAGATCTCAGCTTCAGCTTCCGAGGCAAGCCTTGGCACTGGGGACGAAGATGATGATGAGAGCGAGTGTCGTTTGGAGCGGCAACCTAGGCCGGGTGCGGGAGTCTCGCAGGTGCCTCCACCGGAAGCCACTGAATCGGGGATAGCCGACTCAGGTCAGTCCCGTTCGGTAAAGATCCTTGAGGGGGCGCTAATGTGGTTCCGGATCCCGTGGTCGGATGTGATGCAGTTGCTACAATAGGGACCGTTGCTTTCGGGGGCTGGAGTTTCCCATCGGGGACATCGATGATCTGGGCGATTTTACTTCGGGCCTTCGGTTCTCATCAGGGGAGATAAAGGACGCTCAGAATTTGAACGCCGCTAAAGCGGGGAATCCCCTCAAGGGGGGAGGCACTCTTGGAAACATTCCTGATGATGTTAGCAAAAATGTGGGTCTCGACGCTCCTCGCACCGTCAAGGCGGCGGAGAGATTCCTTCAGCAGGTGTTGTTTCTCGTGTATTTCTTTTAGCCTCGAGCATTACTCTTCGTTCTTTTAACTCTTTCGATATGGCATAGTGTAAGGAGATGTATGATCATTCCCTCTCCAAGCTCCACGAGGAGCTTTCATACCGTGAAAAGGAGCTTGATAGGATTACCTCGGAGCTGCGAGAGTTAGAGGCTTACTCTGCCCGAAAGGAGAAAGAGTTGAGCGAGCTCCGGGATGCTTTGGAGGGGGTACTCCGGGAAAAGGCTGATCTTGCTGAGCAGGTATTTTTCCTTGGGCGAACCCCCCCCCCCCC
>NC_032000.1:24550441-24572533 GCF_001879085.1 Nicotiana attenuata | reverse complement strand
CCCCCCCCCGTTCCTATAATTTGACACTGACTGGCTTACCTTTCTCTTCACAGGTCGGGCAAAAGGATTCGCAGATCGGGCAACTGAATTTGGAGATTCTCGGGCTGAGGGAGCAAAACAAGGTAGCGGCCTCGAAGTTGGCCTCGACCCAGGGTCTTCTCCAAAATGCTCGAAAGGAGATTGTTGCGCTGGTTGCGGTCAAGTCTGAGATCGAAGGAAAAGTTGCTACTTATCTGAAGGACGCAGCTACGGCAAACCAAATAGCCCGTGATATATCGATAGAGGCCGAGTAGAAACTAGCTCAGGCTATCGACCATGCTAGAGCGAAGGCAAGGAGGGAAGCCTTGGAGGGGGTCGAAGCAGGAGGTGTCGACCTTTCAGCTGAAATTGAGGAGGCCCGAGAGTTGGAGAGAAAGTCGGCGCTCTTGATCGCTCCAGATGAGGATCCTGGAGATGGTACAGAGGATAGCAGCAATGAAAAGTAGGCCTTGTGTCCTTTTGCTCTTTTTTCTTTTTTCATTCTATATACGTACTCCCGGGGGAATGAGTCTTGTAAAGACGCCCCTTGTAAATATATTTTTGTCAATGCAAAGGGTTTTTCTGCTTCGAGCCTTTCCATTCTTTATATTTCGCCGCTCTTTCGGAATTATCCTTTGCATTTTAACATTAGCTCTTTGGAGCCTGCATTTGGAGCGATCGGAACCCCGAAATCAGGTCCTGTCTCTAAGTTAGGTCGACAGCTTTTTTGAGGCTGGTGTTTGTGATAGCGAGAAACCCTCGAGGTCTCAATACCTCTCAAATCTCGCATGATAGTAGCATTCGTACGATCCGATAAAGGGACCCCGGGGTGGTCCTGCTTGTACATTTCCCAAGAAAAAGGTGACGTTAACATGGCCAGAATTAATTAGCCCTCTGGGTAGGCAAGCAGCCGCTGCTTTGCCCCTATATATTCGTTCACTTGCTTCTCAAGTGGAGATTCTACTACTCAGAGTAACCATTTCTTCTGTAGAACTTGGTGCTTTGTGGAAGTTCTTCCGTCGCTTCGACTCAAAATCTTTGCCCAAATCTATTCCCTCCTCTGCTTATTTTATCGTAGCCATGACCGTTACATCGACATCCGCTCATCAAGGAGAGGGGAGTTCTACCTCTGTTCCGCGTCTGGTCGGTAGTACACCGCTGGTACCCGGCGAGTGGGCCTCGAGGTGCTATGTATCGAGGAAAGACTTTTCGTTGGAGAGACCCCCAACGTTCAAGGACATCGGGAGCATGCGTCGAGGTTCATCTCATCAGTAGGGGAGGAACACCTCGAAATGATCAGAAAACACTGCGGATGGGGATAAGGTGTGGTACTACAAGTACCTTCCTCTGAGGAGAGCATCATGACCTATGTCGAGGGGTTTTTGAGCGTGGATACGCATACTTTTGCATCAGGTCCCCCGACCGGGTCGTGCTTGAGTTCTGTCGGAGATATCGTGTTACCTTGGCGCAGGCTCACCCATCCCTTTGGAAGATAGTGCAGGCGATAAGATACTTCGTAGATAAGGCCGGGCTCGAATTTACCCTCAGCCATCTCGTGAGGTTATATTGGCCGTTGCGATATCCGGGTTTGATTACTCTGCAACGTCGATCCACCCGGTCTCCTACCGTTAACGGCAAAGAGGACGAGGACTGAGGATGGATGAGCCAGTTCTTTCGAGCTCGGACGATCGATATCATTCCTGGTGAGTTTTTGCCCTTAACTGAGAAATGGAATTTCACACGTAAGTGTCGTACCTGTATTTTTATCACATTGACTGGAGGCGGGCTCCATGACAATATTTTTCTGTCACATTTTTTTGTAGCGACTCCTTGGCTACCGAACGAGGTCCCTGATTTGGCCGAATGGTCTCGCAAGTTGGAAGCTTGTTCGGCCTATGATAGGTGTAGGTGGCAAGACCTGTCCAAAGGGAGATGGGAGGCAAAGCATCATGGTAGGCGTTTGGTAGATTATTTCTCCAAAATGGTACTCTTCTTCTTGGCGTACTAACTTGGCCACCGCAGGTATTGGAGATTTTTCCGAGATGAGGCCATGCCCTCTGGGGAGGAGGAGAGACTGTCGACCTTTGGGTCGAGGGTCGATGATAAACGGAAGGGGTATCCGGGGTGTGAGGAGGCTCGCAGCGGGTCAAGTCCTTCTCAGTGGTTCAAAAGGGGCGGTTCGACCGATCATCCGGCATCGGAGGCTTTCATTTTCGAGAGAACATTTCCAGTTTCTGCCGAGGGTACTTCGAAGGGCGAGGAACACGTGGTGCCTGCTTCTGTTCATGCCAAAGGCGCTTCGGGGAACACTAAGCCATCGGATATTGGCTCGGCCTTTGGCGAGGCTCAGTGGCTCGGCTTTATGGTAAGCTTCGGTAACTGGCATAAGATTATTCCGGTTTCATATTCTTCTTTTCTTATTGAATTTTCTTTCGCAGGCCTTTGACAGGCTTAAGTCCGAGCTGCTCCGCTATGAGGCTAGGTTGCGAAAAGTTTCGGACAGGGAGAAATCCCTTAGGCTTGTTTGTGCGAGAAAGGAAAGCGAGCTGGTATTCCTGTGGTGTGAGGCGGATCGGGGCCGGGGCTGCAAGAGCCACCTCATAAGACAGGTATCCTGCAATTTATGTTGGCGTATGTTCCTCATTTTATCCTCGGAGATTAATGTTTTGACATTCCAGTTGGAGAGCAAGACGGAGGAGCTGGAACGACTTTGGGGCGAAGTTGGCCGGGCCAAATGTGAGTTCAACAAGCTGCAGGCTCATGTAGATGCCCAAGTTGCGGCCAAGGAGAGTGCTTTGGCTAAGGTTTCCACCCTTGAGGTGCAGATTCGGGCCGCTTGTGCGAATGATTCTGTGCGAGTGAACATGATCGCAAGGCTTGAGTCCGGGCTTTCGATGGCGAGGGCCGATGTGGTGAATGCCCGGGTCGAAGCTGTAATGAGCAGCACTAGGACAGACCAGAAAGCGGTGGCCTATTTTAAGAGCATTACCACTGCTAGAGCTTAGCTGAGGAGAACTCTCGGTCGTGCGAGCAGTAGTAAAGATTACGCGAGATGCAAATCTCGGAGGGAAACTCTTGAGGAAATTCATGTCAGGGGCTTCGATCTTTCAGAAGAGATCGAGCAAGCCAAGGAGGAGGAATATGATGCCAAGTTCCTTCTGTCTGATGCCGAAGATGGCGAAGACGAGGCCGTCGGGCCATAGTCCCCAAGGGGGGAGTTTACTTCCTTCTTTGTCTCTATGTATATAATTTTCATAGTATGCCGTAAACGGAGCTCGTATTTATCATATGTATGTATAAGGGGGAAACCTCGTGATTTTGTATCTTCTGGGTTTCTATTTGCCGAGATTTTAGCCATATCCATTGGTCTTCGAGTTGGTAGGAATCCTTAGATTCTTGATATAACCCTTGGGCTCATCGGGCTGGCGACAATGGTTCTTACGCCTTGGGTCGAAGCGACCTTTCATGTGGGCGGCGACAATGGCTCTTATGCCTCGCGTCAAAGTGACCTTTTAGTGTAAGCTGGCATTTAAGCTTTTATGCTTTTTTCCCTGGGGCATTTTCAGTTAACTATTTTAGGTTTAGTCTCCGAGTCGGGTTTCGGCTCGAGTTCATTCGACCCTCAAGTTTTTGGATTTGTGCGGGGCTGGCGACAATGGCTATTACGCCTTGGGTCGAAGCGACCTTTCATGTGGGCTGGCGACAATGGCTCTTATGCCTCGAGTCGAAGTGACCATTTACTATAAGCTGACGTTTGAGCTCATATACTTTTTGCCCTGGGGCATTTTCAATTAACTATTTTGGGTTCAGTCTCTGAGTGGGGTTTCGACTCGAGCTCATTCGACCCTCAAGTTTTCGGATTTGTGCGGGGCTGGCGACAATGGCTCTTATGCCTTGGGTCGAAGCAACATTTTTGTGGGCTTTATTTTTCCCTTGTGAAGAACTTTTTGCGATAATTTTTGCCTGACGCTTCGACGGTTCGAGAAGAACCTCGATTACGAGTCATTTTATGGCGATGATCGAGCACCCCGGGAGGTCTGGCTTGGAGGTTGAGTATCTTGAAGCCTGTGATTTTGAGCTGACATGGTCGAAGCTCTTTTACCTATGTCAAGGGTAGCCTATTTAACCGGTTCCTTTAGAAGTGGATTCGAAGTAATAAGGCCTGTGAGTTTGTAGTGACGGTCGGGCGTCCCCGAGTCGTGTTTGTTTGGCTGGTATAGCCTTATGACCATAGTCATTTGTGCCTGGCCGAAGCCGTTTTTATCCCAAGTGAAGTAGTTTGGGCGTCTATATCGAGCGTATGCCTTTTAGGGGTCTTACAAGTTCGATATATAGCCTAAACTTTGAGATCGGGTTTATGCCTTTAGCAAGGTCTTACAAAATTTTCATGCCTTTGAGGTCTTACAGTCCTTAGGTACTTGGTACAAGTATGGTTTATGCCTTGCTTGAGGTCTTACAAACGTTGCCACTTGGTACAAGTGTGGTTCATGCCTTGCTCGAGGTATTACAGATACTGTTGCTGCCTTATGTAGGTCTTACGAGACCGAGTCTGCCCGCTCGAAGTCTTATGGCCTCGAGGTTTTTAATGAATAGCGCTTGTGTTAAAACCCATATTCACATATGTCAGTTTATGCCATAAGGTAGTCGAGGTAAATCCATGAAGAGATTATCTTTAAGATGATAAGAAGTTAATCCTATTGGTCTTAAATGATACAAAGGTGTATAAGGGTGGTTAACAAGTATTAGAAGTTAAACGAATCAAGGATGTTGTCAGCCATATTTTTGGGTAAACCTAGAGGTGCCTAATGCACTCAAGAGGTCGTATTTAAAGGTATTTGAATAATATAATATCCGTATCATAATTCTTTATGTCAAACGAGTTATGAAACAAAGGTCGACAAAAGTTGTCGCAACTTAGGTTCATAATTTTACTTAAACATTAAGTCAAAAGTTACAAAGCTTTTCTCACAATTTACAAAGAATTAAGGGGTGATCTACCCACCAAATTAAAGATCTATGAGTCTAGTTTCTAACACATTAAGCCGTTCATCGATACAACATTGGAGTAGAGAGATATAGGCATTTTTGCGAGACTGTACAAGCTGCTAGGTGACAAGTAGGTGTGTCACCTACTTGGTTAAATGATAGCCCAAAAATAGGAAATTTCGGGTCGACCAAAGAGCCCATTTAAAGGTTTATCTCCTGCAATATAAACCTCATTATATATCACAAATAACCAGACCTAAACCCCTGCAAACTTCCTCCCAAAAATTATCCACAAACCCTAATCGATTTTCCCTCTCTTTCAAGTTCTAATTGGGGGTAAAACCTAGAGTTTGATGAACCAAGGGAAGGGTGAGTTATCCAACAAGTAAGGTGAGTTTACTGCTCTCTTTCATACATTTATTCTGCTGTGAATTCATGGTAATTCGTTCTACACATGTAAGAACTCACGGGACGGTGATCGGAAGCCGTGAGTTCGAGTTAATCACTTGTAGCGGACTGTTTTGTGGACTGTTTTGTGTTGCTGTTGGGCTGCGTGTTTTACTACTGTTTTGTGGAGTTTTGGAGGAGGAAGGGTGTGGAGATACACCATATAGATGTAGGGTTGTGGTTTGGTAGTTCTTCGTAACATTTCCAGGTCGTTTGACATGACTATGGTGGCCGTCGTATGTATGAAGTGATTAGGTTGTGCGTGGACTGTTTTGGGAGGCTCAATATGATTATTATTGATGTTGTTTGGGCTGTTTGGTGATTGTTTGGAATTGTGTGAAGTCATATATATAGGGGAGGTGCTGTCCGTTTCATCATAAAATAGGTTGTGGTCGATACATAATAGTTATGACGCTTGAATGATAACTATAGTATCGTTTCTCTTATTGTAGACTAAGGAGTCGTGAAAATTGCATAGCTTGAGATTGGGGCAGTATATACAAGGTATGTGAGGTTATCCCTTTCCTTCTTTTGCACGACTCCGAATGTACATAATGTAATGAACGAGCTTTCAAAGATACTCTACTCTTAGAAGCTAGCAGTACTTACATTGTTTCCCCTCTTATGGAACGATGATGTTGATGTTGATGTTGATGTTGCTTCTCTTATTCTTATGTTATTAATGTTATTGGTACTTCATGATTCTAATAAGTTTCATGGTGAAGAGTTAGTCCTAATAACGTGTACAGAGGATACCGACCTTACATCACTCCGAAAGGTTTAGAACGTGAGTCCATGAGTCGAGCATGCATTATATATATGTATCTATTTTACTCTACCGAGCCGTGCTATAGTCAGCCGGGTACGACACCTATTGTGCAACCACTGATCAGTTGGGTTTTACCGAGCTCCACGTAGCCGGGTACGATTCTACCGAGCCTTATGATGGCCGGGTACGTTTTTACCGAGCCTATTACGGCCGGGTACGATATGATGATGATGATGCCCACAGAGGCGTATGTTTTAAAAGTTTATGTATATATACATATGTATCACGCATTTCATGTCAGTAGCCTCAGAGGTACCCAGATGTTAAGGTTGTATATTTTCTATCCCTGCTTACATTACTGTTCGTACTTATGGTTCCCTGCCTTACATACTCAGTACTTTATTCGTACTGACGTCCTTTTATTTGTGGACGCTGCATGTCGTGCTGTAGGTCCTAATAGACAGGCAGGCGTAGCTTCCCCACCATAGTAGGTTGTCCAGTTCAGCGGTGATTGGCGAGATCCTTTCTTCGGACTTGCCGTGGTCTTGGTATGAATTTTTGCTATAGACATTATGGGTATGTCGGGGCCCTGTTCCGGCAATGTTGCAGCACTTATTGTAAGGCCCCGGAAAATTTTGCTAAGTAATCTATGATTCCGTGATGCCACATAGGCTAATTGCAATATTTTATGTGCTATTAACAAGGTGGACATCAATTGGATTTGGTAAACGAGTGTATGAGCCATATACTAAGTAAGGTGGTGTGAGGCCCGTGAAAGATTTTTGCTATGAACCCGAAAGCTCGTAGTGCAAAAATAGGAATATGTGTTAGAGATGTGTAAAATTCTTCGCGGCGAGCTTGGCTGATCTATGCATTTAAAAATCAAGAATCAAAGTTTTCCAGAAAAGTGCAATTATGCGGTCTAGAATGCGGTCGCATACCAGGTATGCGGACCGCATATCTACCGCAGTGTGAGTCAGTGTGTTGGCCAAAATTGAAGTCAACTATGCGGTCAATTATGCGATCGCATAATCAAAATGCGGACCGCATAGTCGTTGCATAATTTCCTTGGGAGTTTGTGAAGGTCAGTTCTGCGGTGCACTTTGCGACCGCAGAACGTGAATGCGGACCGTATTTCTGCCGCAAACTCAGTCAGTGTGTCCAGTTTTTGGGAAGCATTTTGCGGTCCATTATGCGGACCGCATGTCGACTTTGCGATCGCAGACCTGACTTGGGGCGTCCAATTTTCTTAAATTTTTAAAACTTCGACCCCCTACTCGATATATCCGGTCTTATAGCTCATTTTGTAGCAAATTTACCTTGATGCCTTTAGAGAGAGAGAGGGGGGGGTCCTAGAGGGAAAGTGTTTCCCATCAAAATTTCTCCATGAAACCTTGCTAATCGTTGAAGATAATCAAGTCAGCACCTAAATCTTCACACCAAGAGGTAAGAAACTTGACCCCTGATCTCCGGTTTCAAATTCACACTAGAAGGAGTACTTAGCTTGGGGGTTCATGGTATAAGAATGAATTTCTTGCATGCATATCAAACCATGGAGTATTGGAGGTAGTGAACTAACAAGAAAGCTGTTGGGTATAAAATGATAGAAATCTCTCTCAAAAAGGACCTAAGATCACAATGACCTTTTAGTGTTTGATAATATGCTTAAAACATCTCAAGCTCGTCTCTAATTCTACGGTTCAAGTTTGTAAATTCCTACACAATAGATCGAAGTGCTAAGAGTTCCGAAATTTTGTAAAGATTAAGGAGAGCTATATTGAGGTATGTATGGCTAAAGCCCCGTCTTTTAGAAATTGAGCTTCATCGGTGTTTGTGTGAATACGGTAAGATTAAAGTTGAATTGTTAAATTGATTATTGTTCCACATGAATTTGGGGTTGCTACCTTATATCTGTAAATGATGTATTCCAATATGATCAATATGCTATTCTTGGTAACTTGAATTGCAAGGAATGTGAATCATGTATTGAAATGCTTAGACAATAAATTGAGATTGAAGAATGTGAAGTATATGCTAAATTGCCTAGATTTCAAGTCAAGTTTAAATTAAGACTATTGTGCCGAATCATGAGAATTCCCCTCTATGCTTGTAACTTGAATTTCTCTTGTGTATGCCCATTATCTTAAAATTGTAAGTTTGTTGTTGAAAGTGAAGGTGATGTGGAATGTGAGTTGTGAAATGCGGCCTAGTGCCAAGAATGATGTGATAAGTTGTGGCCCCAAGTGCCTATGAAATGATATATATGAAACAAAATGATTAATGAGAAGGGAACAACGCCTTGGCAAGGCGGCCTAGCCGATTAGGCCGAGATCGGACTCCGCTCAAGATAGTGGTGGTCTTGTGAATGAATTCCGGAAAAAGGAAAAATGAGATTTTGGATTGAAGCATATGCCTCAAATGAGGCAACCTAGCCGATCGGATCGAGATCGGACTCCGCTCAAGATAGCAGTGGTATTGTGAGAAGGGATGAATAATGTGAAATGCCCCAAACTAAAAACTATGAAAAATGATGTGAAAGTTGTATGATTCCTTTATTTGATAATGTGGTGATCGTTTGAAGCTTTTGAGTATACTTGTGATTTCTTATTCTTGTATGAAAGTTCTTTCTAACTATATGGTGTTTAGTTATACATACTAGTGCTATTCGATGGCACTAACGTCCCTTTTGCCGGGGGCGCTACGTCTTTAAATGGATGTAGGTGTTTCTATAGCAGGCAGTGTTGGTCGCAGCTAGTGCCGCATCATCCTTTCAGCTGACTTGGTGAGCCCCACTTCGTTTCGGGGTCCTGTTTCATCTGTTTATCATGTACTTTATATTTGAGGTATAGCCAGAGCCTTGTTACCAGCATTTCCATATTGCATTACTCTTTAGTTGTGTTTAGAGGCTCCGTAGACAGGTTGTGGGTAGTGTCGGGTATTGGAAATAAAATAGAAATATTGATGTTTGGCAATGATGTATAAAACTTGTAATATCTTCGAAGTTGTGAATGAAGTTGCTAATGAAAATGAAATGGAAATCGTTAATGTCATGTTTATAGAATTTGATTAATGGAGTCCACCTCCCATTTGTTCACGAATTAATTTGGGTAGAATAAAACCTATCAGGCTTGCTCAGTCGGGTTTACTCGGTTGAGCGCCGGTCGCGCTCCTCGGATTTTGGGGCGTGACAAACTTGGTATCAGAGCCTAAGGTTTTAAAGTGTCCTAGGATGTCTCGGAGTCCTGTCTAGTAGAGTCCTTCTTATCGGTGTGTAGTCGACCACATCTATAAGTTGGAGGCTATTCGGACATTTAGGAATCTCACCCTTCTTTGATACTCCAAGATCGTGCAGTAGAGCTCAAGATATGGAGCTAATTTCCATTCTATATCTTAATCTTAAGATGAGTAATTCATGATTGTGGAAGCAGTAAGGAGGGAATGACCCTATCATTGAATATGAGGGAGATTGCCCAAGCGTTTGTTAGGAGAATGTATCGAGCCATGGAGGGATTGGTAGAACGTGTTGATAAGGGGAGTACCCTTGTTCCTATTAATGTCTCATTGTCTCTGCACCACCAAATCCTATAGTATATCGGCATGGTACCAACGTACGTTAGGGATGTGGAGTCAAGGGGTATCGATTAAGCTATTGCCCTATTAACCTAAAGTCATTAAGTGAGTCAAATTAAAATTTCTACTCGTTGTATGTGTACATCCATATTGAAGAATTCTCATAGACATGGTCCTAACAAGGTGTTAAGTAACAAAACATTACATGTACCGACTCTTTGAACGAGATGCATTATTCGTGAATCCACTCTATTACAAATCCTCTTATTTACATTCTTGTGGAATTAAGTTATATAATTATGTCCTTGAATGGAGTTATGACTCCAGGATTAATACTTCCGACTTGCTTTTCCTAAATTCTTAACAAGGGACTATACCTGATGAATTTCTTATGGAATATTTTACTAAAATGGACAACATCTGCCCACTTGTGCCTATGCATGCACCGTCGTAAAGTTTACCTATGTGGTGTCGAGTTCCATGTAAAGCATCCCAGTGTTGCGATCCTTCTCGAGTCACTCTTTTACTCAGTTGTGTATCTGGCTTATATGGTTTGAACAGTCAATCTACTCTCTTGCGAATATCATCATGAAAGCTTCTCACTGCCTAGTAACATAAGAGCATACCTTAACACCTATCATATTAGTGCATGTCAATCGAAATGGTCACCGTGTGCATAAAGTCTCTCTGAAAATTGGGATCCTCACATCCCCGTCATAGGAAGATATTGTGTCGCCATAACTTTCGTGTCCACTTGGGACATCCCGCAGTAGGAAGCTCACTTTGTCCTAGTATTGTGGTTGCTCGTGGCATGGTCGTATATTGCAGTTGGGAGTTAATATAGCAGAAGCATGTCCAGCTCATAACAAATGTTTATTTTCTCTTTACACCTCCATAACATGTTTTGATTGTGTTCTTTAGTTAGTGAATTCATTGTGCTAGTTTCCCCACACTTGTTCAATAACCATGAGAGAACATATCCTTCTATGAGTCATTGTAACACTTTCTTTCTCGTAAGGACCCTTATTAGGCTCTTCGTCAAGACCAAGCACACCTTTGGGGGTTATTATAGCACAACGCCTGTTTCTCATGTTTTTTTGTATTTCATTAGCATCTGGGTAGTTCTCAAGTCAAAATACATGAAGAAGTCATTATGAATATCTGCAAACCCTCCATGATTATTCTATACTATCTCATTGGGTTCTCATATCACTCCAAGTTCATCAAGGGTTGATAGCATGCCGCAACTGCTGAGATTTAATGATCTCCTTAAACAGAAGAAAGGGTGGAAAGTGAGGAAGAAAGAGATGTAGAAATAGAAAGAGCTTCCGAAATGAAGGGGACTAAACAGGAACAAGAGGGATCCACTGAAGAAGATCCTTCTCCTTCCCTTTTTTCGGAAGAAAGGTGGGATCCGGACAAAATCGATGAAACGTAAGAAATCCGAGTGAATGGAAAGGACAAAATAAAGGAGAAATTCCACTCTCACCTTACAGAGACAGGATATAATTGTAATTTTGAATTAAAATCAAATGTGAATTAAAAAATAAGTAACTTTCATTATTATTAAATGTTAATAAACAAGACTTTTTCTTAACTCCTCTTTGACTTCACATAGCTTTTCACTCCTTTCCCTCATAGCGGAATAGTAGGTTTTATTACCTACAAACCAAAATACCCGCATTAGCTCTCCCTGAAAGGAGAAGGAAGGCTGGAATGCCAACAGGCGTCTATTATTGAATTCACCCGACCCCTGACTCATTGTACTAGTTACTGCTATAGCTAGTGCTGTATTGGTGTATTGCTAGTGAACTTGCAGAGCGAGCTGTAAAGGTAGAANCTTGTGGAATTAAGTTATATAATTATGTCCTTGAATGGAGTTATGACTCCAGGATTAATACTTCCGACTTGCTTTTCCTAAACTTTTAACAAGGGACTATACCTGATGAATTTCTTACGGAATATCTTACTAAAATGAACAACATCTGCCCACTTGTGCCTATGCATGCACCGTCGTAAAGTTTACCTATGTGGTGTCGAGTTCCATGTAAAGCATCCCAGTGTTGCGATCCTTCTCGAGTCACTCTTTTACTCGGTTGTGTATAAGGCTTATATGGTTTGAACAAGTCAATCTACTCTCTTGCGAATATCATCATAAAAGCTTCTCACTATCTAGTAACATAAGAGCATACCTTAACACCTATCACATGAGTGCGTGTCAATCAAAATGGTCATCGTGTGTATAAAGTCTCTCTAAAAATTTAGATCCTCACATCCCCGTCATAGGAAGATCTTGTGTCGCCATCTTAGTATAACTTTCGTGTCCATTTGGGACATCCCGCAGTAAGTATCTCACTTTATTCCTAGTAGAATATTGGTTGCTCGTGGCGTGGTCGTGTATTGCAGTTGGGAGTTAATATAGCAGAAGCATGTTCAGCTCATAACAAATATTTATTTTCTCTTTGCACCTCCACAACCTGTGATAATTGTGTTCCTTAGTTAGGGAATTCATTGTGCTAGTTTCCCCACACTTGTTCGATAACCATGAGAGAACGTATCCTTCTATGAGTCATTGTAACACTTCCTTTCTCGTAAGGACCCTTACTAGGCTCTCCGTCAATACCAAGCACACCTTTGGGGGTTATTATAGCACAACGCCTGTTTCTCCTGTTTTCTGTCTTTCATTAGAATCTGGGTATTTCTCAAATCAAAATCCATGGAGAACTCGTTATCGACATTTGCAACTATGATTATTTTATACTGTCTCATTGGGTTCCCACCTCACTTCAAGATCATCAAGGGTTGATAGCATGCCGCAATTGCTAAGATTGAATGATCTCCTTTCGATAATGGGTTATCTACACATGTGCTAGTCCAACGATCTGATTATTAGTCTAACTCTCGCCTTTCGATTTTGGGTTGACTAAGGAGAAATATACCTAGTAACACATTCGTATGCCAAAACTTTTCTCTCAATCAAGTCTTATAGTGTCTCCCAATTTGGCTGGTGACAGTTGGTTGTGTAGAAGTATGCTATAGTACTTCATTGTGAAGTTGAGTTGCTAAACATAATTGGATTTTTGAATTCTAGAGTTATACATCACATGACTTCGTCAGAGATCTTCTTTCAAAAATGTAGCTTCTCGTAATCGCTTTATATTACCACCATTCCTAGTGGTTACAATGTAAAGGTTACTTCCATAAGGCTCTCTCACTTTCTTTTAATTTGTCTTGCATCATGTGTTGTTTACCCGAAATCTTCAATGCGATATTATCTCAATGTCTTGACTATTAATCCAACTATATGATCTGATTTAATTAACCTCACTTTTATGTACTCTACAAGCGCCCTGGGAGTGGGCAAATTTCTCCTTTTCTACAGACTTCTAATGTCTTCAACTTGGTTTAAGCTCGTTGGTTCCAAATGGTGCTCATTAGTTTGCTACCTTACTATCTATTTCATCTGATAACTCTTACTGTAAAATTCATTTATGTTTCATGGCATCAAAGAGGAAGTCTTATAGCATTAAGGATGGGGACATGTTCCTTCTGTTAGGATAAAAAGATATAGCTCGCACTCCTTATGAGATGTTCTCCTAAACAAATCATCTACTTGCTCTACTTGTCCATGTGACTAGATAACCTAGGTTACTTTTTCCCGATAAATGCATTAAAACGTCTCATTCTTTCGAACTTATCCATGTGGGCACTTTGAGGCCTTGTTGTTATACCAACTCGTAATGGTTTTAAGTACCTTCTTGCCATTGTTGATGATTTTTTTTAGGACTACGAGGGCTTGTCTCATGGGTTTCAAAAGTAATGATTTTCCTTAAAGTTCAAGCTTATATTGCCATGATTTCGAACCGAAGTGTGTCCCTTTTTCAAAAAGTCTTAAATGGGTCGGATTGGATGGGTTACGTGACCTTCTGCTCACTCGGCTTCTAGGATTATTGACAACTTCATTGTCATGTGCGGGAAATTTTGCTACCCCTGGCATTTCACCTCCTTAAGGAGGATAGGAGTTTTAATTGTCCTTCCTCCCAGAGCGTTACGTCAACCATTAAAACCCCTCTAACCAATACGTGATTTCACCCCTACGGTAGGAGTTCCTAGCTATGTGGTTTCACTCATGAAAGGTTGAGATTAGATGCCTTTAGATTGTTGCACATATCATGGGCGTATTGATTTGGAAGACAAGTTGTCGTATCTTTAGTTCTCTCATATAGGATCAACTATCATGAAGGGTTAAGCTGTTTGAGATATGATAATCCCATAAGTGTTCAACTTCTTTCCATCCTCATGGGCTTGTGGCATAGATTCCGTGTTTCAGTTAATGTTAAGAGTGTAATCGAACTTCATGTATTTTGAAACCCATATCGCATTCAAGGTGCCAGAGTATTCTCATTCTTGATAAACGGATTTTCCCTAACCTCCAGGAGACGACTGGGTCACTTACTTGACTATTCCTCCTTAATGGTTCCTATTGCCAATGTACGAGTTACCCCTATGCCTTAGTTGTCTAATAATTGATGCCGTCACAATGATTAACCATGTCAATATTGTTAGTAGTAATCTTTGTGTCTCTTAGCATATAACCTCATGTAATGCTCTGCTCACCACATTAATGGATTCCTGAATGACTCCAGCCTGATCTTGAACTCTGTTGTTCCTCATTGTATTAGATTCATTGGGTATTGTAAGTTCAGACAAGTCAAAGATGACGCTTCGCAGTGTGATCACATATATATTTGATAGGTAATTTTATGGTCAGTTTATTATAGCACCTCTTAGAGTAATTGTTGAAGGACATCAAGGGTTTAGTATGAGTGTTCGCCTAGAGATTTAGAGTTTGGAGGGTGAACAGGTAATTCTCAAAATTTTCCCCCATAGATGTTATGAGAATTAATAATGAAGGGTACGTAAGCGCATTTCCTATTAGGTCTCACTAGGAGTATGATGTTTACCCATAGTTGTTCCTCATGAATTTGTGTTTTCATATGCCTATGTCTAAGAAGGCAGGTGGGATAAATTGTGTATCATTCCGGTGGAAATTATTCAAGGTGAAGTTAATGGACAGTTAGCTTATGCGAGATATCTACTTGCCATCCTTGTTGGGTAAGTTTGAGGGTGGAAATTGCTCCCGTGAATGTGTTCTGGCGAAGTCTGTAGGTATAAGAGACCACATTGAAGGCCGAGAGTGTTGTGGAAATAAAATATTTTCTCTTGATTGTATAGCAGTTGGTTTTGATTTGAAAGGTACCTTATAGGTGTTATGAACTAAAATATGCAGTCCATGTTCATGTGTCGTTATGATAATGCAGTGCTCGTAATGCTGAGAGTCATGTTATTGATATATACATTGTGGTGCTTTGTCAAATTGTGGATGTGTTTTTAAGATGGTTTTGGTGGTTCCCTGGCAGGTGGATTGTCCTAGTTAAAAAGGAGACTCTGCTGAAATTTCTGAAAAATTTAGGAGTTGGTCAAAATTTAGGGACTTGAGGTGGGTGAGAAAAGAGATTTATTATATTAAGCGTTTAAGTCGGACTATACTCCTCATTCGAGGATGAATGATCCTAAGGGGGGGAGAACGTAAGGCCTCGGAAAATTTCACTAAGTAATCTAGGATTTCGTGATGCCATGTAGGCTAATTATAACATTTTATGTGCTATTAACAAAGTGGGCATCAATTGGATTTGGTAAACGAGTGTATGAGTCATATACTAAGTAAGGTGGTGTGAGGCCCGCCCGTGAAAGATTTTTCTATGAACCCGAAAGCTCGTAGTGCCAAAATATGAATATGTGTTAGAGATGTGTAAAATTCTTCGCGGCGAGCTTGGCTGATCTATGCATTTAAAAATCAAGAATCAAAGTTTTCCAGAAAAGTGCAATTATGCGGTCTAGAATGCGGTCGCATACCAGGTATGCGGACCGCATATCTGCCGCAGTGTGAGTCAGTGTGTTGGCCAAAATTGAAGTCAACTATGCGGTCAATTATGCGATCGCGTAATCAAAATGCGGACCGCATAGTCATCGCATAATTTCCTTGGGAGTTTGTGAAGGTCAGTTCTGCAGTGCACTTTGCAACCGCAGAACGTGAATGCGGACCGTATTTCTGCCGCAAACTCAGTCAGTGTGTCCAGTTTTTGGGAAGCATTTTGCGGTCCATTATGCGGACCGCATGTCGACTTTGCGATCGCAGACCTGACTTGGGGCTCCAATTTTCTAAATTTTAAACTCGACCCCCTATCGATATATCCGGTCTTATAGCTCATTTTGAGCAAATTTCCTGATGCCTTTAGAGAGAGAGAGGGGGGGTCCTAGAGAGGGAAAGTGTTTCCCATCAAAATTTCTCCATGAAACCTTGCTAATCATTGAAGATAATCAAGTCAGGCACCTAAATCTTCACACCAAGAGGTAAGAAACTTGACCCCTGATCTCTGGTTTCAAATTCACACTAGAAGGAGTACTTAGCTTGGGGGTTCATGGGTATAAGAATGAATTTCTTGCATGCATATCAAACCATGGAGTATTGGGAGGTAGTGAACTAACAAGAAAGCTGTTGGGGTATAAAATGATAGAAATCCCTCTCAAAAAGGACCTAAGATCACAATGCACCTTTAGTGTTTGATAATATGCTTAAAACAAGCTAAAATCTCAAGCTCGTCTCTAATTCTCGGTTCAATTTGTAATTCCTACACAATAGATCGAAGTGCTAAGAGTTCCGAAATTTTGTAAAGATTAAGGAAAGCTATATTGAGGTATGTATGGCTAAAACCCCGTCTTTTAGAAATTGAGCTTCGTCGGTGTTTGTATACGGTAAAATTAAAGTTGAATTGTTAAATTGATTATTGTTCCACATGAATTTGGGGTTGCTACCTTATATCTGTGAAAGATGTATTCCAATATGATCAATATGCTATTCTTGGTAACTTGAAGAGGTGCAAGGAATGTGAATCATGTATTGAAACACTTAGACAATAAATTGAGATTGAAGAATGTGAAGTATATGCTAAATTGCCTAGATTTCAAGTCAAGTTTAAATTGTGACTATTGTGCTGAATCATGAGAATTCCCTCTATGCTTGTAACTTGAATTTCTCTTGTGTATGACCATTATCTTAAAATTGTAAGTTTGTTGTTGAAAGTGAAGGTGATATGGAATGTGAGTTGTGAAATGCGGCCTAGTGCCAAGAATGATGTGATAAGTTGTGGCCCCAAGTGCCTATTAAATGATATATATGAAACGAAATGATTAATGAGAAGGGAATAACGCCTTGGCAAGGCAGCCTAGCCGATCGGGCCGAGATCGGACTCCGCTCAAGATAGTGGTGGTCTTGTGAATGAACTCCGAAAAAAAGGAAAAATGAGATTTTGATTGAAGCGTATGCCTCAAATGAGGCAACCTAGCCGATCGGGTCGAGATCGGACTCCGCTCAAGATAGCGGTGGTATTGTGAGCAGTGATGAATAATGTGAAATGCCCCAAACTAAAAACTACGGAAAACGATGTGAAAGTTGTATGATTCCTTTATTTGATAATGTGGTGATCGTTTGAAGCTTTTGAGTATACTTTTGATTTCTTATTCTTGTATGAAAGTTCTTTCTAACTATATGGTGTTTAGTTATACATACTAGTGCTATTCGATGGCACTAACGTCCCTTTTACCGGGGGCGCTACGTCTTTAAATGGATGTAGGTGTTTCTATAGCAGGCAGTGCTGGTCGCAGCTAGTGCCGCATCATCCTTTCAGCTGACTTGGTGAGCCCCACTTCGTTTCGGGGTCCTATTTCATCTGTTTATCATGTACTTTATATTTGAGGTATAGCCGGAGCCTTGTTACCGGCATTTCCATATTACATTACTCTTCAGTTGTGTTTAGAGGCTCCGTAGACAGGTTGTGGGTAGTGTCGGGTATTGGAATTAAAATAGAAATATTGATGTTTGGCAATGATGTATAAAACTTGTAATATCTTCGAAGTTGTGAATGAAGTTGCTAATAAAAATGAAATGGAAATCGTTAATGTCATGCTTATAGAATTTGATTAATGGAGTCCACCTCCCATTTGTTCATGAATTAATTTGGGTAGAATGAAACCTAACAGGCTTGCTCAGTCGGGTTTACTCGGTTGAGCATCGGTCGCGCTCCTCGGATTTTGGGGCGTGACACTTATGTTCCTTTAGAGGCTCATAGACAGGTGTCGACTCATGTATAGTTTGGTATGCCTTGTCGGCTGGTTTTTGTTGTATAGTCTTTCATGGTAGCATGGTAGCTCGTACCTTATATATAGTTTCTTGATTGTCTTGTCATCCCATGTTATGTATGTTCATGCCATCATCTTTTATTGTTGGTTGTCTATGATCCATGTCTACCATTTATATTGATCTTGTCGTCCCTAAAAGATAATAAAGAAGGTTAGATAAAATGTACGTTGGTGCTCGGCAAGTATCGCCGGGTGCTAGTCATGGCCCTCCAGTTTGGGTCGTGACTAACTTGGTATCAGAGCAAGTCTGTCCTAGGGATGTCTATGAACCGTGTCTAGTAGAGTCTTGATTATGGATGTGTAGCGCGCCACATTTATAATCAGGAGGCTACATGACATCTACGGTTGTTACCTTCTTCCTGAATCTAGATCGTGCATAGAGTTGAGTCGTAAGTGTTCGTCTCTAATATTCACTTTGTTTTCTTTCAGCGATGGCTTCGAGTAGGAAGCAAACAATTAGTAGACGGCTTGATACAACTGCGGGAGAGGGTACCGGTCAGGTGCCCCAAGCCAGAGTAGGCCAAAGTGAGGCTCAGAGTGAGATGTCGTCTCATACCTCATCTACTCTGTCTCCTCCAGAGGATATTAGGAGGTGCCCAGCACCACCAGTTCTGCCATCTGGTACTATAGACCAGGATATGCGGCATGCGGTGCAGTTGTTGACTAACTTGGTAGCTGCTCAGGCTCAAAGGCAAAAAACCGGTACTGTTGATAAACCGGTTAGTACAAGAGTTCGTGATTTTATTAATCTAGACCCTCCAGTGTTTACCGGATTAGACCCCAAGGAGGACCCGCAGACTTTTATTGATCAGGTTCATCGTACACTGCGGGTTATGCATGCTAGTGATACAGAGGCAATAGAGTTGGCTTCTTATCGGCTACGAGATTTAGCGGTTTTCTGGTATGATAGTTTGGAGAGATCCAGGGGTCCGAACGCTCCTCCAGCTGTGTGGAAGGAATTTTCTGAGGCCTTTCTTCATCACTACTTGCCAGTTGAGATACGACGAGCTAGAGCTGATAAGTTCTTGAACCTTAGACAAGGTAATATGAGTGTGCGAGAGTATAGTATGCAGTTTGATTCTTTAGCAAGGTATGCTCCCCATATGGTAGCAGAGATGAGTGATAGGGTGCATCTGTTCGTGAACGGGTTGGGACCACATCTGATAAATGAGTGCACGACAGCGTCCTTGGTGGAGGGCATGGATATTTCCCGTATTCAGGCTTATGCCCAGACCCTAGAGGATCGTAAGCGCCAGCAAAGGGCAGATAGGGAGCAGGATAGGGGCCAGCATAAGCGGGCGAGATTTGCAGGGTATTCTGATGACTTCAGAGGCAATGTCAGGCCCCAGTCTTCGAGGAGTTCGGCGCCATCTGTAGCTAGTGCTCCTCCACAATTCCAGAGGCCTCGATATGATCGATTTACCTATTCAGGTCCAGGTCAGAGTTCGCGGGCATCAGGCTCGCAATATCACAGAGATACTAATCAGACGAGACCCCTAACACCACGTTGTGATCAGTGCGGTAAGGCCCACTTTGGACTGTGCCGTCGAGGTTCTGATGCGTGCTATTCTTGCGGACAACCTGGCCATATGATACGGGATTGTCCTAACAGAGGAGTTGGTGGTATGGCTCAGCCGACTGGATCTGTGTCTGGTTCTTCCTCATCAATTCGACCTCCAGCACGGGGTTTTCAGCAGTCGACAGGTCGAGGTAGAGGTAGAGGTGCAGTGCAGAGTTCGAGTGGTGCTCAAAATCGAACCTATTCTCTAGTAGGTCGACAGGATCTCGAGTCATCTCCAGATGTTGTTACAGGTATATTGTCTGTGTTTTCTTATGATGTATACGCGCTGATTGATCCGGGATCTACATTATCATATGTTACACCCTTTGTGGCTAATAAGTTTGGCATTGAACCTGAATTGATAAGTAAACCCCTTGCGGTATCTACTCCGATAGGAGATTCTGTGATTGCTAGAAGGGTATATAGAGGTTGCACTGTGATGATTTGTAGTCGTCAAACCTCGGCAAATTTATTTGAGTTAGAAATGGTTGATTTTGATGTGATAATGGGAATGGATTGGTTGGCCTCATGCTATGCAAATGTTGACTGTCGTACGAAGATGGTTAGGTTTCAGTTTCCTGGTGAACCCGTCATTGAATGGAAGGGGAACATTGCTACGCCGAAAGGTAGGTTTATTTCCTATCTTAAGGCAAGGAAGATGATCTCAAAAGGTTACATTTATCATCTCGTTCGCGTTAGGGATGCGGAGGCGAAGCCGCCTACTCTACAATCAATCCCCGTGGTCAATGAATTTCCAGATGTTTTCCCAGATGAACTCCCAGGCCTTCCTCCTGAAAGGGAGATTGAGTTTAGCATTGATGTGTTGTTGACACTCAACCGATCTCTATCCATCCATACAGAATTGCCCCGGCAGAGTTGCGAGAGTTGAAGGCACAGTTGAAGTACTTGCCAGATAAGGGCTTCATTAGGCCTAGCACTTTACCTTGGGGTGCGCCAGTCCTGTTCGTGTGGAAGAAAGATGGATCGTTACGGATGTGTATCGACTATCGACAATTGAATAAGTTTACTATAAAGAACAAGTATCCACTTCTAAGGATTGACGACTTGTTTGACCAACTCCAGAGTGCTAAGTATTTCTCCAAGATTGACTTACGTTCAGGTTATCATCGGGTGAGGATTAAGGAGAAGGATATTCCAAAGACGGCCTTCCGGACAAGATATGGGCACTTTGAGTTCTTGGTGATGTCGTTCGGGCTAACAAATGCCCCAGCAGCTTTTATGGATCTCATGAATACTGTATTCAGGCCCTATCTTGATGTCTTCGTGATCGTATTCATTGATGACATTTTGGTGTATTCTCGTTCGGAGGCGGAACATGCGGGCCACTTGCGGATAGTATTATAGACGCTTGAGGATCGTAAGTTATATGCTAAGCTCTCCAAATGTGAATTCTGGCTGAACTCAGTAGCATTCCTTGGCCATGTGATATCTGACAAGGGTATTAGTGTCGACACTCAGAAGATCGATGCAGTAAAGAATTGGCCGAGACCTACAACACCATCAGAAGTCCGTAGCTTCCTGGGGCTAGCAGGATATTATAGGCGATTTGTTGAAGGGTTTTCCTCTATATCGGCACCATTGACTAAGTTAACACAGAAAGCTACTAAATTCCAGTGGTCTGACGCTTGTGAACGAAGTTTTCAGGAGTTGAAGAATCGATTGACATCCGCACCAGTGCTCACTCTTCCTGAAGGACCAGAAGGTTATGTGGTATATTGTGATGCCTCAGGTATAGGTTTGGGGTGTGTATTGATGCAACGTGAGAAGGTGAAAGTGATACAGGAGCGATTGAGGACTGCACAAAAAGTCTTATTCTGATGTCTGACGTCGTGATCTGGAGTTTGAGGTTGGTGATTGGGTTTTCCTGAGGATCTCGCCGATGAAGGGTGTTATGTGTTTTGGGAAAAAGGGTAAGCTGAGTCCACGGTATATCGGTCCGTACAAAATTCTTCGACGAATTGGACAGGTTGCATATGAGTTAGAATTGCCATCCGAATTGGAATTTGTCCATCCAGTATTCCATGTATCTATGTTGAGGAAATGTATTGGAGACCCTTCTCGAGTTGTCCCTATCAAAGATGTACAAGTTACAGAGGATCTATCATATGATGAAGTGCCAGTGGATATATTAGATCGACAAGTCCGCAAGCTGAGAACAAAAGATGTAGCTTCTGTTAAAGTATTGTGGAGGAACAAGAATATGGAAGAAATGACATGGGAAGCGGAAGAGGAGATGAGTTCTAAATATCCTTACCTATTCCAGAATGAAGATAACAAGGATGCTGGTGGAACGCAGGATACATTAGAAGGTGAAACGGCTCTATGAGGTAAGCAATAACTTGAGAATACTCTAATCAAAAATGTGATATGTAGATAAATGTAACATGTCATAAAGACTGTGTAGTCCTGTGTAGGCCGATACGTTGGGCGTTAAGTGTCTGTCGAAGTTTTGTCGTAGTAA
>NC_032000.1:24534432-24549920 GCF_001879085.1 Nicotiana attenuata | reverse complement strand
GTGGAAGGAATTTTCTAAGGCCTTTCTTCGTCACTACTTGCCAGTTGAGATACGACGAGCTAGAGCTGATAAGTTCTTGAACCTTAGACAAGGTAATATGAGTGTGCGAGAGTATAGTATGCAGTTTGATTCTTTAGCAAGGTATGCTCCCCATATGGTAGCAGAGATGAGTGATAGGGTGCATCTGTTCGTGAACGGGTTGGGACCACATCTGATAAATGAGTGCACGACAGCGTCCTTGGTGGAGGGCATGGATATTTCCCGTATTCAGGCTTATGCCCAGACCCTAGAGGATCGTAAGCGCCAGCAAAGGGCAGATAGGGAGCAGGATAGGGGCCAGCATAAGCGGGCGAGATTTGCAGGGTATTCTGATGACTTTAGAGGCAATGTCAGGCCCCAGTCTTCGAGGAGTTCGGCGCCATCTGTAGCTAGTGCTCCTCCACAATTCTAGAGGCCTCGATATGATCGATTTACCTATTCAGGTCCAGGTCAGAGTTCGCGGGCATCAGGCTCGCAATATCACAGAGATACTAATCAGACGAGACCCCCAACACCATGTTGTGATCAGTGCGGTAAGGCCCACTTTGGACTGTGCCGTCGAGGTTCTGATGCGTGCTATTCTTGCGGACAACCTGGCCATATGATACGGGATTGTCCTAACAGAGGAGTTGGTGGTATGGCTCAGCCGACTGGATCTGTGTCTGGTTCTTCCTTATCAATTCGACCTCCAGCACGGGGTTTTCAGCAGTCGACAGGTCGAGGTAGAGGTAGAGGTGCAGTGCAGAGTTCGAGTGGTGCTCAAAATCGAACCTATTCTCTAGTAGGTCGACAGGATCTCGAGTCATCTCCAGATGTTGTTACAGGTATATTGTCTGTGTTTTCTTACGATGTATATGCGTTGATTGATCCGGGATCCACATTATCATATGTTACACCCTTTGTGGCTAATAAGTTTGGCGTTGAACCTGAATTGATAAGTAAACCCCTTGCGGTATCTACTCCGATAGGAGATTCTGTGATTGCTAGAAGGGTATATAGAGGTTGCACTGTGATGATTTGTAGTCGTCAAACCTCGGCAAATTTATTTGAGTTAGAAATGGTTGATTTCGATGTGATAATGGAAATGGACTGGTTGGCCTCATGCTATGCAAATGTTGACTGTCGTACGAAGATGGTTAGGTTTCAATTTCCTGGTGAACCCGTCATTGAATGGAAGGGGAACATTGCTACACCGAAAAGTAGGTTTATTTCCTATCTTAAGGCAAGGAAAATGATCTCAAAAGGTTACATTTATCATCTCGTTCGCGTTAGGGATGCGGAGGCGAAGCCGCCTACTCTACAATCAATCCCCGTGGTCAATGAATTTCCAGATGTTTTCCCAGATTAACTCCCAGGCCTTCCTCCTGAGAGGGAGATTGAGTTTAGCATTGATGTGTTGCCTGACACTCAACCGATCTCTATCCCTCCATACAGAATGTCCCCGGCAGAGTTGCAAGAGTTGAGGCGCAGTTGAAGGACTTACTGGATAAGGGCTTTATTAGGCCTAGCACTTCACCTTGGGATGCGCCAGTCCTGCTCGTGCGGAAGAATGACGGGTCGTTACGGATGTGTATCGACTATCGACAGTTGAATAAGTTTACTGTAAAGAACAAGTATCCACTTCCAAGAATTGACGACCTGTTTGACCAACTCCAGGGTGCCAAGTATTTCTCCAAGATTGACATACGTTCAGGGTATCATCAGGTGAGGGTCAAGGAGACGGATATTCCAAAGACGGCCTTCCGGACAAGATATGGGCACTTTGAGTTCTTGGTGATGTCGTTCGGGCTAACAAATGTCCCAGCAGCTTTTATGGATCTCATGAATACTGTATTCAGGCCCTATCTTGATGTGTTCGTGATCGTATTCATTGATGACATTTTGGTGTATTCTCGTTCGGAGGCGGAACATGCGGGCCACTTGCGGATAGTATTATAGACGCTTGAGGATCGTAAGTTATATGCTAAGCTCTCCAAATGTGAATTCTGGCTGAACTCAGTAGCATTCCTTGGCCATGTGATATCTGACAAGGGTATTAGTGTCGACACTCAGAAGATCGATGCAGTAAAGAATTAGCCAAGACCTACAACACCATCAGAAGTCCGCAGCTTCCTGGGGCTAGCAGGATATTATAGGCAATTTGTAGAAGGGTTTTCCTCTATATCAGCACCATTGACTAAGTTAACACAAAAAGCTACTAAAGTCCAGTGGTCTGACGCTTGTGAACGAAGTTTTTAGGAGTTGAACAATCGATTGACATCCGCACCAGTGCTCACTCTTCTTGAAGGACCAGAAGGTTATGTGGTATATTGTGATGCCTCAGGTATAGGTTTGGGGTGCGTATTGATGCAACATGGGAAGGTGATTGCTTATGCATCAAGACAATTGAAGAAGCATGAAAAGAATTATCCAACCCATGATTTGGAATTGGCTGCAGTAATATATGCTTTGAAGATATGGCGGCACTACTTATACGGTGTCCATGTTGACATCTACACAGATCACAAGAGTTTACAATACTTCTTCAAGCAGAAAGAGTTGAATTTGAGGCAGCGCAGGTGGCTTGAATTACTGAAAGACTACAACATCGAGATATTGTATCATCCCGGTAAAGCCAATGTTGTGGCAGACGCTCTCAGCCGTAAGTCAATGGGAAGCTTAGTACACATTGAGGCAGGTAGATGGGGGTTGACTAAAGAGCTTCATCACCTAGCCAATATGAGAATCAGATTGTTAGACTCCAATGACGGAGGTGTTACTGTACATAATACATCAGAATCATCTTTGGTAGCCGAGGTAAAAGCACGGCAATATGAAGATCCTATCTTAGTACGATTGAAAGAGAGCATTCAGCAGTGTAAAATTACGGCTTTTAAGATCAGAGGAGATGGGGAACTAAGATACTAGGGTCGACTATGCGTGCCTAATGTGGTAGTGTTGCGAGAGAAGATTATGATTGAGATTCATCAATCCCGATATTCCATCCATCCCAGCTCGACAAAGATGTATCATGACATTAAGGAGCAGTATTAGTGGGATAACATGAAGAAGTCTATTCCATAATTTGTAGCCTAGTGTCCTAATTGTCAACAAGTAAAGATCGAACATTAGAAACCCGGTGGATTGCTTCAGAATATTGAGATTACGAACTGGAAATGGGAGGTGATTAATATGGACTTCATTATTGGATTACCTCGCTCTTATCATAAGTTTGACTCCATCTTGGTGATAGTTGATCGACTTACAAAATGTGCCTATTTTCTGCCAGTTAAGACAATTTACACGGCTGAAGATTATACGAAGTTGTATATCAAAGAGATTGTTAGGCTTCATGGTGTACCAATATCTATTATATCAGACCGAGGAGCTCAACTTACGACTAACTTTTGGAGGTCATTTCAGAAGGGTTTAGGCACACAAGTGAATCTCAGCACTGCATTTCATCAACAGACTGACGGACAGGCTGAACGTACCATTCAGACACTTGAAGATATGCTACGAGCATGTGTTCTAGATTTTAAGGGGAATTGGGATGGCCATCTTCCACTCATAGAATTTGCCTACAATAATAGCTACCATTCCAGTAATAAAATGGCCCCATACAAGGCACTATACGGGAGGAGATGTAGATCACTAGTTGGATGGTTCGAAGTCGGTGAAACAGAATTATATGGGCCAGGTTTGATTCACCAAGCCATTGAGAAGGTGAAAGTGATACAGGAGCAATTGAGGACGGCACAAAGCAGGCAAAAGTCTTCTTTTGATGTCCAACATCGTGATCTGGAGTTTGAGGTTGGTGATTGGGTTTTCTTGAGGATCTCACCGATGAAGGGTGTTATGCGTTTTGGGAAGAAGGGTAAGCTGAGTCCACGGTATATCGGTCCGTATAAAATTCTTCGTCGAATTGGACAGGTTGCTTATGAGTTAGAATTGCCATCCGAATTGGAATTTGTCCATCCGGTATTCCATGTATCTATGTTGAGGAAATGTATTGAAGACCCTTCTCGAGTTGTCCCTATCAAAGATGTACAAGTTAAAGAGGAACTATCATATGATGAAGTGGCAGTGGCTACATTAGATCGACAAGTCCGCAAGCTGAGAACAAAAGATGTAGCTTCTGTCAAAGTATTGTGGAGGAACAAGAATATGGAAGAAATGACATGTGAAGCAGAAGAGGAGATGAAGTCTAAATACCCTTACCTATTTCATAATGAAGATAACAAGGATGCTGGTGGAACGCAGGATACATTAGAAGGTGAAACGGCTCTATGAGGTAAGCAATAACTTGAGAATACTCTTCCTTAATACAAAATGGTGATATGCAGATAATATACATATCCATAATGCTTTGTGTAGCCGTCTGAGGCCATACGTTGGGCTTAACTGCTTGCAAGCTTTGCTAGTTACCATTTTATGAGGGAAAATTGATCGGAAATTTCCATTGGAATCCAGGATGATTTGGGCTCTCCATAAACCCTTACATTCAAGGACGAATGTTCCTAAGCGGGGGAGGGTGTTACAACCCATATTCACATACGTCAGTTCATGCCATAAGGTAGTCGACGTAAATCCATAAAGAGATTATCTTTAAGATGATAAGAAGTTAATCCTATTTGTCTTAAATGATACAAAGGTGTATAAGGGTGGTTAACAAGTATTAGAAGTTAAACGAATCAAGGATGTTGTCAGCCATATTTTTGGGTAAACCTAGAGGTGCTTAATGCACTCAAGAGGTCGTATTTTAAGGTATTTGAATCATATAATATCCGTATGATAATTCTTTAAGTCAAACGAGTTATGAAACAAAGGTCGACAAAAGTTGTCGCAACTTAGGTTCATAATTACTTAAACATTAAGTCAAATGTTACTAACCTTTTCTCCCAATTTACAATGAATTACGGGGTGATATACCCACCAAATTAAAGATCTATGAGTCTAGTTTCTAACTCATTAAACCGTTCATCGATACGACATCGGAGTAGAGAGATATAGGCATTTTTGCAAGACTGTACAAGCTGTTAGGTGACAAGTAGGTGTGTCACCTACTTGGTTAAATGATAGCCCAAAAATAGGAAATTTCGGGTCGACCAAAGAGCCCATTTAAAGGTTTATCTCCTGCAATATAACCCTCATTACATATCACAAATAACCAGACCTAAACCCCTACAAACTTCCTCCCAAAAATTATCCACAAACCCTAATCGATTTTCCCTCTCTTTCAAGTTCTAATTGGGGGTAAAACCTAGAGTTTGAAGAACCAAGGGAAGGGCTGAGTTATCCAACAAGTAAGGTGAGTTTACTGCTCTCTTTCATACATTTATTCTGCTGTGAATTCATGGTAATTCGTTCTATACATGTAAGAACTCACGGGACGGTGATCGGAAACCGTGAGTTCGAGTTATTCACTTGTAGCGGACTATTTTGTGGACTGTTTTGTGTTGCTGTTGGGCTGCGTGTTTTACTACTGTTTTGTGGAGTTTTGGAGGAGGAAGGGTGTGTATAAACACCATATAGATGTAGGGTTGTGGGCTGGTAGTTCTTTGTAATTTTTCCGGGTCGTTTGACACGACTACGGTGGTCGTGTATGTATGAAGTGATTAGGTTGTGCATGGACTGTTTTGGGAGGCTCAATATGATTATTATTGATGTTGTTTGGGCTGTTTGGTGATTGTTTGGAATTGTGTGAAGTCATATATATAGGAGAGGTGCTGTCCGTTTCAACGTAAAATAGGTTGTGGTCGATACATAATAGATATGACGCTTGAATGATAACTATAGTATCGTTTCTCTTATTGTAGACTAAGGAGTCGTGAAAATTGCATAGCTTGAGATTGGGGCAGTATATACAAGGTATGTGAGGCTATCCCTTTCCTTCTTTTGCACGACTCCGAATGTACATAATGTAATGAACGAGCTTCTAAAGATACTCTACTCTTAAAAGTTAGCAGTACTTACATTGTTTCCTCTCTTATGGAACGATTGATGTTGATGTTGCTTCTCTTATTCTTATGTTATCAATGTTATTGGTACTTCCTGATTCTAATAAGGTTCATGGTGAAGATTTAGTCCTAATAACTTGTACAGAGGATACCGACCTTACGTCACTCCGAAAGGTTTAGAACGTGAGTCCATGAGTCGAGAATGCATTATATATATGTATCTATTTTACTCTACCGAGCCCCGGTATAGTCGGTCAGGTACGGCACCTATTGTGCAACCACTGATCAGTTGGGTTTTACCGAGCTCCACGTGGCCGGGTACGATTCTATCGAGCCTTATGATGGCTGGCTACGTTTTTACCGAGCCTATTACGGCCGGGTACGATATGATGATGATGATGCCCACAGAGGCGTATGTTTTAAAAGTTTATGTATATATACATATGTATCACGCATTTCATGTCAGTAGCCCTCAGAGGTACCCAGATGTTACAGGTTGTATATTCTCTATCCCTACTTACATTACTGTTCGTAGTTATGGTTCCCTGCCTTACATACTCAGTAGTTTATTCGTAGTGACGTCCTTTTATTTGTGGACGCTGCATGTCATGCTACAGGTCCTGATAGACAGGCAGGCATAGCTTCCCCACCATAGTAGGCTGTCTAGTTCAGCGGTGATTGGCGAGATCCCTTCTTCGGACTTGCCGTGGTCTTGGTATGCATTTTTGTTATAGACATTATGGGTATGTCGGGGCCCTGTTCCGGCAATGTTGCAGCACTTATGTTCCTTTAGAGGCTCATAGACAGGTGTTAACTCATGTATAGTTTGGTATGCCTTGTCGGCTGGTTTTTGTTGTATAGTCTTTCATGGTAGCGTGGTAGCTCGTACCTTATATATAGTTTCTTGATTGTCTGGTCATCCCATGTTATGTATGTTCATGCCATCATCTTTTATTGTTGGTTATCCATGATCCTTGTCTACCATTTATATTGATCTTGTCGTCCCTAAAAGATAATAAAGAAGGTTAGATAAAATGTACGTTGGTGCTCGGCAAGTATGGTCGGGTGCTAGTCATGGCCCTCCAGTTTGGGTCGTGATAGCTTGGCGACAGTCCCTGAGTAAATGAGGGTATCCTGGCTCGGGAACCGTTTACTTGTAAGTTTGGTATTGCCTCATTTGAGGGCTTACGATTTTGGCGATTCCGACCCTAAGGTCATGCGATTTTTGAGATTTTGACGCCAGTCCCCGTGTGCTCAGGATACTTTCGGCCTTGGTAACGTTTCGGGATTTTCATGTTGCCTCGTTGAGAGCTTATGGTTTTGGGGTCTCGACCCGGAGGCCGTTCAGATGTTCAATTGTCGACGCCAGTCCCCAAGTGTTCTGGACGTTTTCGATGGAGGAGTCATCTTTGCGAAAATGCTGAGTTTCTTTTGGAGTGTGAGATACTTCGACAAAAGGTATTCTTCGATTACTTGATACAAGTATACATGTCTTTGCTGTTGGGGGTCCGGCTATACGGACACAGTTCGTTTAACCATTTGGCCCGGTACATCATTTTCCTATTGGGACCCCATTTTGCGTTTCTTGGTTTTTTCGATGAATGGCCTTCCGGGGGGATGCCCCGCAGTGTTCAAGGTTGATTGCAAAAGAAGCCTTGAATACTTGTTGAGTCTTCCTTAGGTAGCAGGTGGATGTTGCCTCATTGAAAGCCTTGCCGGTAAAACCCTTTTTAGGATAAAAACTCGATCGAAGGAAAAGAGTGCAACGGATGCTTTGAAACCTTAAGGTCTTCGAGCTGGGTTAGCATTTTGATCGCTTTGGTCAAGGCCTGCACAAAGGTTAGCATGAAATACGAAATGAAAAGGGATATGGTTATACCTCAGTGGCGATGGCGCTTTTGGATCTTGGCATTTGTTCGGCGGACGCGGTACGGTCCTTTATTCGTATATAGCCGAGAGCGTGTCTTAAAAGATCGTGTGGATGATATGTTGTGGCTCGTCCGCCTTGTTTTTTTGGTTATTTCTCTTTCCCGAAACTGATTTTTGGCTCGGTCACAGAGGAATTCCCGAAGGTGACCATTGTCGAGTAACCGGGCCACTTCCTCCCGGAGTTGTCGGCAATCCTCGATCCTGTGTCCGTGTGTGTTGTGAAATTCGCACACTAGGTTATGGTTCCTTTGTGAAGGGTCCGATTGTACAGGCCTGGGCCATCTGGCATCTCTGATTTTGCTGATGGCGAACACGATGTCTGACACATCGACGTTGAAGTTGCATTCTGACAAGCGAGGTGCCTCTGCTGGCCCCACGTTCCTATCGAACCCGGCTCTGCTGACCAGTCCCTGAGAATTCTATCCTCGGTCTATCCTTCGATCGTTGCGAGGTGGGTTACGCATCGGGGCGTTCTTTTTGTCTTCGATGTACGACTGATATCTTTCCTTATTTGGTTTTGGCTCCTTTGCTAGAAGCCTGCTTGGGTATACCGAGCCCGAGGGGGACCCCAGCTGGTCGTCCTAGACCCTGATTTTCGACTGGTATCGGTTATGAACATCCGACCAAGTCACAGCGGGATATTCGACCAGATTCTCTTTCAGCTGCTTTGAAGCTACCGAGCTTCGCTCATTCAGACCTTGAGTGAAGGCTTGTATCGCCCAGTCGTCAGAGACCGGTGGTAGTTCTATTCCTTCCATTTGAAAGTGAGATACAAATTCTCACAGCATCTCGTTCTCCCTTTGCTTGATTTTGAAGACGTCGGATTTCTTGGTGGCCACCTTGATGGCCCCGGCATGCGCCTTTATGAAGGAATCTGCTAGCATGGCAAATGAGTCTATAGAGTTTGGGGCCAAGTTATAATACCACATCATTTCCCCTTTAGAAAATGTTTCTCCGAATTTTTTCAGCAGGACGGACTCGATCTCGTCGTCCTTCAGGTCGTTGCCCTTTACTGCATAGGTGTAAGCGGTAACGTGTTCATCGGGGTCCGAGGTACCATTATATTTTGGAAGTTCCGGCATTCTGAACTTCTTTGGAATGGGTTTCGGGGCCGCAACCTGTGGGAACGACTTCTGCACGAACTTCTTTGAGTCCACACCTTTTAAGATCGGGGGCGCTCCATGAATTTGGTCGACCCTGGAGTTGTAAGTCTACAACTTCTTGTCGTTGGCTTCTATCATTTTCTCGCACATCTTTACGATGACGGGATCGGCTATCGACCCATTATTGCTCGATCTCTCTGGTACCTATTCGGTCGGGGGAGCTGTCCCCGGTGCTATTGTGCTAGGAGTTTTCTGGTGACTTTGTAGCTGAGCAATAGCCAGTTATTGTGCCTGCAACATTTCGAAAATGATGGGCTTTTCTGGCTAACCTCCCGTTCTTCCCGAGCTGGGGTTTTCTGGGCTTCTTGTTGGTCGCCTTGGTGTATGCTCCTATTTGTGTGAGAGCTTATTTCGATGTGTCGAGCATCGCACAAGACTTCGTCCACCGGAATTGGTCCTGGTGCGTTCTCACGGTTTTGTGGTGGCTCACCAACACGTGGAACAGCCACACCGTTCTCTATGTGGTTCTCAAGATTGTTGTTTACTGAATCAGACATTCCGACCTGAAATCAAAGATCTTTGGACAAGAAAAAACGTGAAAGATAACTTGCGTTGTGTGATTGAACCAGCAAGAAAATAATCACTATTATTTTTAGCCCCACGGTGGGCGCCAAACTGTTTACTGTGAAAATGGTAATAGCAATTAAATTTGTTGATGAGACTCTAAAAATACATGATCTATTTTTATGCTAGTTGTTAAGCAGTTGAAGCTATGTATGTGAGACATAGAAGCTAAATAGGAGTTAGAAATAAGGTGATAATCAAACCGAGAGGCTAACAACCGGGGCCTCGAGCTTGTTGATTCGAGGACCTCGAGGTCGATTCTGCGGCTCGACAGTGAGCTATCGGGGGCGATCGGGGTATGACTAACAGTTATAATAAAATTGGCGAAGGTTCTTTATGGCCAATGATAATCAATAAAAGACTAACAACTATGAAGATAATAAATGAAAGCAATAATAATAAGAGAGTATGTTAGAAGGCAGAGAGAATGTTCTTGTATATTCGTGCGGAGTGACTGAAGCGACAAGCCGTTGAGAAATGACAAGGATCCCCTTTATATAGGAGGGAAATCCCAAAATAGTACAAAATGCATTAATTACAAAGAAGCGGAGATGGGATAGCTAGATATGACACCCTGATTCGGACTCATGGTAATCTACTAGGCTCTGTCAGTCCTAGCTGTGTGCCTTAAGAACTCCCCATTTCTACCATCATTGTGATCAATACTACCCTGAGGTCGAGTGTCGACGACCCTCGAGGGAGGGTACTCGGCCGTGGCCTCGAGCTTTCGAAGTGATCTTCCGAAGTGCCTTAATTACGAAAAATAGGACCCTCCGATTTTGACGTACACAGGTAAACCTGTCGATTACTATTAATATTGAGTCCTTCCCTTTTGATTTTGGCAGGCCACTAATGAAATCTATAGCCAAGGTTTCCCATGCTCTGTTGGAAATTAGAAGTGATTGTAGAAGTCCAGGATTTGGTATATTCTCCCCTTTATTTCTCTGACACACTTCACATTCTTTCACAAATTTCTTGACGTCTTATAATAAACTAGGCCAGTAGAATAGATTTATGATCCTCTGTTGAGTAGAAAAAACACATGAGTGGCCACCCCAAGGAGTTGAATGAAGCTCAGAGATTAGTTTTGATCTCAATTGGCCATTGTTTCCTACCCAAATCTGCCCTTGGTGTTTCAAAATTCCTTGTTAAGACTTAACATCTGAGTCGCTATTGTCACGGCCCAAGTTCTCCCTTCATGAACTGCCATGACGGCACCTAGTCTCTACGATTGGGTAAGCTCATTTGCGGAAATGAAACAAAAACATAAAAGCTAACAACTAACAGGTAAATTTAAACAAGAAATTAAGATGTCGCTCGGCATATACAATAATCACTCTCGAAATGTACATAAACTCTCCCAAACAGAATATCGTCAGTCACAAGCTTCAGGAAGAAAACAATATTTCTATACGCCAGAATCTAACAAAAGGGAAATACAAGAAGTGTTTGACATGGGAAAGAGTAGATAGGGACTCCGAGGTCTCCAGACGCGGCAGATATACCTTGAAGTCTCTACCGCTGTCTCGCCTAAAAGATAATGCGGCTGATGAGCGGTACCTGGATCTGCACACGAAAAACATGTGCAGAGAAGGGCATGAGTACACCACAACGTTACCTAGTAAGTGCCAAGCCTAACCTCGATCGAGTAATGATGAGGCCAGGTTAGGGGCCTACCGGTATATATATAATAAAATAAGATAGAATGAAATACCGCAGTAAAATAAACACAAAAAATTAAACAAGAATGAAATCATAGAAGACAACAGCTCAGTACATAGAGAAAATAAAAGGGGATCTCCCAAGATACCGTCTCGTAGTCCCAAACATAAATGTGCAGGGGGATCTCCTGGAATACTGTTCCGTAGTCCCAAAGTAAATATGCAGGACAGGGGGATCTCACGGAATACCGTTCCGTAGTCCCAAAGTAAATATGCAGTACAGGGGGATATCCCGGAATACCTTTTCGTAGTCCCAAAGTAAATATGCAGCTCAACCAACAGAAACAACAGTTACAGCAAGAAAACCTGCAATTGAGACTAAGTTCAAGTCAAGGAAAAACAAGAATTTCACTAAACATGTTGCACAGAGTTCAGATAGGCAGTTAAGACACGTAGGCATGCTATTCTAAACTAAACACCATAGTTACATATGCTAGTGTAGCTCAAATAAGGAGAAACGGGTTATTACTTAGTGAAAAATGGATTTTTTCAACAATTAACCTGTGTACATACTCGTTACCTCACGTACATGGCGCTCACATAACAAAACATTACCAAATCCTAAGGGGTATTCCCCCACACAAGGTTAGGCAAACCACTTACCTCGAACCAAGCTCAATCAATCAGTCACAATGCCTTTCCCACGAATATCCGTCTCTGAGTGGCCCAAATCTAGCCAAAACCAATTACATAACATAAATATAACTACAAGAAACTAATCTAGCTAATGAAATCAAAGCTAACACAAGAAATTGGAAAATCGCCCAAAAAGCCTCCCCGGGCCCACGTCTCGGAATCGGGTAAAAGTCATAAATTACAAACACACATTCACTCACAAGTCTAACCATACAAAATTCACTCAAATCCGATACCAAAATCTCGATCAAAACCCCAAAATCCGGTCTAAGAACGTTTCTCAAATTCTACCAAATTCCTCACCCAAATTCCTTAATTAAATGATGAAATCAACTATAGATTAATGGAATACAACCAAAAACGAGTTAGGAATCATTACCCAATAGCTTTCTCTGAAAATCCTTCAATTTATCGCCTAAATTCGAGCTCTCAAGTCCCAAAATTGAAAATGAGATAAAACCCTCGAAATCCTCTCTTTTCTGCCCTGCGAACTCACTTCTACGAACCTTCAACCGCACCTGCGGGAAAATCATCGCAGGTTCAAAACTCACTTAAGAGGAGCTGGGTCCGCATTTGCGAACAAGGGCCGCACTTGCGCTCCTTTTCCGCTTCTGCATGTCCACTTCTGCGGGTCTATAGCCACACCTACGGCTCTAGATGGACAGGGCCAAAACCGCTTCTGTGGCACCGCACCTGCGGCCCAAAGTGTGCAAGTGCGATCACATTAGGTGCAACAGCTTCAGCAATCGCATAAGTCCCAAACTCAATCTGTTAAGCGTCCGAAACACACCCGAGGCCCCCGGTACCTCAACCAAACATACCAACCAGTCCTAATACACCATATGGACTTAGTCGAGTCCTCAAATCACATCAAACAAAGCTAAAATCACAAATCACCTTCATATTAGAACCTAAAGAACTTGAAACTTCAAAATTCTACAACTGATGCCGAAACCCATCAAATGACGTCCGAATGACCTCAAATTTTGCACACAAGTTATATACAACATTGTCGACCTACTCTAACTTCCGAAATTAGAATATGACCCTGATATCAATATTCCACTACTGATCCAGATCTCCAAAAATTCAACTTTCGCCATTTAAAGCCTAAATAAGATACGGACCTCTAAAACACAATCCGGACACGCCCCTAAGCCCAAAATTACCCAATGGAGCTGACGGAACCAATAGAACTCCATTTCGGAGTCGTCTTCACACAAAACCGACTACGGTCCAAATCCTAAGACTTAAGCCTCCATTTAGGGACTAAGTGTCCCAAAACACTCCAAAAACCAAAACGAAACCTCCCGGCAAGCCACAATAGAAGAAAAAGACACGGGGGAAATACTTAATAGAGGATCGGGGCTATAACTCTCAAAACGACCGCCAGGGTCGTTACCGCTATTAGGGTCCACACAAAGTTGTGTGATAAACTATTGTACCTTGGTATCATCAAAATAACTGTCCATGACTTCAGTTATCCATTTGGGCTGAGTGACCGTGAGCCCTTTGCATTCAGCTTCATCAAATTTTCTGGACAATGCATCTGGTGCAACATTCTCCGCCCTTTTTCTGAATTGTATTACATAGCTCAGTCTAAGAAACTTTGTGACTCCTTTATGTTGTAGTGAAGTGGTGATCCTTTGTTCCTTAAAAAAATTTGGAATAGAATGGTTAGTCTTGATAATAAAATGGTGTGGTTGTAAGTAGTGTCTCCATTTATCCATAGCAATGAGCAATGCAATCAGCTCTTTTTCATATGTAGATAGACCCAAATGCCTATAGCTTAAGGCTTGACTCAAATAGGCAATATATCTTCCATCCTGTGTCAAGACTGCCCCAATTCCTCTCCCACTAGCATCCACTTCCACTGTAATGGCTTAGAAACATTCGGTAAATCTAGCACTGGAGCCTTTACCATGGACAATATTAATTCCTCAAAGGCCTGGTAGCTTCTACATTCCACCCAAAATTCCCCTTTTTAAGCAATTTTGTCAATGGTTTACTAATTAAAACAAAAATTTTTATGAACCTGCGGTAGTAACCAGTCAAGCCCAGAAATCCACGGAGTTTCTTGATAAGTTTAGGTTGTGCCCACTGTAGCATAGCTTCTATTTTGTCTTCATCTATGCTGACTCCCTCACCACTAATTATGTGTCCCAAATAACTCACCTCAGTCTAAGCAATATTGCATTTCGATTCTTTGGCAAAGTGATGGTTGACTCTTAAGAGATCAAACACAATTTCCAAATGCACAACATGCTTTTCAATATTGGTTTTGTAGATAAGGATGTCATCAAAAAATACAAGCACACATTTTCTAAGACAAGGACCAAAATTTTTGTACATGAGTGCTTGAAAAGTAGCCGATGCATTTGTGAGCCCAAAGGGCATTACCCTGAATGCCAAAAGTCTATGGTGGGTCCTAAAAGCAGTTTTTTGGAATATCAGCCTCTTTCTTACGAATCTGGGGGTAACCAGATCGTAAATCAAGCTTAGAAAAATATTGAGCCCCATGAAGCTCATCCAACAAATCCTCCACGATTGGTATAGGGTGTTATATCTGATTTTAACGATGCAAATAATATATCTGTTCTATGTGCAGGAACACATGGATAGCACTCAAAGATTGAAGAATCAATGAGAGAAGATCAAGGAATCAATGGTTAGCCACGAGATGAAAGAAATCAATCAGAGAAATTAAGGAAAGAAATCCGAGATTATAGAAGATCAAGGAATCAATGGACAGCTACGAGATGGAAGGAATCAAGGAAAGAAATCCGAGATTAGAGAAATCAATCAAAGCCAAGACGGAATTAATCAAGCCTAGACTTAAGGAATCAAATAAATCAAGCGTATCCAAATCTGGAAGGAGCAAGATTTTGGGAAGCATATATGGAAAATCATCAAGTCTCTCGTCAAGCATAGCCGCTGTTGTATAACTTTATTCTTGGAAAGAATCAATTTCTTTCCAAGGATCAAATCTCTTGGGTTCGCAAATCTCTCCAGAAACTGAGCCTCTCACAAAGTATTTAAACTTGTATCTGTACCCTAGAGCATATACTTTTATCGAACCAAATACCCTTTCGTTATTCTACTACAAACAAACATTGTAGTTCTACTAGATCTGTTGTGTAACAAATTAGAGAAAAAGAGAGAACAACACTGGTGAGGCATTGTATCAAACGAAACGAGTGATATAGGAACTAAGCTATTAGTGTAGATCACACCATTCTCTGTGTACTCAAAGAAACTCGTTCACTAAAAGAGAACTCCCTAGCAACCCAAGGGGACTGGACTAGGATTCACACTGAATCCGAACCAATATGAAAACTCTGGTGTCTTTAATTCTTGCATTCAATTTCTACATCTTAAATTTTGTCTTTACTAGTATCAGGCTCTTATATCTAGTCGACTAATTGTAAAACTAGTCAACTGATAGCTATTAAGTTTAAAAATAAATAATTCACCCCCCCCCCCCTCTTGTACTTTCA
>NC_032000.1:24516453-24534332 GCF_001879085.1 Nicotiana attenuata | reverse complement strand
CCCCTCTTTCGACTTTTCAATTTGGATCAGAGCAAGGCTCACACTTAGCTTTTTTGCTTAACAGCTTGTGAGAAAAGATCATGGCAAATCAAGTTATCATAGGAGCCCTCTTCCAAGAAGGAACGTCCCAAGTGAGGCCACCATACTTCAATGGATAATATTTCTCCCACTGGAAAGTACGTATGGAAATATATGCAAAGTCTTGTGATGTTAAAGTGTGGAGAGTTATCAAAAAGGGAAACAATTCTCTGCCGGCTGCTGCTCAACCGATCCTGAAGATATAGATTCATATACAGATGAGCAAATGACAGTTGTGCAAGTCAACAACAAGGCAAGAAAATTGCTCTATAATGCTATAAGGGGTGAAGAATATGAAAAAATCTACAGTTGCAATACAACCAAAGAAATGTGGGACAAGCTTGAAGTCACATACGAAGGAACTAGCAAAGTGAAGGAAACACATATCAGTATGTTGGTTCACGATTATGAATTATTCCAGATGAAAGAAATAGAATACATTGAGGAAATGTTTTCCATATTCAATAAAATCATTAGCGATCTAAAAGCTTTTGGCAAACCATACTCAAGTGGTGATCAAGTTAGAAAGATTCTTAGAAGCTTACCAACCACTTGGCAAACTAAAGTAGTCACATTTGAATAACAGGATCTGAATAAATTGTCTTATGATGAACTTCGTGGAGAACTCATAGCTTTCGAAAAGACACATCTCAAGAAAACAAACCAAGAAGAAAAGAAGAAAATAGTTGCATTCAAGGCCACAACTGAGATAGCTGAGAATGATATCGATGATGATCCTGAAGCTCTTCAAGAAGAAATTGCTATGGTGTCAAGAAACATGGATTGTTTAATGAGAAGATCCAAGAATACGAGAAGAGGAAGAATCCCACCTAGGCGAACCAGGCAATACAACGAACAAGATAAGAATCATGGAAAATGGTATGAGTGTGGAAGATTTGGACATATTCAAGATGAGTGTCCAGATCTAAAGAGAAAAATCTCCAGAGGTTTCAACAAAGACAAATCATTTGGAAGCTGGAGCGATGAAGACAGTTCAGAACATGAAGAAATAGCAAATCTTTGCTTCATGATAATTCTGGAAAATGATATGAACAAATTCTCAGGAAGCTGGAAAGATGAGGACACTTCAGATGACGAATGCAAAGATAACAATGAGAATTGCTTCATGGATCGAGGTGAAACAAGCGAGGTAAGGTCTTATAATTGTGAAAGATGTAATAAATTGCAGGATATTCTTGATCTCAGTTTCAAAGAGTCTCAAAAAATGACGAATGAACTAAAGAGACTCAACAAAGAAGTAAAAGACTGGAAACTCAAACATGAAGTATGTGAAATCGAAAGAGAAGTACTTCAAGAAGAGTTTGAGGAATTGCAAATGCAACTTAATGGCATGCGCTACTCCACCAGTCATAGTTCTATCAGGTCAAACCAGGCGACTTACAAGTCAACTGGAAAAGGACCAGTCAAAACTGAGTCTACTAGTACTAACACACATGAAAGACCCAAAAATGGGTCAGGAATTACGTGTCACTACTGCAATAAAAGTGGACATAAATATTCTTTCTGTCAATTTCGTAAATCAAATATTTAAGGATGGATTTGGAAACCCAAAAACAATCCTGAACATAGTAACACTAACCAACCAGGACCCAAGCAAGCTTGGGTACCTAAAAGAAAGTAATCTCTATGTTTTGCAGGAACACCACAGAAGAAGTCGAAAAGGAAAATGGTACTTAGGCAGTGCGTGTTCCAGTCACATGACAGGTGATAAAAATCTGTTCAAGGAAGATACAAAAATAGATAGAGGAAGCGTTAAATTTGGAGATGACTCAAAAGGAAAAATAATCGGTACCGAAAAAATTCCCTTCAATAACAACTGTGATATCATTGAGGTTTATCTAGTTGATGGGCTTAATTACAATCTTCTGAGCATAAGTCAGCTATGCAATTCAGGATATGAGGTAAAATTTAAGAAAATAGATTATGCTATTAAAGATGAGACGGGTAAAACAATCCTCCCAGGTAAAAGGTATGGAAACGTTTACATTCTCGATGGTTTTGAAAATATAAATGGTCATATCTGTTTAACCTTCATATCTGATGATCCCTAGTTATGGTATAGGAAACTTGGTCATGCAAGCATGCATCTGATAGAAAAACTTTCAAAGCATGAGTTAGTTATTGGCTTGCCTAAACTGAATTTCTCTAGAAATCATATATGTGATGCTTGTCAAATTGGAAAACAAACTAGAAACTCTTTCAAAAACAAGGATATCATATATACTTCTAAACCTTTGCAACTGCTTCATATGGATTTATTTGGACCTACTAGAACTGCTAGCATAGGAGGAAAACGATATGCTTTTGTTATTGTTGATGATTACTCACGTTTTACTTGGGTAATTTTCTTATCTCATAAAGATGAAGCGTTAAAAAACTTTGAGGTGTTTTGTAAGAAGGTCGAAAGAGAAAAGGGATACCTGATTACAAAAATCCAAAGTGATCATGGAGGAGAATTTGAAAGCAGAGCATTCGAAATTTTTTTTATGACCAAGGATATACTCATAACTTCTCTGCACCAAGATCACCCCAACAAAATGGAGTGGTGGAAAGGAAAAATAGAACACTACAAGATATGGCAAGAATGATGCTACTAGACCATTCACTACCAAACCATTTCTGGGCAGAAGGAGTAAGTACAGCATGTCACATCCTCAACCGATGTCTCATAAGGCCTATTCTGAAGAAAACTCCTTATGAACTGTGGAAAGGTAAAAGTCCTAATATTAGTTACTTTCATCCCTTTGGAAGTAAGTGTTTCATTCACAATAACGGTACGGACAATCTTGAAAAATTTGATCCAAGAAGTGATGAAGGTATTTTTCTGGGTTATTCATTAAATAGTAGATCCTTTAGAGTGTATAACAAATGCACAATGTGTGTGGAAGAATCTGTGCATGTTACATTTTATGAAAATAACTCCACAGTCAAGAAAGGAATAATTGCAGGTTATGAAGATCCAATTCAAGAAGGACATGAGACAAGCAAATCGCAAAAGTCGACTGATGGATCTGACGCTGTGATAGAGTCAACTAATGAAACCCAGCAACAGTCCACCAGAACCTCCAAAGGAGTCGACTACTCATACAGTTCGCCTAAATGAATGGAGAGGTGAACCTGAATATCCTCAAAAATTCATCATAGGAGAACCAAATGAAGGAATGAAAACCAAGGGAGCTCTCAAGAAGAAAACAAACATAGCACTGATCTCTCAGATTGAGCCAAAGAAAATAGAGGAAGCTCTTAAAGACTCAAGCTGGATGAAAGCGATGCAGGAAGAGCTAGATCAATTCGACAAAAACCAAGTATGGAATCTGATACCCAAACCTGAAAACGTTACTGTAATAGGAACAAAGTGGGTCTTCAGAAATAAGCTAAATGAGGGTGCAAAAGTCGTAAGAAACAAAGCCAGATTAGTTGCTCAAGGATATTCACAACAAGAAAGAGTCGACTATGACGAAATCTTTGCCCCAGTAGCTCGACTGGAATCTATACGAATTCTTTTAGCACATGCATCCTTTAAAGGATTCAAGTTATTTCAAATGGATTGTAAAGGTGCCTTTTTAAATGGCTTCATTGAAGAGGAAGTATATGTGAAACAACCCCTTGGGTTTGTAGACTCAAAGTTTCCCTATCATGTGTATAAGCTAACTAAAGCATTGTACGGACTGAAACAAGCTCCACGAGCATGGTACGAAAGATTAAGTTCTTTTCTTATTGATCATGGGTTTACAAGAGATAAAGTAGATACTACTCTGTTTATTAAAAGATCATCAGAAGGTAATCTCATTATTCAAATTTATGTTGATGATATTATATTTGGTGGTACAAATCCACTTATGTGCAAGGAATTTTCATATCTTATGAAAAGTGAGTTCGAAATGAGCATGATTGGAGAACTAACGTTCTTCCTTGGACTCCAAATTCAAAAATCTGATGAAGGAACATTCATATGTCAGACTAAATACACAAAGGAGTTGATCCAAAAATTCGGTATGAGCAACGCCAAAGTTATTGGCACACCAATGAGTCCTTCAACAAGTCTCGACAAAGACGAACATGGAAAGTCTGTTGATGAAACTAAGTATCGTGGAATGATTGGTTCTCTTCTTTATCTAATTTCTAGTCGATAGGATATTATGTTTAGTGTTTGTAAATGTGCCAGGTTTCAGTCAGTTCCTAAGGAATCTCACATGACTGCAGTAAAAAGAATTATTTGATATCTCATTGGAACTGTCGCTCATGGATTATGGTATCCTCGCTCTAATTATTTTAAATTAGAAGGTTTTTCAGATGCTGATCTCGTAGGTGATAATGAAGACAGAAAAAGCACAAGTGGAACATGTCAATTACTTGGCAAAGCATTGATATCTTGGAACAGTAAAAAACAAGGATCAGTTGCTGTCGCGCCCCTTTTTCTCGCGAAATCGGGTTTATGACATTTGGTTGGGACAACTCTTCCCTTTTGGGAAAGGGGCTTTGCAATTTTGAAGAGTCTCCACCTAACGATTTTAAGGTGCGTTAGGGCACCTATGGGGTTCAACTACGACTACGTTTGATAACCAAAGATAGGGTAAGGGCTTGAAATTATCCCAAGGGGGAAGTGTTAGGCACCCCTTAGGATCCACTAGTGTGGTTCCCGACCAGATAGTTTTTTGTGAATTTGTGAAATTAGCAAGTAAACAAAAAAGAAGGTCAAATAATAGGGGATTTAAATACACAAGTGTTTGAAAACGATTAAGGAAAGCAAGGTTTTGAAAAGAGTTATAATCTAAGCATGCTGATGAATGTAGAGGGGTCCTAGGTTTGTTTGTAATATGGATCACATCAATGCAATACCCGATAATCACTCCTCAGAAGAGGGGCTAAACGTGGTAATAGCGCACCGGTCATCATATCCATATCTACCCTTCCCACCCCGTGAAGGTATTAAAGCGAGGATTGGTCTCGACCTCTATTGCATGTTGCTACCCGTCCCATTCCTATCAGTCCCGGAGGAATTTAGGACTACTATTCCTATAAGAGGGAAGTTCTAAGCTGACTCTTGGGTTTAAAGGTAAAATGCTAAGGCGACATACAAAACAAGTAGAACTGCATTTAGAGGGGAAACATATAAACAATTAAAAGGCTCATGTATACCTCCGCAAATAATGCATATAAATAGCATGACTTAAACACAGTTAAGGTCTGAATTTTAAATCCTAAAGCAGGGTGTTTGAGTCAGAACCATATTCATTATATAGCTCAGAAAAGATGTCTGAATCAGGCCTGTCTTCTGGTTGTAGCAGTTGATAATTAAACAGAGGCAGTTCCAGTTTTATTTAAGTAATTATCTAAGGCTTGCCTAGGCGTGAACAGGGTTCAGTAGTTATTCAGGGTTGACAGTTGGAGACTATTGTTATTACCTAAACATGTTGTTCTAGGTGTTGAGCATGTAGAAATTATGGCCAATTAGTTGTAAAGACTAAATGAAATTGTTTTATTCCTTTTCATGCATTCGTAATTAGCCTAAGTGTGCTTAAGCGAATATAAGTGAGATCCTAAAGACATGGTATCTAAATGAAAAGAGGTGCAGAATGATGTATATATGCAGAATCCTAAACAGGATTTCTATATGCAAAAATATTACAGTTACTAGGGCATGCAGAGATGATATATTTGTTGTTTAGCCTAAAACAGGATCTCTAGGTGTACATGGCAGTAGGAACATGATCGCAGAAATACCGGTGATTACTACATTTAACGAGGAATTGCTAAGTGAAATGGACATGCTGAAAAATGACAAGTGTAAATCCTAAGGAACAGGATCTCTAATGCATGAAATGAGTCCTAAGCATGGATTCTATTGCGCAAGTAGGAATGTAAACCTATTAACATGCTCTCTACCCTTTTAATAGCTAAAACATGCATATTCCACATCCCTTTTCACTAGCCAAACCATAATGTTTACAAATTATTACAGACCAGATGATTGAATTACAAAAGAAGTGCAGAATAAGAAATTACAACCAAAGGAAGCCTGATCTTGACTTCCTCTATGAGTTATGTAATTAATCACTTCAATGACAACGCTATTCCAAAGCCTTTCTCATATCTGGGTGTGTCAGAGTTCCCTAAGGACCTCAAGGGGGTCCCGGGCAGTGCTCACACCCAGATTGGCATAACCAAACAGAATGAGTGCAGTGTGGAAAGTTCAACTCTTATGTGTCCATGTTCAGAGGGAGCTCAAGGGTCCCAAGGCAAGGCTCACACAAGAGGGGCAGAACCTAGATTCTAAGAATATAGTGGAAGTGCATAACACATGTTGAAAGGGGTTTATTTAAAAAAGCTGGACTGATAGTCCATTTTGAAAGCAATTAGTGACAGAGGTGATTGAAATCAGTTATAAATAAAACTCAAATTCCCAAGATGGGATCACACACAGAATCACAGTCATACAAAGGGGTCAAGGGGTTTGGGACACACATACATCTGACTGTGAACACATAACCCCATTAAGGGTCTTAGGACTAGTTGGACATGCACAGTAATGACTGATAATGGCATGATCGCAGGCTAGTCAGAAAGAGCATAATCACATTGAGGGAATAGGGACTTAGGATAGCAAGTTCATAGTAAGTGACAAATATAAGGGAGTGCATTAATCTAGAAGGGAAAGGGGATATTACAGCATGCTAGTAATGTAACTTGACTGCAGAACCACAAGCAGAAGTAAACAAGAATGATGGAAACTGAAACAATTAAAGAAGCATATTGTTGTTGAGGCTTGAAAAATTAACTAGGACATACTAGTAGAGAAAGCAAGGTGCAGAAAGGTACAATAAGCAGGATTCCACAGTCTAGCTTTGGCTTTCAGCCGGATAGACAAAGCAGTAGCACAAGTAATAAGAGAGAAGGAAAGAGATTTGAGTGTGTAAGTGTGTGTTCTGAACTCAATTGTTCGTCTCCTTTTCTAACGAAAACATTGGGGTATTTATAGCTTTAAAAACGAGTAGAGAATAAGGTAACAAGTAAGGTTTTATCACAGACATGGAAATAATCACAATCAGAATCAATCAACACAAGTACTTCCCTTTAATCAAGGGATTACTGCTCAAACGGATACTAACAGGGTTAATTAAGGAAAGAAATCAGTTTGAGACAGATTGATTTTTGCCATATAAGGGGGTAGTAAAGTATAAGGTAAATAATTGAGTCTAAGTACAAAATATACTTAATTTTGGGAAAGGATTCAAGGTAAAACATCACAGTAATTAAAGGAAGGGAATCAATCAATTTAAACAAATGAGTAAAATTTAGGGTGTACAAGAAAACCTTGCAATTAAACCGTAACTTAAGGAAAGCAAGATCAATGAAGAAGTGGTCACGATTTTGCACTTCAACATATAAATAGCAAGGAATGAACAGGCGTATTAGACATGCAGGGTCAATCATATTTACAAAAGAAGCAATACAAACATATAGTAATAGCAGGAGTAGGCTATGATTCAGTAGTAAAAGAAACCTACTCGGAGCACAGTAGTCAACAAAGTCAAGTGGTCACATAGAATCAGAAGTGAAGAAACCATAGTAACAGGTAAAGGAGATCAACACACAGAAACAAGAAAAGTCTTTAAACTCATAGCAATAAGTGAAGAAAACATTTATAAGGAATTAGGGTTTTGACAGAGCTAAGTTGAAAAGGTAGGAACTCAATCAGATAAGTCAAACAAGATTAAAAAGATTCAAACACAAAGATGCTAATCGAACCAAACATATGTATAAAATAAACAAAGAGAGATTTTCAGAAACCCAGATAGAACCAAAACACTTAGGGTTTTTAACACGATGAACCACGTAGCAGAAAACATGGACAAACTGTTTAAACATAGTAAAATCATAAAACACACTAAAAATTGGAGAAAAGTTTAGGAAACCCTAATTTGAAAATGAAGAGTTATTTTGAAAGAAAATCGAAGAACCTTTGAGAAAACACTAAGAAGTTCATAACATGCATAGATCTAAGACAGATCTGAAAGAAAAATCGAAAAGCTCTTAAAGCTAGGGTTTCAGAGAACCCAGAAAAGTGAGAAAGACTTCGAAAGGTTACCGATCTAGCCGGAAAAGCCATGGATCCGACTTGAACGGTCATGGGTGGCCGTAAAAAGACCAGAGATAGAGGTTGAGCAAGGACTGGACCAGATCTCTTCGAGATCTGTCCATGGAATCACGAAAATAGGTAACCAGTAGACATAGGAGACGAGTACACGCCTCAAACCGCCATGGGGGTCCATGGATTAGGTGGGGATTGAAGGGAATTAGGGTAGATTTGGGTGGCGGCGGCTAGGGTTTAGGTGATATTGCAGAGAGAGTTTGAGAGGAAGGGTTCAAGGGCGGTGGGTGGTGAGAAATGATTTAGGGTAAGGGGTCGTTTAGGGGTTAAAAATGGTAAGGGGCAAGGGTGGTCGGTGATCTGAATGATCAACGGCCTAGATTAAAAGGGGTAGGTGGGGATCTGGGTTAGGGTAGGATTTGATTGGGTAAGGGTCGGGATTAAATTAAAATTGGGCTGGGGAATTAGGGTTCAATTTAAGCTAAAATTGAAATACAAATGGGTTGTTATTTAAATAGCCAATTTTTCCCTTTTTAAATTATAAGAAATAGTAAATGGCTTCTGAAGATTAATTTAAAAAAAGCTGAAATAATTTATAACATATAATTAAAAATTTAAAAATACGGGACCCCATTTTATAAATATAAAACCTAATTAAACCTTGAAAGGGCTAATATTGCAATTATATGCAATTTAGCTTTGAAAATACTAAATAAAATTGTAAAAATATGTAAAATTACCTTAGCCATATTTTGGCATAAATATAAAAATCCAATAGATGAAATACAGAAATAATAATTTTGGAAATAATTATTGGGGATTTTATGGATGAAAAAGGGAAATAAATCAATTTAAAAACCCTTAAAAATTATGAAACAAAATAATAAAAATGCTTGGACATGCTTATATATGCATATATATGCTATTTTGAAAGTATTTTTTGCATGTTGAAAATATATAGGAAAAATTGGGTATCAACAGTTGCACTATCCACGACTGAAGCTGAATATATTGCTATTGGACAATGTTGTGCACAACTGCTGTGGATGTCTCATCAACTTGGTGACTATGAATTATTTTTTAAGCCTATTCAAACGCTGATAATTCTAGTACTATATTTCTTTCAAAAAATCTTGTACATCATTCTAGAGCAAAGTATATAGACATCAAGCATCATTTTATTAGAGATCATGTTCTTAAAGGAAACATAGAAATATCTTTTGTTAGAACAACTGATCAATTAGCAGACATTTTTACTAAGCCTCTATTAGAGGATAGGTTTTGTGCTTTAAGAGAATTACTTGCGATTATTTGCATAAATAATAGAGTTTAGGACTTATATGCAATTAGGTTTATTTGTATGTCTAATATTTTATTTCTTACTTTTTCATTAATTGCGCCTCCATTTTCCCTCTCTTTTCCTCTCCTTTCACATCAGTTGTGTCGTTCAAAGATAGAAAGCCAATCATCGCGTCTGCTTAACTGATGCCTTTTCCTTTTCTGTACTCAACCGTCAGAATCATCAGAATCTCTCTTTTTAAGGTGGAAATCTCATTTCTCCATCACCTCTATCTCCTAGAAAACCCTTCTCCGAAGCTCTGCCCAAATAAAATTCTTCAATGGCTAAACACCCAAAAAATCCCTCTACCTCCACTAGAAAAAGTACCCGCTCCAGAGCAAAACCCCCTTCTATGCCCCCAGAACAAGTAGACCTAGGGTCCGATCATTCTGAAGGTTTTGCTTCCTCACAGGGCGATTTGTCTGACCATTCTCGAATCTTAGGAGAAAAAGCTTTAGGAAAACGACCCATGGAAGACCCCCCCTGTTTCCTCCACTCCAAAGAAATCCAAGGTAGATCTTTCTAGTTCCCTAGAGTCTGACCTGAATTTCTGGGATTCTCCAAATAGGGACGTTTTCATCGCCTTGAAAGACAAGCCCATTGCTCATGGAAGGGTAGTCGATCTTGATGACATGGAAACCCCAAATTGTAAGGTAAAAGATCTTTTTATTTATCAAGGGTGGTCAAACTTCCTTTCTGTTCCTCCGCCTAAAGTTTATGAACCCCTAGTAAAGATGTTTTATGCTAATCTTCGCTCTAGTAAACCTGATAAGCTGGAGTCCTTAGTGTTAGGTAAGCGCATTTTTCTTGATTGTGCCATGTTTGATTCAATCTTTCAGTGTAAGTGTTCTAGTTTCCCCATGCTTTTCAAAAATATCTGGCCCGATAATTTTGAAATTTCCTTTGATCAAGCTAAACGATGTATTGCTAAGTGTTCTTCTAAATCCCTCCCCAACCAGTTAGGCCCAAGTGATGTTAGTTTCGAAACTTGAGTCCTGGCTCATATTGTAGCAACTAATCTGCTTCCTCGCACTAGTTTCTTCTCCACCTTCTCTCAAAGAGACACCTTTCTGGTCTATTGTCTTGTGACCAAACTCAAAGTCAAGCTATCCTCCTAGGTCATCAACTTTATGATTGAAAGTGCAGAAGATACCACTAGTCTACCCTATGGCATGGCCATCACTCACATCCTAGAAGCTCACCAAATTTCCCTATCTGCATATCCTTTTATCTTTGTTTTGAAGTCTTACAATTCCAGAGCCTTTGCAAGTTTGGGGTATGTGAGTGTGAAAGGCTCACGGGTTAAGAAGCAAGAAGGTGAAGTCAAGCATGTTCCAATAGATTCCAAAGCCAAACCCTCTGCTTCCCATCCTAGCCCTAGTGATCCTGACCTTGCTGAAAGCTTCATGCCATTGACAATCAACTCTCTGCAATTAAAGATCTCCTCACAGCCACTCAGTCTACTATTGGTGACATTCATGCCATCTCTAAAGAAACAGGGTTTGATGTATCCAAGATAAGAGTTGTTGTTCTCAGAGTAAGGAAGAACGTTATCAAGGCATTCAAGGAGGTTCATGACAGGTTTGATGGACTGAGTGTTTCAGCCAATGCCAGCTTTGACCAACTGAAGGAGGCAATCTGCAATACCCTCGCCTACTTTCTGTGTCGTTAATGTGGATGTTTAAGACAATTTTTTTTCCTTTGCTGTTTTTGGACTGTTAATCAGTCGTTGGACAAATTTTTTCTTTTGTTCTGGTTTTTTTTTGCTATAACTTTGTTGCATATATTGCTATAAACTTTGGTTTAGTTCGTAGTTTGCTCTACCTATTCCCTCTTTGCTGATGCCAAAAAGGGGGAGAAGGATATATGTATGTATATGCACAGGTACTATGTATCTGCACAGGCACACAAAGTTTAGGCGATTGAAGGATACGTGCACTTTAGCAACCTGGCACCATTTGAGGGGGAGTCATAGATCCTCTGTATTTGCAGTCGACTACAAAAAAGCATCAGCACCTATAACTATGGACAAGTCAACTGCTCTCATTGAGGGGGAGTAAAATACAAAGAAGTCAACAGTTATTTATACATATATATATATATATTATTTTGTCATCATCAAAAGGGGGAGATTGTTAGATCTGATTTTAATGATGGAAATAATATATCTGTTCTATGTGCAGGAGCTCATGGATATCACTCAAAGATTGAAGGAATCGATCAGAGAAGATCAAGGAATCAATGGTTAGCTACGAGATGAAAGAAATCAATTAGAGAAATTAAGGAAAGCAATCCGAGATTAGAGAAGATCAAGGAATCAATGGACAGCTACGAGATGGAAGGAATCAAGGAAAGAAATCCGAGATTAGAGAAATCAATCAAAGACAAGACGGAATCAATCGAGCCTAGACTTAAGGAATCAAACAAATCAAGCGTATCCAAATCTGGAAGAAGCAAGATTTTGGGAAGCATACATGGAAAATCATTCAAGTCTCTCGTCAAACATAGCCGTTGCTGTATAACTTTATTCTTGAAAAGAATATTTCTTTCCAAGGATCAAATCTTTTGGTTTGTCAAATCTCTCCAGAAACCGAGCCTTCCACAAAGTATTTAAACTTGTATCTATACCCTAGAGCATATACTTTGATCAAGCCAAATACCCTCTCTTTCTTCTACTGCAAACAAACATTATAGCTCTACTAGATCTGATGTGTAACAAGTTAGAGAAAAAAGAGAGAACAACACTGGTGAGGCATTGTATCAAAAGAAACGAGTGATATAGGAACTAAGCTATTGGTGTAGATCACACCATTCTCTATGTACTCGAAGAAACTCATTCACTAAAAGAGAACTCCCTTGCAACCCAAGGGGACTGGAGTAGGATTCACACTGAATCCGAACCAGTATAAAAACTCCGGTGTCTTTAATTCCTGCATTCAATTTCTACATCTCAAATTCTGTCTTTACTAGTATCAGGCTCTTATATCTAGTCGACTAATTATAAAACTAGTCAACTGATAGCTATTAAGTTTAAAAATAAATAATTCCCCCCCCCCCCCCCTCTTGTGCTTTCATAGGGTACTTGTTTTTAACAATAATCTTATTTAATTTATGATAGTCCACACAAAGTCTCCAACAAGAGTCTTTTTTCTTAACCAAGAGTACTGGAGAAATACTAGCAGTGATTGTTTGAGCTTTCAACATGTCAGCCACAATCTCCTCAATTTTATTGTTAATGGAGGCCCAGCATCACCATTAACAATAATTCTCCTTGGTGGGCTTCAGCCCCAATTTTATTGACTGGATCCACGAGTCTTAATGAGCATCACAAAATTCTTCCCCATCCATAGCATGTACGGTCTTAGGTTTACATTGTGACCCGGAGAATATTTGTCATAATATTTGTAACATAAGTTCTTCTCCTTACACTCCTCAAATGATAATTTTTTATCTTCAGCCACTTTTGTCTTGACAACATTAGCAACTCGGGCTGGTGGGGTGGTAATGAAAGAGTGGTTTTGTGTGATAGGCATATTGAGGAGTGAACTTATGGGTCAATTGCTTACAAAGGAAATTAAAAGATTGTTTTTGTAGCTTGGCATATTGGTAAACTTCCAAAAGTGATTGAGGATTAGCCCATTGCACTAAGGGCTGAATATAAGGCTTTAATCCAACAATAAAACAAGTGACAAAATAGGGTTCCTTAAGGCAGGGATTAACAAGTGATTCCAAACAACGAAGCTCTTTGAATTTGGGAATATATTTTTCTACGTTAGTGACTTGGTCTAAATGATTAAATTGTAAAACAACTTGCATCCGTTTAGTGTTACCAAATTGTAGGCAAACATCTTCACAAAAACTAGTTCACGTCATCTTACCTTACTTATCTGCCACATAACTACGAAACTAGTTATCAACAAAGACTTTAAAATGAATAGCAACATAAGCCATCCTTTCATCATCAGCAACTTGATACAAATCAAAACAAAAAAAAATTGACAACGTATAACCCAACTTGTGGGGTTATGTTCATCAAACTCCAGAAAGGATAGCTTGGCTTTGGGTATTTTGGAAGCATTGTTGTATTGTGGTGGCCTAAGTTGAGGTTTTGACCCAGGAAACTAGCCCAAGGGCAGGGGATTAAAAGACCCAAATAAAATATTATGCTGATAAGTAGGGGTATGAAAATAAGTAGTGGGCTGAATATTTGTGTGTGAGTAAGAAACATTAGGGGTGACAGAAATAGGTAAGGTAACAGGGGGTGTGTAAGCTGAAGCTGACGGATTTAAGGGTGTTGAAACCAAAGGTTCAGTGCGAATTGTGTGAGAAAAATTGGTTAAGGGGAGTTACCATGAAGCGCAAGAGGAGACATTAACAGCTCCCTCATCGTTGCAGCTCCCTGATAAGTGTAAGCTGGAGTATTAGCTCGAAGAACACCAGCTGAAAATGCAGTGCTGGAGCTCGACCCAGATCCGATTTGGTATGAAAAAACAGGAGATCTAGAATTTAGGGGTTGTTTGACTTGATTCCCTAAAGCCATTTTCCCAACCACCTCTTCCACCTTCTAAAATGAAGCAGCATTTTGGATTCAAAAGAGGTCTGCCTGTCATCCACTTTTGCCAATTTGGTGTTGGTTTTAGCTGCAAAATTCGAAAACTGAGTCTCTAGTGATTTTAACCCTTCTTCAACAGAAGGATTTCATTCAGGATCTCCCATCTTTCACTGTCAAGACCGAAATTCTTATACCAATGTAACCCTTTTTGGATTTTTTCAATAAATAATCAATTGAAAGCAATAAAACAATAAAGAGAAAAATAGAGAAAAAATTTAGGATTTATTCATGGCTGAGCTCAATACAGAATATTCTCAAAGTTATAACCCTCCTAAAACAGTAAAGTGGGGCCAACCCTATATTGAGTAGACACTTAGCTAATTTCTAGAAAGATCTAATAGCCACGGCTGGCACTTTAAGGAAAACAGAAAAACATACTAATGGACTAAATCGACTATTGGGCTTTAACTAAAGTGGGCCTTAGAAAGGACCCAATATTCCGGCCCAAACGTAACAACTAAGAGATCCAATACGGTTCTTCTTCAACCTCCAATTTGATAATAAGCGATTTAGCAACACATTTTTATCCCTTTTCGCTATACTCTTTTTGGTGACTGCTCGGATATATGATGCTTTCTTGTTAGTAACATCATAAATCAAAGATGAGGATAGTATTATGAAGCCAAACGTGAGGGAAAGTCTCTGAAATATCTTTTATTGATTTGTTCTGCACTTAAATTCATGGTTCTTCACTAATAGATTCAAGTAACAAGAAATCGAAAATCTGCTACGTATATTGACACCAAAAAAGAACCTTCTCGTGTTTGTCACACAACCCTAAAGCTTAAGGTTTCGTCAAACGTGAGGCTTTCTTTTTCTTGTTTTCTGTATGTTGACGAATATTACGGATTTTGCAACCGGCGAAAAAGGGGTAAAAGGGCATCAATCCAATGAGCACTTGAACAATTGGACCATCTGGTACTCAAGCCCAAGCTAACTTCCATGTAAAAAAAAAGAAATAAAGAAAATATTAATAAAAAATAATATATATTTGTGCAAAAATAATAATATTAAGAAGGTAGATGTTATTTGTAGATTTGGTTCCACCACCTTTTGTTGGCTATAAACGAATGCACACCAAATATCGCGGATTTACTTTTTTTAAATTTCATACCAAGTAAAATAAATCACTTTATGCAGTGAGTTCGGTTTGGTTTTTGATTTGGTTTGATTTTTCGAGTTTCCTTGTGCACCCCTATCTACAATATTGTTAAGCTTAATTAGAAAAGGCGAAGACAATTGATTTTTTATAATTAGTGACTCAATTGCTTTGAATAAATTTATCTCTTTGTAAGGGTACTTTAAAATTTATGCTTTGAGCAATAATAATATGGACTCCAAAACAATGAAGGTTTTGCAAATTTGAATTAAGGAAGTTTTCAATTGTTACCCGAAGAAATTCTCCCGCCAGAAATTGTTTTGGATTCAAACTACAAATTCTCCCTTCTAGAATAATAATAATATACATACTTATTATGTGCTTATCGTTTAGACTAGTATCTATGAACGTGCGTTGCACGTTAATAATGGCACGTGATGGTTTAAACTTTTATTTATATGAAGAAACAATAAAATTTAATTAATGAAAGAAATTTTATGTATAATAATACAACAATCATCTAAATGGTATTATTACATTAGCATAATACGTAAATTCAAAAAAAAAGGGCATCATCAGAACTTACACAAATGATCAATTTAGTCATGTTAGTTAGATAATTATGTATTATTGTTTAAACGTATTTAATATGATGGATTTTTTTTCACCAAACAGTTCATTGATATCCAATATATCTGTAGAACTCCAAGCAAACATGCGTTGCACAATATTCCCGGTCAATCGTACAAAATTTAAGGTTAGNTATCCTCTTAATAATTTTTAATTTAAAAATGATGTCCTAAGTATACATTTCCTCTTTTGTTACCCAAATGGAAAATCATGTTAAGACAAATAATTCAATATTAGGGATTGAGCCGTGAGCATATGTTGTAAAAGTATTAAAAAATATTAGTCATTTTTAGTGTAGGAAGTCAAATTCTTGCGAACACGTTTGGTTGCACGTTATTCAATCAAATTTCTACAACAATTATAGAAAATAAGAAGTTTCATTTATCAAAGGGTAACACTTTATAATATTTCTATCCACAATAAAAATAGAATATGATAAAAATTATGCTCCTCCTAAAACAAATTTGCAACTCTTTCATTTACTATTCTATTATAACGATAGCATTAGTGGCTAATTTTTTTTTATTTCTAAATGTCTAAAGTAATAATACTATTAGAAATTAATTTATTTATTATAGTGATCACAAAGAATAAGCTATGATATTTAAAATATATATTCCTTCCATCTCCATAAATTTTTTTCTCACTTAATGGTAGTCTTTTTCATATGCATTAGGAAGAATTTCAACTATTTTTATATTCTTTCAACATAAATTATATATTTACCTGCAAAAAATAATCAATCAACTTTATGAGTTAATTTTGTTCTTTCTTATCCTCTTCTCTTATTTTGTAAGTATATCCATAGTGATTCACTTCCTTTGTTATGGACAATTATGCTATATAATTTGCTTATACTGTTTAATTTTTACTTAAAAGGTATGATGGAAAAAGAAGAAAAAGGTTAAGATTCTAATTTAATTAAAACAAATAATATAAAATCCAGAAAATTAAAGAATTTGACCTTAATCGAAACTGAAACATGAAGAGACAAGTCATATTGACGGGTATTATAAATAGATATTACACAAAAGTATAGTAAATAAATAAAAAAATTTAGATTCTATTTTAGTGAGCATGACTCATTCGTTCTCTCTAAACTCTAGATCGCACGTTTAACACTTTTAATTTCTTCCCACCTCATAGAGTAACTATGTTTACATGTAAAATAGAAAATAAAAGTATGCCATATCTACAAATTATAACTAAAAAGTTAAACTCACCTTAAAATCTGCAAGATAAAATAAAAGAGTGCAATGTTGCAGATGAAAACTCAATATTTTAGCACCACAAGAATTTGCTTTCCGCAACATAAGTTTTAGCAATATTATCAATTGCATATTTGCACAAAATTGTATGGTAGTTGCTTTCATTTGATCTTGTACCTAATCTTCATGAGTCTGTTCACAGTTTTTACGATATACAAGTAATTTTTGTTTACTGAATATAAAGGACAGAGAATTCAACGACCTATCTCTAAACCTTTCATTTAGTTTTTTAACTAAATAATCATGTCTCTAAACAAAATAAAGAATACCTACATATTTTGCGTTTCTCGGTAGAACAAATTTGTTCCTTCTTAAATTAAATAATACTTCTTGAAAAGCTATTTTCTTTTGTATTTAAAGATTTTTGTATTGAAAAATTGTATTCCATCTTAATGAGAACTTGTCTTGTTTATTTAATTTATATTTTATTATTTGACGAAAAATTGCTTCCTTATTGAAGAGTTCTTTTTCCTCCTCGTTTTTTTTTTTTTTGTTCAATATTACACTGATTTACTAAAGTAGTAAACATAACAATGACTTACCAGTTGCAACTTAAATTTTAGAATAGACCAAATTAAGATATTAATTAAAAAGAAAAGAATATAAAAAATAAAAGGGACATCTTGTTTTGTGCTTTAACTTTTAAATAAATTTTATACTCTCTATGCATGGATATATGACATATTATATCCTTTTTTCTATTTGTTACTTTTTACTTTTAGTTGCTTAAAAGTACCATA
>NC_032000.1:24489069-24516195 GCF_001879085.1 Nicotiana attenuata | reverse complement strand
TATATATATATATATATATATATATATATATATATATATATATATATATATATATATCCTGTTTCTAAATGGATTTGGACAATATAATACGTTTTCAAATTAAATTAGTAATAGAAATTTTTTAAGAAGTATATCCTAAAACTAATACGATTTTAATGCTAATGTCTTGAATTCCGATGTCCTTTTATTGTGAGTTATTATGCTTAATATTAAAAGGTTATTTTTGTAATCCAACATTTTATTCACGCTTTTATAATAATATAGATAGATAGATAAGCTAATAATTTTACTAACTTTTTCCTTTGCAGTATAGAAATTATACTCTTTACTTATATATGTAATGAATTTTCACATTATCCGTTTATTCAGGTTTGTAGTTCCACTTTTTATGGATGAATTTCAGAATTTATTTTTGTAGGTAACCTAATAGTACAAAAATTCTTAGTAATGTACAAAAATTAAACTCTATGGTTAATTAGCTTTATCCTAACAACTTTTGGTATCATTATCAATTCAAATCTCTTGCTGACCGAGATTGACTAAGATTGAACCTGATCCAACGTACCAGATTTCTATATATACCTTCCTTAATACACAATCTGCATTGTATCTTTTTTTTTTCTCCCTTCAACAATGGTTTCCTTCAAAACTCTTTTAATTTTCTTTTTGCTTTTAGTTATTAGCAGTTGTGATGCTTATCAAGTTTCTCATGACGGAAGAGCCATCACCATTAATGGTGAAAGAAAAGTTCTTTTATCCGGTTCCATTCATTACCCTAGAAGCACTGCTCAAGTAAACCCTAGTTTGATTTCTTACTACTATATATATATTCTTTGCTACTCTTTTACGATCAGTGTATAAAACTGAAAAAAAATTGCTTTGTTTTGGTTGACGTTTTTGTAGATGTGGCCTGATCTGATAAAGAAAGCCAAGGAAGGAGGACTTGATGCAATTGAAACCTATGTATTCTGGAATGCCCACGAGCCACTTCGTCGCGAATACAACTTTACTGGAAATTTAGATCTGATAAGGTTTTTGAAAACAATTCAAGATGAAGGACTCTATGCTGTTCTACGTATTGGACCTTATGTTTGCGCTGAATGGAACTATGGGTATGTAATAATCAAGCTAGATTAATTATTTCACAATTAACCCTAAATAGTTCATTAGTGTATTGGCCTTTAATTTTTATTCGTGTTTTCATGTTTTTATTTATCTCCTTCACTTGTGCAGAGGATTTCCAGTGTGGTTGCACAATATGCCTGGCGTTCAGTTGCGCACAGCCAACAGCGTTTTTATGGTAATACACATAATAAATTTTGCACAAGCAAATCTAGAACCTAAAATCAGTTTTATTAAATTTAATATGTATACATAACTTGAACAGAAAACAATAATGAATTCAGTTGAATTTGCACAAAAGAACTTTAAATCCGTTTTTGATATTATATAGTGTAATTTTTAAGCAACAAAGCATTATTTTTGACTGTTTTCCTAATATCTATGAATTTTTTTTTCTTTTGTGTATTAGGATGAGATGAAAAACTTTACACAATTGATAGTTAACATGGTGAAAGAAGAGAAGCTATTTGCATCTCAAGGAGGTCCTATTATTCTTGCACAAATTGAGAATGAATATGGTAATGTAGAGACATCTTATGGAGATGCTGGTAAAGCTTATATTGATTGGTGTTCAAACATGGCTCAATCTCTTAATATTGGAGTTCCATGGATTATGTGCCAACAGAGTGATGCTCCCCAACCCATGGTAAATTGTTCTTATTCTTCTTACATATATTAATATAAGATCTGTTGTGTTATCATTTTTATTAGGTTACCATAAATCATTAGAATTTATTTGTAATAACTTTATAATGGTATGATTGTGCTAAAAGTTTTACAATACCGGTGCATAAAAGTTAATATTCTTATGTATAAGTAGTATTACTTTTGAGTGTATTGATGGAATAAAACTATATTTTGTGACAGATAAATACGTGCAATGGCTGGTACTGTGATCAGTTTACTCCTAACAATCCCAATAGCCCAAAGATGTGGACTGAAAACTGGACTGGATGGTAAGTTATAAAAACAAATGTTTTTTTTTTTTTTTTTATTATCTCTAATTAAAATTATTTTTAATTTACATAACTCTTAAACTCATAAAGGTTCAAGAATTGGGGTGGCAGAGATCCTCATAGAACAGCAGAGGACCTTGCATTTGCTGTTGCAAGATTCTTTCAAACTGGTGGCACGTTCCAAAATTACTATATGGTGAGTTATAACGAGACCATACTATTAATTCTCTTTCTATATTTCCTTTAATGTTCTTTTTTCAACTTACAAAAAAAATATATATATCGTCATATATTTTTTCAGTATCATGGCGGGACAAACTTTGGCAGAACAGCTGGCGGTCCATATATTACCACTACATATGATTACGATGCGCCACTTGATGAATTTGGTAATAATTTACTTTAATTTTAACCCTGTTAATTTTAATGTTATTTATGAATTTTCAATTAACTAAATTTGATTTTTTTATTACTTAAGGAAATTTGAATCAGCCAAAATATGGGCATTTGAAAGAACTTCATGATGTATTGCATTCGTTGGAGAAAACACTAACCAGTGGCAATATTTCAAACAATGATTTGGGAAATTCCGTTTCGGTAAGTTTATAAAACATTTAGTGTATTATCAATATTATTTTTTTTGTTGTTTATTAAAAAAATATTTTATGTTTAACGTTCTTTTTTAGGTTACAATTTATGCTTTGGATAACAAATCAAGCTGCTTCTTGAGCAATGCAAATACAACCACAGATGCCACCATCACTTATGAAGGTGTTAAATACAATGTTCCAGCTTGGTCTGTTAGTATTCTTCCAGATTGCAGGACTGAGGTTTACAACACAGCAAAGGTAAGTAAAACCTTTAATTTGGTACATTCAATTTAACTTAAAACAAAATTAATTTAACTTATATTCACCGTTCGATTAAAGAAAATTATATCAATGTAATTTAACATGACATAGAAAAGTTACTTGCCTTTTTTGGTTTTTTGAGTTTAGTAATTCCACTTATTGTGGAAGTTACATAAAATTACCTCCTAAATTGTATTACGCTAGTAATATTCTCCCTCCGATCCACTTTAAGTGATTTTTTGGCTTTTTTTTTTGTGATCCATAATATTTAGTTTTTTCAAATATGAAAAATGAATCAACTTCTTTTTCCAAAGTTGCCCTTAGAGTAAAGAGCGTAACAGTATTTGTTATATTTTTAATGAACAAATTCTGGTTAATATGGTCAATTACATTGTTAATTAGTGTTAAAAGGTGGATTTTTTAATGTGTGAAAATAGCAAAAAAATCACTCAAAGTGGACCAGAGGGATTAATAGTTAAATTCATACGACTTATCTGGTAACTACTTAAATTTTTGATATATTGAATATTAATTTAATTTTATATCATAATATTATAGGTGAATACTCAAACTTCCATCATGGTGAAGAAGTCAAATGAGGGAGAAAGTGAGGCAGCTTCTCTACAATGGTCATGGAGGCCTGAGAAACTTGATGAAACTGTACTACTTGGAAAGGGTCACGTTTCTGCAAATAAATTGCTTGATCAAAAGGTAGCTGATGATGTTAGTGACTATATGTGGTACATGACAAGGTAATTAATTGCTCTTTTTAATTTTCTCTAATTGCTTTGAACTACAATTTTTTTTTTTCCAATTACAATGTTGAATTATTATTTTTCTTTTATTTGTTAAAACAGTTTTAACCTTGGCAAAGATGATCCAATCTGGAGTGATGATATGACCCTTAGAGTGAATGGCACTGGCCACATCTTACATGTCTATGTCAATGGCCAATATCTAGGTATTAATTCATAATGTATATTTTTATTTGTTTTTTAGTTGTTAATTTGAATAATTGGTTGCTAAACATTGTACTTTTTTTTTGCAGGGTCGAAATGGGCAACATATGGAATCTTCAATTATGTCTTTGAAAACAAGATTAAATTGAATCCTGGAAAGAATCAGATTGCATTGCTTAGTGCTACTATTGGCCTTCAGGTAACTTTATTTTGTACACTTTGTATATTTCCTTACACTATATCATGTGAAGACTACCTACAACAACAGATAATTGTGTATTTCTTTCTAATTTGGTAACTTAAAAATAACTCTTTAGTTTATGTTGACTACTGAATTACATAATTTTTGGAATTTAACAGAACTATGGAGCTCGTTTTGATTTGGTTCAAACTGGAGTCCCTGGTCCAGTTGAAATAGTTGGAAGAAATGGTGATGAACGTGTAGTTAAAGATTTGTCTGCACACAAATGGTCGTACAAGGTTGATCTGAATGGACTTGAAAATAAGTTGTATGTTGGAAATCCACGCTTTGTATCTCAATGGCAATCCCATGATGTTCCTATTAATAGGATGATGACATGGTACAAGGTAACATACATATATCATCTAATTTATTTGCACGTTACCAATTAATGTTTATTAAACAAATTTACTTGTAGTTATATTATAAGTGACTTAATTATTCGTATCTATTACTGCCAATCAATATATAGAATTTAAACTCATTTTGTGTTGTGACAGGCTACTTTTAAAGCTCCATTAGGTAATGATCCAGTGGTTGTGGACTTACAAGGTTTGGGCAAGGGGCTAGCCTGGGTAAATGGTCAAAGCATAGGTCGTTATTGGCCAAGTTATTTGGCAGAAGAAGATGGCTGTTCTACTGACCCTTGTGATTACCGTGGTCCATATAGTGATAAAAAATGCAATTCCAACTGTGGTCAGCCTACTCAAAGATGGTTAGTTTCACATCATAATTTTTTTTGTTTTTTTTTTTACACTATAAGTGTATTTTAACATGTTACTGATCTTAATAATTAATTGTTTTGTAGGTACCATGTTCCACGTTCGTTCATGTCCAACGATGGTGACAACGAGATAGTGTTGCTTGAAGAATTCGGAGGCAACCCATCACTTGTGAATTTCCAAACAGTTAGAGTAGGAAGTGCTTGTGGAAATGCATATGAAGATAAGTTGATGAACATATCATGCCAAGGTCGACCAATTTCTGCTATAAAATTTGCAAACTTTGGTGATACACAAGGGACTTGTGGTTCTTTTGAGAAGGGAAGCTGTGAAAGCAACATTGATCTACTTTCTATAATCCAAAGGGAGTGTGTTGGCAAGGAAAATTGTTCTGTGGCTGCATCTGAAAGTATTCTTGGATCGACTAATTGTGACAATATTGCCAAGAGGCTCGTGGTCGAGGCCATTTGCTAGTTTTTGCAAGTCTTAATCTTTTTTCTTTTTTCTTTTTTCTTTCTTCAGAATATAACAAAATTTAGTTGTTAATTCTTAGATTTTGATCGGGTGGTTTAATTTCTCCTTAGAATGTGATTTAGTGATAAATCTGATGTATTCTATGAGTAGAGAATTAATAGATTTTACCGAGATTTTCAACTTGTTCGAATTTTATTCAAGATGTGGCAATAGTTTACAAGCTTCAGTTTAATTTGACTTGTCTCTGTTTGGATCAACAATCTCAAACTCTTCACGATGAAAATTCCATGGTTAAATTAATAATCTTCACATCTGCTCAATACTCTATAGTATTCAGTTTTAATATTTTTTCTCTCTTCTAGAGCGTTCAAACCAGTGCTATAGCGTTTGATGTGTTCAATGTTCATTATCGCATAACACGACTTTAGTAAACTGATCATAACATTGTATAGTCTAATAAGGATCCATTTCGCTAACGTCAATTTTAGTTCAAAAGTCATTATCAAAATTTTCCTATATTAAGAGTTATACTGTTTTGAAATTATGTCTTATCTCATTCATACATGTTTCTTTCCTTTTACTTTATTTCATCTTGTCTTGCGTCCAATCGCTCATTGAACTCTTAAAACAATATTTCCAATTCCAAAACGACACCTATGACATATAATTTAATTATGAGCACCTACCTTTCAAATCATCTATTGCTTCAGGGAAGGAAATATATTAGCAGATGCATTAGCCATGAAGGAGCAGATAACAACTGTACTAATGGTTTTATAATGATCAAGATGTTGCAAGATTGCTTGTTTTAGCCAATTTAGTGATAAAACTTAGGACCGCTTGGAGGGTAGAACACTTGTCGAGTGTTGGTCGCGGTCTACCAATTTTTTGTCGTGACAAATACTTATCGCATCCTATACATAAGTAAAACACTTGTCGAGTGTACCTCGCGGTCCTCCATTCGATCGTGACAAATACTTATACCTTATGTCAGGATCGAAAAAAGGAGGTATTTAATAAAACAAACCTTGAACAATGATAAATCGGATAATAAAAGAGAAGTATACCAAAAGAGACAAAATATTTAACGTGGTTCGGTCAATTGACTTAGGTCCACAGGACGAGATGAACAATTTACTATATAAAAGAGAGCACAAAATACAGAAAGAACAATCTCGCGAAGAGGCAAACACAAATTTCTCACTAACACTTGTCCCAAAAAGTTCTCCCCCTCAACAAGATTCTCAAACCCCGTAGGCACTATATTGTGGATGCTACTGAATGAGAAGAAAGGATCCTCAGTTTATAAAAGTCCAAAACATTTTCCTACAAGAAAAGGAACTAGCCAAATATGAGTGATTTATAATTTTTTTTTACAAGAAGGAAAATACAATTATGGTAAACATGCTGTCCTTTCTTTCGAGAGATAAAAAAATTTAATATGATAAAAAAAACCAAGACAAACACTAACACCTTATACATAAGCAGAAGTATTAATATTTATCCCTGGCAAGAATTGTTTTTCAGAAAACAAAAAGGTTAGTTGGCATGCACGTGGTATGGAAAGACTAGAACTCAATAATAAGACAAGAAACTAAATAAGACTGGCACTTATATGAAGTTTATTCATTTCACAACTTCATTTTATGCACAACCACTACAAGTGACCATATACGGCCCCATAAAATTTACATGAGAAACATATTAAAGTATAACTAATTACTCAACCCACGAGTGATGATTTGCACTTTCAGAATACATAAAGCGTAGAAGGTAAACGAGGGCTGATTAGAACTTCCACTTGATTTACCTTAGGCAAAGTAACGCCTACGCCTTCTGTCATGTCTATTGGCGTGTTTGATGGCGTACTAAAATCAAAACCTTGAAGCAAGCGACCAAAAGTAAGATGTGTCACTAAAGCCGCAAAACTTATCCCTGGACACGACCGTCTCCCAGAACCAAACGGAATAAATTCAAAATTCTGACCGCGAGCATCTATATTTGCTTTGCTCATCAAGAATCTCTCAGGCATAAACTTTTCGGGCTCTGACCAAATTTCAGGATCACGGTGTACTTTCCATGCATTGATATGTAGACGAGTACCTTTTGGAATGTGGTAACCAGCCACTTTACAATCTTGCACTGCTTCGTGTGGTAAAAGAAATGGAACGGGCGGATACAAGCGCAATGTTTCTTTAACGATAGCTTGAAGGTACACTAAATTTTTTATGTCAGTATCTTCAACCCACCTCTCTTTACCCACTTTCATGTCTATCTCTTCTTGGGCTTGTTTCATAACATGTGGATTGTTCAGTAATAAGGACATTACCCATATCAAATGAACAGCGGTTGTGTCATTGCCATCTAAGATCAAACTCTGCATACATTATTTAATTTTGTTACAGATTGAAAACAAATGTAATTACACCGAATCCCAAAATGGGGTGGAAAATATGGTATTGCGTCATCAGTTTATGCATTTAGGATACGCAAAAATTGTAACCACAATAAAAGTCGTAGTTATTTCGACAGGTAGTCTTTGGCAATATTCCTAAATGTGTATCAAATGGGTACTCCTTTTATAGTTTATACAACCAAATTTCTCTTATAGTCTATTCTAAAAGAACGAACTCTTTATAAATTTGAAAGCAAATTAACTTAAACTATTATTTTTACCCTTAATAACAATCTTTTATAACCACACATTTTATAAGATGCAGAACAAAGCCAAATTTCCATATACTGTCCACCTAGGGGCACTTTCATCACTCGTTAATAGTTTTCCATTTTTTTTGCCTCTGCCGTTACAAAAGTATCACATATTTGTCCTTATATTTTCAAATCCAGCTAACGAAATCTAAAACAGAAGGAAAAATCCAAAAATTGTTATGGAAAAGGGAAAAAGTGTTCTCCTCGTATAGTTGAGGGGCAAGTTTTGCCCTTTGAAGTTTTCTTCATGATAATTCTAATTCATATTTTCGCCCATTCTTCACCTAGTACACAAAGCACTCATTCATTAAAATGTTGTTATGGATACACGAGCACCTAGCACTTATTCACTCAGAAAACATCACTTATTCATCTCACAAAAATCAGTCTGTCGCCATCTACCTTTTTCTACCCTATAAGGCCACTCATTATAACCACTAGTTTCCATTATAGCCTCGTGCACTAAACTCCCGTTCTGTGCAAGATTTAGGGAAGAACCGTATCACAAAAATTTATCGTATGCAGTCTTACCCTACATTTCAACCGTACCAATCTCCATCATAGCACCATCGTGAAATCAGCTTCCTTCACAATTACTCCACCACAACTCTCTTCTTCTACCTCTTTTCAGTCATACGCCCACATAAACCACTAGAATTGATAGCACTCACTCTCACAGGGATTAGAACACACCAACGACCGATTGCTCTCCTCCATTAGTACACACAACACATATATGGAGCACACAAATTCATTTTTACTATCTATGTATCTCTCTATTAAAAGCCCCACTGATTCCATTAACATAACCATCATGTGAACCGTTTAACCCTTACACCATCATGTTATCTGAATTTGAAAATAATGGCAGATCTGCGGGACGTTTGGAGGGGAAAAACATGTCCAACTATTAACGGAGAGTGAAAGTGACTCTAGGTGGATACTAAAGAGTCAATTTTTGGACCTTTTCCATACAAGATATTTAAAACTACAAGTTTCAAAGTTATAGCAAAACAAATGCTATGACATGTTTAAATTTACTAGTTTTAAAATTCTTCCTTCTTTTCTTAAACCTCGTGCAAGTGTAATAAGTTCATATAAATTGAAATAGAGAATGTACAAAACTAAACAGCAATGACGACATAAACTTACCAAGACTGTTGACTTGATCACGGTGGCCTGAGAAAAACCATAGGCTTTGAATTCATTAAGTTGTGTCACCTTAAGCATGGCATCCATGGCATCTTGATCCTCATTGTTTACGTCCTTCTTCATCATATGGTCATCCAACCATCCTTGAAGAATAGAATCTAAGTCTTTGTAGATTTTCTTCATCAATTTTATATGACCTTGGAAATCAAAGTATTTAAACAATGGGAATGGAATTGCATCATATAAAACAATTTGCCCTACAACATACATGATGCCCTTAAATGCTTTCCTGAAACGTTGTGCCTCTTCATCCTCCTCTATGTTGCAATATCTCTTGCCACAAATAGTCTTCACGACTATGTTTAAAGTCAATTGCTCAAACCATTTACTTATATTCACCTTTTGTATGTTGCTTTTCACTAGCGTCAACGAATATAATTCTTTGATGCTAGTTTCCAATTCAGAAACACGTATGTGTTTCATTTTCTCGAGTTTAGTACTCGAGAGTACTTGTTGTAGGGCTAATTTGCGCACTTGATTATAATAAGGACCAAAATTAGCATAAGTAAACCTCGCATACTTGTACCCGATGCTTTCACCAGCCATAGAAGTTGGTCGGGCGGCGAAATCCTTATCATGCGTTGTGAGACAATCCTTAGCTGCTTCCCAATTGTTGACAATCAAATAGGGATACATCCCTATTTTCAGTGTGAAGACAGGCCCATATTTATCGGCCAAAGCGCCCAATACTCGGGGAAATGGGATATTCTTATCAGTAGTACCACTCAGTTGACGAAGATGGCCTATAATAGGCCATGCCCCAGGGATTTCAGGGGCTAATTTTCTTGATGTAAGTGTTCTTCTCCATAAGATAATAGACAAGAATACAAAGGCTAAAAGCCCTATAAGAGCTTGAAAATGGGAAGAAAAATGATAATCCATTATTTCTAAGGAAAAGGAGGCTAGAACTGACTAGGAAAACTATATTGCAAAATGTTAGAGACTTTCTCTGTTAGTGCAGAACAAGGTCCAAGTTACTTATGGGAGATGATTTGATTTTTACTTTATGAAGTATCCACTTGTTTAGTGTAGAATCATGTACTCCCTCCGTTTTAATTTAGATGAACTTTTTGAAATTTGTAATGTTAAAAGTTTAAGGGGTAAAAGCTATATAGGGTCATGACATTTATGTGGTTATAAAATCTTTTTATTAAAGGTAAAATGAAGAATTTAAAATTAAATTATTTCCAAATATAAAAATATATCATTCTTTTTAGAACGAATTAATTAAAAAAATTTGTTATTTAAATTGAAACAAAGGGAGTATCTCTTATTTCAAGCTGCAAGTAAATTATTGAAGCAACATAACTTGTAGAACAAAAGGGATATGTTTGCAGCATATGATCACGTGAATGCATTGTAAGGGGGAATCTCTTTATCATTATTTTTGCATTTTGTCGTCCACATATTTACTTCTCCCTTTACTTTTTTAGTCCTGCCAAATGCCAACAACCAAATATATATATATATATCTTGCATACGACAACAAGCTAGCTAGCTTAATTAGACATTCAGATGTAGTGACGAAAATAAATTGAAAATATGGGGTAATTAGAATAATGAGGAGAGAATATTGATTAAATGCACCAGTAACCTTCTTGTCCCGAAAAGTTTTAAACCCAGAAGCCACTGAAATTTGATATTTAGAGCCCGTTTGGCTTAGCTGATTTAGGGTAGCTGATAAGCATTAGGTGCTGAAAAGCACTTTTAAGTGCTGAAACTGATTTAAAAAATAAGCACTTACGTGTTTGGATAAAAGTGCTGAAATTAATAATATGCAGCTGAAAACTGAGTATACGAAGAGTTTTGTTTTAAAAAGAAGTATTTTAGGGATAGAATCGTAAATATTTTGATCAAACTTAAAGTGCTTATAAGCTGAAATTTGATAAGTTGGGGGAGACCAACTTATGACTTTTGGCTTATTTTTGGCTTATAAGCACTTTTAATTTTACCAAACGCGTAGATAAGCAAAAAAATGCTTATAAGCCAGTTTGACCAGCTTATAAGCTTAGCCAAACACCCTCTTAATCTTGCCCCTTAACTCTTCAGGAATCTTATGAGCAAATTTTATGAAATATGCACAAGGTTTTGGCCCTCCAATTACCATTCTCCTATGGCAGACTGTACAAATAAATATGTGGGTTAATACTAATATAGTGATACAATGAGAATAATAATACAAAGATTGTTATGTGGTAAATAGGATTGTCTTATTAAGGGTTTTTGTAGTCCGAAATTAATAATACAGTGTTTGGTTATCGATACTAAAATCCGCATAACTTATGCAAAATTAACATTGAAAGCCAAACACTAGATGTAGTACTAATTATGTGGAGAAAATATTGATTCATGAAAATATTTTGTACCAAAACCAAACAATATAGTACTAATCCAAGAGTTCTACTCTTTCTGCTTATGTTATAAAGGCATACACAATTGTTGTTTTTTTGCAATTTAATTCTTACACATCAGAATAATATTTTTTCTTCGGCTAGGGGAACAAGTAATCTATGAATAAATGCTATTCCATTCATCTTAATTTGTATGAAACTATTTTCTTTATAGTTCATGCAAAAAAATGACCCATTATTTATATTTTGAAAATAATTTATATTTATGCAATAACATATTTATAGTTGCACATAATATATATAACTCATTTTACCTAAGTTCAAAAGTCTTTCTTTTTTCTTAAAATTCATGCCAAAAAATATCAATAATATGATCAGCCAATGTCCGATAGGAATCAGTCGAATGCGTCACATACTGCACCACTTCAATGGGTCATGCCACGTCAATATCGTGGGTTGAGGTCTTATACAATGAATGATATGAGTCAATCATTACACAATCAATCACTCAATTTTGACTCAATTATCCTTCATTACTCGGTCTTTACTTGTACTAGCATCAATGTTTTCAAATGCCTTTTTTTCGCACAAGTTTTTACTACTAAAAAAAAAGTTATCATAAATACCTAAAACGTAATGCTATACTGCGAATTACTTTAACAAAAATTTAGCCGTTAAAGTAATTCGCAGTATAGTACTGCGTATTATTAAAAAATTATTTTTTTAAGAAATTCGCAGTACAATACTGCGAATTATTTAAACGCAGTATAGTACTGCATTTCACTCTGATTTTTGGGCCCACCAATAATTAACTGACATAACAATAATTCAAATACATAAAACGTGGTATTGTACTGCGTTTTACATAAAAAAAAGTTCTGCACCCCAAAATTCTATCACATGCTGTGCGCACATGTGTTGAAGTGCTTTCAACAAGTTGGATATGGGGCAACAAACTATATTGATAGGCAATACAGTGTTGCTGCATATGTAGACACGTATAGTGGGAAGTTGCAGCCATTAGGTGCTGAGCATTATTGGCCGCCGGAACCTTTTAAGATGGTATGTAACAAGGACTATTTGCGCAAGCTGCAGGTGCAAAAGAGAACGCGTATACGGAACCAAATGGATGTTGGTGACACCGTTTATGCGCGTACATGTCGCATATGCTCGCAAACAGGACACGACCGTCGTAAATGTCCTTCAGGTGGTGTGCGTGGCGGTGGTAATCCAGCTCTTGGTGCAAGTTCGTCGAATGTACCCAACTATCAAGGATACCCCTAGTCTTTTGTTTTGGTATTGTTTTTTGTAATACGTGTTTGTACTTGTGTATGTTGCAATACATATCAAATAAAATTATGTTCCACAATCTGGAGTGAGTGAAGAAAAAGCTGTTTAATTGCAGGAAAATGTAATATGTAAAGCGTGGTTTGATAGTTTCATATAACAACACAAGCACTTAAACTTAACTTCCACTTAAATTAAAATAAAATTTAGTACAACAAACAAGGAAAACATTACTACAGCACAAACACAAACGTAGCAGGCCAACATAATAAAAATACATGAAATATGAAAAATACACTAAACACATACATGCCAATGTTTAGTCCCGATTGCCATTTACTCTCCGCTCCAACCACTTAAATCGTTCTTCCAGTTGTTCTTTTTCTTCTTCTACCTCTTTCAGTTTCGCATTCACCTCCGCAAGTTCCCGTTTATATTTTTTTTACGTTCCTTTTGTGCTTCACAATTCCGTTGTGCTTTCCATTTTTCTTCTCCCACCTCCTTCAGTTTCGCCCTCATGTCTGCAATAATTCTATTGCTTTCTCTTTCTTGTTCCCGTTGGCCTAAACACACATTATGAAGATACTGCAGTTGTTCTCTGTAGCATTCCTGATAACATGGTTCATCAACCCATTCCTCAAAATCACAAATAGGTTCACCGGGAACCTTGTAAAACTGGTTCATACAGTGCCAGTAGCAGCGTCCAACTTCACCATCGTCCCAACAATTTTGCATCGAGCATTCTTTTCCACAGTTGCACTTTGGTGGACGAAGAGGTTGAGCCATTTAATGAAATATTTGCTTTTAGTAAAAAAAACCTTACTTTTAAAGAAATATTTACTTTTTGTAATTTTTGAGAACACAAAATAACTACAATGAGCCCATTATTTATAGGCGAGGACAAAATACTAAAGCGTGATATAGTACTGTATTTTATGGAGTTGTCTTGTCGTTCTGAAAAAGATGAAAACCATGTGAAAAAAGCTGCTTTATTGCAGAAAAATTTAATACTTAAAGCGTGGTATAGTACTACGTTTTATGGAGTTGTCTTGTCGTTCTGAAAAAGATGAAAACCATGTGAAAAAAGCTGCTTTCTTGCAGAAAAATTTAATACTTAAAGCGTGGTATAGTACTACGTTTTATGGAGTTGTCTTGTCGTTCTGAAAAAGATGAAAATCATGTGAAAAAAGTTGCTTTCTTGCAGAAAAATTTAATACTTAAAGCGTGGTATAGTACTGCGTTTTATGGAGTTGTCTTCTCGTTCTGAAAAGATGAAAACCATGTCAAAAAAGCTGCTTTCTTTATGTTTCCTTTGTGCAGTGATGGTTTTAGTTCTACTGTTTGTTTTTGTGTTAGGTTTGCAAGGTTTGTGTTTGTGTTGTACTGTTTAAGTAAAATTGCTGTTCAAACGCAATTAAAATTAAATTGTTGTTAAAACATAGTTGTTACCATTATTTACATAATGCACTATTTACACAAAGTAAAAACATAAGTAAATCAGTGAGTCCCGCAGCCTGTGTGCTTCAGTGCTGCTGCTGGCCTAAGTCGCATCCCCTGTCGCCCGGGTACACTATCTGGATCATCGTCATCAAGCCGCCTCTTTATGTGAGGATGTGCAGCAGCATCGACACCACAGCTGGCAGGATCGGAAGAATAGGCCGTCGGGCTGTCAGCAACCTACAAAACAAATAGCATGTGAAAAAGTATATTTGTATTGTACGTGTTGAGTCAAAAAACATTTTCTCACCGTGGTCTCGTCGGCCGCCTGAGTATATGCATCCGTGGTGTCCTCATCAAATCATGTAGTGGCCTCAAAGATGGGCTGGGACGAAACCTTCATAAGAAAGTTAAAAATTAATTAATGTCAGCTCATTAAGGAAAAGAAAACAAATTGAAATTTTAAAGTAATACAAACATACCTGCGCCTATGGCAGATCCGCATCAACCGCCGGGGATGAGGCATAACTCAACCTGCGCCCGCTATCCATGTCCCGGGTGGGCCGATCCTCAGCTGCGGTAGATGGGCATGCAAAGTACTGGTCTACATCCCCGTCGAATGTACCCGTGATCGATAATGCTCCTGACGGGGTAACCTGCGATGCTGGCAGAGATAGCTGAAGGTTGTACGACGGCATGCTGCTGGAAGGCTCATCTACCTGAGGTCCATAACCCGGCCGATCATCTCAAAGAGCCTCATCTCCAAAATCCCCATCATGTCCCTAAACAGGTGGGCCAACAGGTGCCTCCTAGCCCCCTTGTTAGGGACCACCTCCTCGCCGTCCCCCACGACCCCCGCGACCCCGTGGGGCACCCCTTCCTCGTGCCCTACCCCTGCCTCGTAGGACACCCCAACCCCGGTGGTAGTCCTCTGGCGCCGCATACTGAGCCTCGTGGTCCAACCTCGCGGTATCTCTCGCCTGAAACAGGGTCCGACGAGCCACCTGTGCCACCCGCCGGCTATAGTCAACGAGTGCAACATTGTCGGCATGCTGCTGCATCTCCTGTCCCAACTGGTAGAGGTGATGATGCCCAATAGCCTGTGAAACATTTAAAATATTAATTAAATAACGCTATATCACAATTATAAGATATTAATAATCCACAAAAACATACCAGTGCGTCGTGCCTCCCGGCGTATGGTCTGTAGCGCTCGCTAAGTACATGAATGGGGTTCCCGATCATCAGTCGGGTGTGACAGCGGTACCATGACGTATACAGATGAATAGTGGCCTCCTGGGTAAATGTAGGTGGTGGCGGAATACGGTGACCTCGCTCTTCCCAAATATGGACCTGCTGCTCTAGCCATCCCATATATATATATCGTCCACCCTGGCACGGTCGTCCCGCTGATAGTGTGTAGCCACCCATCCAGGCTCCCCCGGTATAGGCTGGGGATGGTGAAACTGGCAAAGCACACGCTCTGTGGCATGATACTTAACCATATCTAAGAAGATCATCGGGACGGAGGTGCTCCAAAGCAGTCGGTCGACTGAGCAAATATCGGGCAGCTGAGCTAGCAACTCGTCGCTGTATCGCATCCAGATGAACTACCAAATAATAACATAAAAGTGAGTATGCGCAATACAACTCAATTTAAAACAAGCAAGTGTAGGTACATATTTACCTGTCCGTCCACCAGCATATCTAACACATCCCTGACAAGGGGGAGATTATGATGAGCATCGCTCCCTCGGTAGTTCCCACGCCGGAGAATCCACCTAGAAGCTAGAGGGAGAAACGGGTAAGCCTCACCGGGCGCAAGTGGTGGTAGAGGTGGCTGCAACGACATGATCCGCTGCCAGGCCCAAACCTAAGATAAAAGGTTGATGTAAAATTTATGAGTCATTTCGACCATATAGAATTCGGAGTAATGAACAGAGTATTCGAAAATGTTATCACCTGTAGGAGGGGCAGAAAACCACATATGTCCACCGCTGGGCCCATGCTCGCCCGGCACATGCTCCTATACAGGTATGCGAGAACAGCAGCACCCCAGCTGTACTGGGGTAAATCATCCAGCCGCTGAAGATGATGGAGAAAGCGCATACTCACTTTCCTCCCCGAAGTGTTCGCGAACAAGACACACCCGAAAAGCAGGAGAAGCGCCAACCGCGTGTACCTCTCGATATGGAGATCCTCCGTCTCGCCGGTAATGTCTGGGTGCAAAAACGCCATATGATCTCTGATGGCTGACAAAGCAACGCGACTGCCCCCAGCTTCACCCTGAGGTCTATAACCAGTAAAATGCCCCATCATATCCAAAAAGTGTGCACGCGTCATGGATCTAATGTACTGAGGCAGTGCCACGGCCCGTCCATCTATGCGCAGCCTGTACAAAACCTGAACATCCTCCAGCGTGATGGTGGCCTCTCCAGTGGGCAAGTGAAAAGTGTGCGTCTCCGGTCGCCACCGCTCTACCAAGGTCGTGATAAGAGACCAATCAAGCTGCATCCGTCCAAGCTCAAAAATCGTATAGAAGCCCGTAGCCTGTAGGCGCGCGACTACGCAGGCATGGAAAGGATGCTCCACGAAGAACTCCCACAAATCGTCAGGTCTCCTGGGGTGGAGAGCCTGCTCCGACAGCTGTCCCTCCCATACAAAGGAGGACCTATGGTCGCCCTGCAACACTAATAGCTGATCCTCGGCAGGTCCAGGATGCGCAGGCGGAGGAAAGGCCATGTCGTCTACTATAATTTAAACAAAATTAATTGTGTGTGTTAGTTTAATAAATTAAATAATTATTTATAATATTGAACTGAGTAATTATCTATGGGTTCGAGGCTCGACATTTGAGGCCTGGTAGCACCAAGCTATACTTAATTATTGTGTGTGCCATTTTCAAACTTTTTTTAGAAATTTGTTAGTTTAATAAATTAAATTAAAAATTCTTGAATTGGACTTAATATTATGGCAGGCTCGATATTTGAGTTTATTTGACAACATATATTAATTTGTTACTTTTGTAAGTTTATTTTTATAAATTAAATAATTAATTTTGTAAAGTGTTATTGGATAGAGTTTGCAGTTACTACATACTTAAGGCTCTATATTTTACTAAGCTAAAAGGCTCTATATTTTGCACTCTACGCTAAAAGGCTCTATATTTTACTAAGCTAAAAGGCTCTATATTTTACTACGCTAAAAGGCTCTATATTTTACTATACTAAAAGACTCTATATTTTACTACGCTAAAAGGCTCTTTATTTTACTACGCTAAAAGATCACTATTACAATATAAAAACAACAAACATAACATACAAATATGAACAACAACTAAAATAATAATATTTATTTATTATTTAACCAAATAAAAACATAACATTAACAATACAAATTATTTATCAAATTTTAATAATTTTTTGTCCCAAAGCTAATAAATCAATCCGGGTATAAATAAGATACAAATTTAAACACAAACATAACACAAATTAACATGGAAACACATTAAACAATTCAAATATGCATGTACTATACGAGTTTCGACATAAACAAAATCGAAATACCTCGATTTAAGTTTTTTGAATTTGATTAAAATCGAATTTTTGCACCCGAAAGAAGGAATCCAAAGCTTGTCTTGTGTGTGGGACCTACACTCTTTGCTTTTTAGGTGACGGGTGGGGCCCAAATTATTTTTTTTAATTTGACGCGGGAGGGGGGGGGTGCAGCAGTGGGGGAGCAGATCGTTTTTTAATGGGGGGGATGGGTCTGTGGTTGTCTTCGGGAAGAAGAAGGGCCTTTATTTTATTAAAGGAATTCGCAGTACTATACTACGAATTACTTAAACGCAGTATAGTACTGCGAATTCCTTTAATAAAATAAAGCTGGGCCCAAAAATCAGAGTGAAAAGTAATTCGCAGTATTGTACTGCGAATTCCTTAAAAAAAATATTTTTTTTATAATACGCAGTACTATACTGCGAATTACTTTAACATCTAAATTTTCGTTAAAGTAATTCGCAGTATACTATTGCGTTTTAGGTAGTTATGTAACTTTTTTTTTAGTAGTAGAAACGTGCTTTTTGTCCAAAAAAGTATTAAAAAAGTTTCGGACTCTTTTTAGGCTTCGGGAGCGCTATCAAAACGCCTCGAGGCTCATGTATGGGGCTTAGTTCTGTGAGGCTTACGCTCCCAAGCGTCTGACTATGCACTCTGAACACGTCTAACACTAAACACTCAGCACTCGCCCAATAGTTCCTTAAAATTCTTTAACATATAAATGATTAAAGTTCTTTCATCTATAGGAATATATAAATTGTGAATAACCCAAATGACAAACCATAGTGTAACAACCTGACCGGTCGTTTTGCTTTTTAGAACCTTGTTCCCCTTAATAAGACTCCCTGTATATGCTTTTACTGTTTTATGACTTGCGGGGATGGTTAGTTCGGAAATTGGAAGAGTTCAGGTTGAAATCGGAATACTTGGTTCCTTAAGGTTGGCTAAAAAGATTAAGTTTGACTTCGGTCAACATTTAGAGCAAACGACCTCGAAATCAGTATTTGACGGTTCCAATAGGTTCGTATGATGATTTTGAACTTGGCCGTATGCTCAAACGAGTTTTGGATGACCTAGGAGCGTCTCGGTGCATAATAGTGAAAGTTGGTTTCTTGAAGGTTTTTGAAGTTCTTTAAATTTTGTTTGGAGTAGGTTTTGGTGATATCGAGGTCCAAATGGAATTCGAGACTGAGAATAGTTCCGTAATATCATTTAAGACTTGCACGCAACATTTAGTGTCATTCCGAGTAGTCTAAGTATAGTTCGACGCGTTCGAAGCGATTTAGAAACTTGAAGTTCATAGTTTGATTCAATTTGGTTTTGGGGTGTGATTCTCTATTTCGTTGTTGTTTTCCGCGTTTCGAGAGTTCGGCTAGGTTCGTATCATGATTGATGACTAGTTGGTGTAGTTAGATGGGGTCCCGAGGGGCTCGGGTGTGTTTTGGACCGCCCGGAGCCAAATGTGAGAAACCAGATTTTCCAGTTCGGGTTTCCTTCTTCGAGAACACGGGAGAGCTATCGCGTTCGCGAAGAAGGATTTAGGGAAGCGGGCAAATTGCCCTTCGCGTTTTCGGTCAGGCTCACGCGTTCGCGAAACCCATCGCATTCGCGTAGAAGGGAGAGATCTAGGGACGAGTCTAGGTCAGTGCCCTTCGCGTCCGTGAAGGTGCCCTCGCGTTCGCGTAGGGCATTGCTGGTAATCCTCCGCGTTCGCGTGGCCCTTGTCGCATTTGTGTAGGCCAAATCTTCATGGGCCTGGGCCGTTGCCTTCACGAACGCGAGGACTGTTTCGCGTTCGCGAAGAAGGAGGCAGCTAGGCAAAGAGTTTTGAAAGCAGGTCCGTATCATGATTGCAGACTTGTTGGTGTAGTTGGACGGGGTCGCGAGGGGCTCGGGCGTATTTCGGACCGCCCGGAGCTAAATCTGAGAAACCAGATTTTCCAGTTCTTGTTTCCTTCTTCACAAATGCGGGAGGGCTATCGCGTTCGCGAAGAAGAATTTAGGGCAGAGGCAAATTGCCCTTCGCATTCACGGTCAGGCTTACGCGTTCGCGAAGCGTTGTGAGCCTAGGCCTTCGCGTTCGTGAAACCCATCGCGTTCGCGTAGAAGGGAGAGACCTGGGGAGAGGTCAAGGTTAGTGCCCTTCGCGTTTGCGTAGGGCAGGGCTGGTAAGCCTCCGCATTCGTGAGGCCTTTGTCGCGTTCGCGTAGGCCATATCTTCATGGTCCTGGGCCTTTGCCTTCGCGAACGCGAGGGCTGTTCCGCGTTCGCGAAGATGGAGGCAGCTAGGCAGAGAGTTTTAAAATCAGGACTTAGTTGTTTTTGGGTTCATTTATTGCACACTTGGGCGATTTTGAAGCTTCAAAAAGTGGGATTTCAACCTAGCTATTGAGGGTAGGTAATTTCTACCTAATGTGAGTTCAATACATAGATTATGGGTAGATTTTAACATTTAAATATGTGAAATTTATGGGTTAGATGGAAAACCTAGATTTTTTATAATAATGAGATTTAACCACGAAGTTGATTATGGAATTTAGTGAAAATCATAGATTTGAGTTTATGAGGTTATGGGTACTTTCTTCAAATATTTCCGGAATGCGGGCTCATGGGCCCGGGGGTGAATTTTAGGAATCTTGTATTTAGGGTTGGGTAATCACTTCAATAGTTGGAATATGAACTTTTGAACATGTATTGATTAGTTTATATACTGTTTGAATAGTTTTGGATTATTCGGCACCGATTTGAGGGTTTGAACATAATCTTGGACTGGAAAGTAGGCATTGAGGCGAGGTAAGTCTCTTTTTTAACCTTGTAAGAAGGAATTGGCCCCCATAGGTGAACTACGAGGTGACGAGAGTATGTACGCAGCTACTAATTATGCTATTGTTCGGGTAGTCTAGGACCCATACAATGCTATACTTGAAATGTTTGCACCCCTACTTGTTAATTTAATTGCTTAAGCCATAATGGAAATTGATAAAGGAATTGTAAAAGGTTAAATTCACTTACTTGAAGTTATGAAGGGAACACTTGACTTTTAAATAAAAATTTGTGTTTCTTTAAAATATTTTCTATTTGTGGAGTGGGCTGAGTGCCTCGGTAGCAGATAGATGCATCTATGGTTCGTGCCGTTCGACCCTCGGCATTACACAGTTTAAATATTATGTTGGATCGAGCCATACGACCACGGTATAATTTGCGTATGATAAACCTTTGGAATTCATTTATAATTGATATTGTTCATTTACTTGAGACATAAATTGTTAAATGATGGAAAGTAAACTTGAGATGTATTCTTAGCGGAAAAAGCGCTTATTGTGCCCGTTTTTGAGTTTTCTGTTATATTTATGTAACCCATGCTTAGTTATTATTTTAACATCTTATTGTTAGCCCATAGTAAGTGTCAAAGTCGACCGCTCGTCACTACTTCTTCGAGGTTAGACTGGATACTTACTGAGTACATATTTATGTATTCACGCTATACTTCTGCACTTAAATGTGCAGGATCTGAGGCAGGTGCATATGGATATCAGTCCGGCGTGCATACTTGATCCTTGCTACGAGACTACGCGGTGAGTTGCCCTTCCGAGCCGTTCTGCAGCAGCTGGAGTCTTTCTTTTGTTTTATTGTTCTATCTATTTCATTTCAGGTAGTAGATTAGAAATCTTTTGTATATTCTACTAGTAGCCCACACACTTGTGATACCAGGTCTTGGCACACACTAGTAGACATATGATTTTGGTTTTACTTCTACAGTTATAATTGCATTTAGTTGCTTTCTTTTTAATTACTTTAAATCTGTTATTTATTAAATCTTTTAAATTAAGGAAAGGTATATACTTGAAAAACTTATAAAAAATGGGAAATCACTAGACTGTTCACTGTTGGCTTGCTTGGCAACGGTGGTGGGCGTCATCACGACCTAAAATAGAATTAGATCGTGACACATAGTATTGCATGTTTACTAATTGAGAACATCATGAACGTAAATATCATTTGAATATTTTTTCTGAAAATAGATAACCAAAATTTATATTTTCACTTGATAGATCTTCATGTCTTAGTTCTATATCTCTGAAAATTATCATAGATTTATTATTCTGCTATCTAAAAATAATTTTATATTTACTCATGAAGGAGTGATATTTTAAATTGTAGTCTTGATAAAATTTATCAAGTATTTACTTTTAAGGAGGTAAATATACAGTTTGATAATATTTTTCAAGAAATGCGATTTTTAATTATTTGAAAATTAGGATGTTGTAGTTACTTTTTATTTTATAGTAACTTTAACAGTATTACATTATTTATACTTATAAAATATGCTACATAAATTATTTTATATGAGTTTTTTTATTTCTTTTTAGTTTTCTTGAAATTTTAATGTATCTTTTATATTTGTTGTGTAATAATGCTATATTATTAATTTATAAATTTTAAAAAGTAAAAAATTGTAGGGCTTATGTCTCATGTATTGAGGCTTTCGTTTTGACCCATATTAAGTAAAGCGTTTCGCCTCTCGCCCTCGCCTTTTAAAATATTGACTAGCATTCGCTTATAGTTTTCTTGTCTTTCATCGTAGCCAAATACTAGTCCAAGTTGCCTTAATTTTCATACGCAAAACGTTTTATTTGTGGCTCATTTAGTATTGAACCAAAGGCTAGGATTATCAGTACATGAGTGCACGACTAAAAAAAGAAAGAAAAAAATTGTATTAAGCAGGAATCAATCCCTATTTCTCTTGATAAATACTTTAACCTCTAAGTAAGTCCACCATTTCAACCTTTTTAGAGCATGGGTGCTAAAAATTAATATTATACCAATTTTAAAAAATATATACATAAAATACCTAATTTTTTTAAGAGCGTGTGTTCAAGTGCTCCATAATCTCTCCTATAAATTCTCCCATGTATGGAACTATAGAGGAATAGCACGATTATCTTCTCCGTGTTAGTTGTCCGATTACAGATTGGGAATCATGTGAAAGTGAAAAGTGGAAAAAAAAATTAGTAGGTAAGTGACCTAACATACAATATAGAAAACTATATTGTAAACTAACTTATCCTAGTAAAAAATGTTATTTCTTTCTCTTGATTTGGCGCAAAATATCATCATAGATACGAATATTGCAAATATAGAGAATCACCTACTTGTTAAAAAATAATAAAGACAAATCACCAACAAGAAACTAATTTCATAAAGAAAAGTACTACTAACTATCATATAAGATAAAATCTTGTGATATTAGAAGGAGCTTAAACCAAATAATAATGTCAATTGAATGCATATAAAAATAAAATTCTCTAAATCGTTCTCCGCTTATTCCAAAATATTCGGTTCTCTTCCCTAAAAGAACCTCCCAAGTTCCCCACTAGCATCTAAAACACCATATTTTGAGATCGAAAAACCATAGTCATTATACCCCGAACATTTGATTAAGAAATACTCACGTTCATTCAATATACTTATATTCATCAACTTGCACGATATTTGATCACTCTATATTAGTTTCATCCAAATTTATTTTATTTTTTATAATTTCTTTTTGGTGTTTATGTTTATCATTAAAGCATACAAAACAATGCAATAAGACAAACTCCAGTTGGTAAGAATAGAATTTATTGTAAAATATTTACAAATTGGTGTCCTTATAAGGCCAATGGGCTGCACAGAATCTTAAAAGCAAAGATTAGGATAGGCATTTGATGTCATATCGTCGAGATAGGAGATAAGTACAAATTAAATACAACATTATCTTTAACACTACGAATTAATGAAAAATTTAAAGGGTTTTTTTTTGCTCTTGTATATATACTAAAAGGGGATGCCCGTGCCTAAAATACTATTCGAATGTACAGAATCTCCATTTATACCAAACACCAAAGATTTACAGCTTGTGTGGATGGTTGTTCCTCGTTGTATCGTATTATATTGTTATCCCAAAATAATATTTATTTTGATTGTTTCATTAAAATTGGTTGTATCGTATTGTTAAATCCGTTGTTCCGGAACAATGAAAATTCCTCTTTTTTGAAACAACCGATTTGGTGTGGTGAGATTGTTTCCTATTTTTCTTTCCAATTATGCCCTAGCTTATTACTCCACAATTCTATTTTACCCTTTACCTCTTTTCTATTTTAACTCCAAATCTCCAACCTATAACCTACTTTATTTTTTTCTAGAACTTTTGCCGTCAACGTTAAAGGTGTTTTGCCGCCTTCTGTTTTATTTTTTCTCTTAATTTGCTTTTAACTCGATTCTAATTAGCCGTGCTCCTTTGTTTTGCCTTCTTCTGTCTCGCTTCTTTGTTCTGCTTTCTTAAGGTGTTTTTCCTTCTTCTGTTTTATTTTTTAAAATTAATTTTATGCATAATTTTTGATAAATTTAATATTTAAACAATTGAAGTATTTTAGTAAACTTATCAGTTATAATACAGTACGATACAGTCAAACCAAACATCAAAATATTATTTAACAATAGCAAACAATACAATATATCCAAACATTCTATTCATAAAACAATACGATACAATACAATACAATACATTATAAACGACGGGAAACAAGGGGCATTTGCATCTATACCGTTTTTTGTGCCACATTTTAACTTGTGCCCGCTTTGCAAAAAAAATTGCAAGCGTACCCGCTTTTTCACATAACTTCAGCACACGGGGCTGAAGTAGCAAAGGCAATCACGCAAAACTTCAGCATTTTAGTAGCCGGGCCTGAAGTTCAGCTCTAGAGCTGAAGTTCTTATTTTATAGCTGGCGAACTTCAGCTCTAGAGCTGAAGTTTTTCTTTTGTAACTGGAAAACTTCAGCTCTAGAGCTGAACTTTTTGTCTTTGTAACCGGAAAACTTCAACTCTAGAGCTGAAGTTTGCCAGTTATAAAATAAAAACTTCAGCTCTAGAGCTGAAGTTTTTGTTCTTGGATTATTGGCTCTACCAATATTAAGGGCGGAAGCTTCAACTGGTTAAAAGTTAATTAATTGCAGGATTAGCGTTACTTCTGTTAGATGTGCTGATTGTGTTTACTGTAGCTGTTGCTTTCTCCAGTACTTAGATAACGAAAACATGTAGTTTTTCAAACAACAGAAACTAATCCGTATATTAACTTATCGGGTACAAATATAATATGTATATGCAGGCTTTTAGGAAATACAACGAAGGATGCATGTTGGAAATGTTGGACCCTCAAATGAAGGAATCCGTGAACGGGGAGATACTAGTAAAAATGTTTGGTTTGGCTATCCAGTGTGCAGCACCTACACGAAAAGAGCTGAAGTTTTTCTTTTGTAACTGAAAAACTTCAGCTCTAGAGCTGAAGTTTTTGTCTTTGTAACCGGAAAACTTCAGCTCTAGAGCTGAAGTTTGCCAGTTATAAAATAAACTCTAGCTGAAGTTTTTCTTTTGTAACTGGAAAACTTCAGCTCTAGAGCTGAAGTTTTTGTCTTTGTAACAGGAAAACTTCTGCTATAGAGCTGAAATTATTTAGTTCATTGTATGTTTAATGCCCCAAATAACACTCTTTTCACATAACTACAGCTGTAATTCTATTTAATTACTACTAATTATTTCCCCAGAAACTACATAACCTTCAATTTACTACATTATCAACAACTGTAGTATTCTACGCAAGGCAAAGAAGAAAGAAGAAGATGCATTCTGTGAAGGAGAAAGTAAGCAATGCAGTGGAGAAAGCAGCAACAAGGACAAAGGAAGAGGTAAGCAACGCAGCGGAGAAAGCAGCAGCAAGGACAAAGGAAGAGAAGACGATAGCAGAAGAGAGAAGGAAAGCAAAAGAAGCAGAAGCTAAAATGGAGCTGCAAGGGAGAAAGGGAGCTGAAGTTTTCTAAAAAGTGGGTACAAGTTAAAAGTTTTTAAAAAAATGGGTATAGGTTAAATGAGGGTGACCAAATAGGACGCCCCGTGCAATTTCTACTAGCACAAAGTAACTTTCATTTTTAATTGCGGACGGGGCCAATATTAGCCTAAGAGTTTAAGTTAATCTATTTTCCGGTTATCATATCAGCTCTAATATAGAAAGTTACCTTTAATATAAAAAATTCTTTATACTATCAGAACATAAATTCTTCGATTAAACACTTGTAATAACTAAGTCAAAACTAGCTATACTGCACATATATCTAATGTATAGAAGAAAGTACTTTCCGAATAGTTAAACTGCAAAAGAATTAATATTCCTTCCAATCTTGAGTTGCAAAATCTTCTGTAATTCCTCAGCGCGACAAGGAACTTCAAGAACACCCTTTTGTACAAATCCATATTCATCTTCGGCTTGCTTCAGTAAATTCAAGAATTTTGGATTTGTGAGCCAATGCAAAATATCCTTCTTTTACATCATTTGGTACCACCTCTTTATTATTCGCTGCTCTCAGCGTTTCAACAAATTCCGCAACTGCTTGAAATCTACTGGAATATTCATTAAATGCATTACTTGATTGTTATTATTATTTTTTCAATAAGTACTTTTAACTAGAAAAATTATTTTTTTGATAATTATATATTTCAAATGTTCACCTGATTAAAAATACTAAGGTCATATTATACAAAGTTCTCATTAAATTGCAATTTCAATTGGAATACTTCATAATATTCGGAAAAAAATTATTTAAGAATAAAATATAGTTTCAAGTCCCTTTTTTTATTATAGAATATAAAAAATTTGTTCAAATTGTATAATAAGTATCCCCTCTAAAATATGAGTTGAGAATATTTGAAGTAAAAATTAAGACAATTAAACTCGACAAGTGTTTCAAAGTGATTGGTATAGTAATACGATTTGAGAAAAATAAAAATTCACATAATGCAAAAGGTAAATAACAATACATGTAATCGTGGTTCTATACGTTATTACACAAAAGCCTATTCTCTTTCTTCTTTCTCTAAAGGCGTAGAAAGTATGTAATTAACAATAGACCAAGAAATATTAATAGCCTGTTTGGCCAAAAGTACTTTTTTTTTGCCAAAAGCACTTTTGGTCAAAAATTGAGGTGTTTGGCAATAGAAGAGAGAAGAGGAGGTTGACCAAGGGCATAATAGTCATTTTAAATATATTAGTGCATTGTTTGTTTGTATATTAGGCTCAAAAGTTTGGTTGTGGGTTCTTAATAACATGAAAATTCAAAACTAACTTGCCCATAAGTTATTAAATTCTTTAGGTGGACCCCACTTTCCATTCAACCTTCACAATATTCATTAAATGCATTACTTGATTGTTATTAT
>NC_032000.1:24450327-24485260 GCF_001879085.1 Nicotiana attenuata | reverse complement strand
GGCACTTTCGTTTTTAGAGTTGTTGGAATATAATTGAAAGGGTTGTCACTGCTTTTGTGAAAGAATTCTTCAAAGGAAAAGGTTTGACCAAATTCTATTCTCATACTTGTTTGGTATTAATCCCTAAAATTGGCAATCCTTCTACTTTCTCGGATTTTAGACCCATTAGCTTATCTTACTTTACAAACAAGATTATCTCCAAACAATTAAACACCTTAAGCACCTACCCGTGCTACCACAGCTCAGTTGAGCATAATAATTCGATCAAATCTGAAGATATTCTCTTTTATTCAAACAATTAAGCTTAGAACCCAATTACAACATCCGAAATTCTCTGCCAAGCCTGCTTCCAATATATGAACACTGAATCAATCACTACACGAAGTACCAGAACACGACCGCATGCCTTTGCTGAGTTCTCAACATGCACCACCTCATCCACAGGACCATAATAACATTCTTCGATCATAATAACCAACATTCCCCGAATCTGATGCTCACCACGCACCTCAAGATACATGTAAGTCTTGTTCCAACTCTTACAATACTGCCATGACGGAGGAGACGCGTAGGAATTCATAACCAACTGCCAAGTCTACAAATCATTGATGCTACACTCCTGATAAGAACATTACCTCATTCTGAACCAAATAATGATCTTTGCTCTTTAATATACTTCATACAATCCGATTGCACTGATACTAGATCCAATAACCTTGTCTTGCCCAGTACAAACTGCTCAGGCAACAAGCCACCCCAGACATGACCAAAGGCCTCATATGATGCCATAATATGCCAATAGGCTACCAATTCGAACATGATACATAAGGAAACCGAACTCTGGAAGGGACTACTCAACTCACGCTGCTAATATGAACTTTCCTCAGAAAAATGGAAAACAAAACACACAAAAATTAGAATACGGAAAACTGTACTCAACATCATACTGTTGCGGCGTGCAACCCGATCCAAACAACATACCCATGCCGGCGTGCCACCTGATCCACACATAAGATTCACACCGAGCTAAATTGCCCGTTACAATAAAATATCGAATATCGGTCACAGGCACGCTAAGTGCATAATACCATCCCTGAGGGGACATATAGCGCCATAAGCTAACAAACTCAAGCACAGCTGAGGTACGATATATGTTCTGAAACTAAAGAGCCATACTGCTCACATTACACCGTCGCTACGCGGAACCTCAACACATAAGAAATTACCAAGCCATTTCGCAACTCACCCGGCACAATATAGCATTACATGAAATAGCCGACGACGAATTAACATACAACGTCCAAATACTCCTCCATAAGGAGAGCTATGCCGAAATGAACACATTCGGCCTGATATAGAGCCCATATTCATATTTAAATCCATCCACAGACCTCAAGCCGATTCTGATCGTACCGAACTAGGCCAATAATCCTTTCTGGGTCCATAATAACCTCTTCTTCCCATAACACATAAGAATAACCATCATAACCGAGAAAATCCTCCACGGTCCACAACCCAATAAACCGAGTGCCCTCTAGGCATAAATTCTCAAATTAACGATATCATTACAATCTTCATACTTGGTTTCATTCTCCAATCAATCAAGTGACTACATGCCACACTTATACAATCTTCCCGTGGGACACGCCCCCACAATCAATCAAGGCTGCACTACGCTGAAATGCAATCAAGAATCCATAACCAAGATGCAAAGCCTCTTTCACAAAACCCCGATCCCAGGTGACGCTGAAGACAATATCAACTTGCTCTAATCGTTCAAACCCCTTCCATGCTCATCCGTGCTCCTGACATCTTTGCCAACACCGGACCGCAACCTTGATCCTCACTTCCAAATTCATACCGCTCACTGCACCTTAACAAACCAGCATGCGATAGTACAAGAATTTCATCACAACTCATGAACCACTAACATGGGAAACACTTCCTCACATGGAAGCTTTTTACTTAACTCATTCCAAGAGAACCATAGCAACACACGAGTGAATTCTGATAACCGTAGAAGATGCAATTCTTCAAGTAGTGGCCTAAGCCACCATAGCCCTTTCCTGGACTCGCCTACACATTGCAGACCATAATACTAGAATACTTCATCCAACACATAATGCGCTCAACCCGAGTGTCCTTGTAACACGAGACCATGCTGTCTCAAACCCCACGGACCACCTCATACCTTCTACATCCATCCTGATAATTCTTCTACGAATCCGAAGTCTTTTTCTCCTTTTCCTCCCAATGCTACACTGCAATTCAAAACATCATAGAACATTCTGAGCCTCTTATCATAAGCTGCTTACAAGCCCGATTCCTAAACACATTGCGGGCTTGAATCCTTAGGCACCGCATTTTTTAACCTTTGAATTCACTAGTACCGTTATTGAGAGTCACCCACTCTGACATGGTACCGAATATAATCAACTACAAGGCTCCGCTAGCCCATGACCATCCCCTCACCCGGCCGAATCACTCTCCTTGCAACTCACTTCTACGCGAAGCATAATTCCTGAGTCTTCCCAAAGTTCGAACATGAATCGATGATGCCAATTATAGAACACATTCTTCAATTCCTTTGCTCAAATTTCCACTTATGTTCTTTTTCCTTAGCTGAAGCAACTTACCAATACGCTGATAACCCGAAACCTCATAAGAGGATAATCATACAACCCAATCGTAGGCGGTGGGACTCTCCCACTTAGCTTGAAGCCACCATTAGGAATCCAACAAGATCCTTTCTTCATTGATGACAAAATCTAGCACAATTTAACCGCCGGATTCCTCGAAATCTTTCCTTTAGCATTTCATGAACACTTTGAATCTCTAGCAATATTCACATATTAGACCTCTTACCGGATAGCCAGTAGGATTCTTTGCAGAAGCTTCGCCAACCACGCGACCGCTGATCTGCCCACAGGAGATAACCCACCTGTGGAGATTACACGCCGACATCTTTCACCGTCGCTACACGAGTCACGATCACTACGTCATACATAACCCATCAAGAGCCCGTGCCCATTTACCAATTGCACAAGTCCATTCACTCCTCGTAGATATTAACTAAATATGCGGCAATATCTTCCAATTCAAAATTATGTTGCATCCTTCTTCATATCAAGCAGCTCCTTTCCGCCATATCAAATCTCCTGCCGTTATGCTGGCCAATATTTCCAGTTAAGCACATAGGCCCCAATCATCGACCACTAAAAATTCTCAAATCACTCCAACTTTCCTCAAGGGTGTAGTTATCCTGCCACTGAATCCACGTGCTGCTCTGCTACTCTCCCACTTTGGGCAGACTCACTTTCTTAAGTAACTAGTCGACCTCCACTTCTTACACCTGGCCTTCTAGAAGTTTAACCACCGCATGACACTTCACACACGTCTTTCCTCATCCTTTGCTGCTCTGCTGATGCCTTAGATCAAAATCTATTTCGGTAGCACTTGAACCAACAGACCGCGACTAACTTTTAAACCTTTCCGAAGATCATCTTTCTCGAGCCGTCAGCATTAGAAATACACATTCAATCCTGAACCACCGCACCCCGCGGTCTCTGACAGCCGCTTCTTCAATACTATCTTACAATATCCTGCTCCAAGGGCGAATTGTAGAAGGTTTTAACACCGGCGAACTTAGTACATTCAACAAGGACAATGGCACCCCATCACAGATGAAAACTCCACCACGCTCGCAAACACCAAGCCTCATTATTCGACCAACCCAAGCCTGAGCATTCTTAGCCCGATTGTTTTTCCCCCGCCGGGAATAAAATACCGAATCTCTAAATCATGCTCTGAGTAAACCTCCCTTCAAGTCATTCACTGCCCCAACACGTAGGCAAGCATCTTACCATCACATCAACACTACGCGAGAACCATTCTTAAGCATCATGGCAACTGGTGCCTAGCCTCAAAGCTCTCATAAGTACGACTACTGAGCTGAAACGACAGAATATCCTTCCACAAAGCGACGACAATAGTCAAATTAGCTACACAGGGAGAAGCATCCTGCACCACCTCTGTAGTACCTTTAAAATTTCCTAATTCTTGATTTATAATAAATGCTCCACGTCGCATAAGATTGAATAGGAAGGAAATAAAGGCATAAGCCTCAAAGGAATCAAATCGCACGATGAGGAAATCAAGAAGGGAAGTGCCCCTATCAGCCCCGTAGCCTCCCGAAGATAAGTACAGACATCTCCATACCGATCCGCGAGACTCTACTAGACTTGCTCATGACTCGTGAGACCTACGGGAACCTAGTGCTCTGATACCATAGTGTCACAACCCAAAATCCACTAAGGGTCGTGATGGCGCCGGACACCATTGTCAGGCAAGCCAACACTAATTAATTAACAACTTCTTGTTTTAGATATCTCTGAATTTACTTCTTTTATATATTTAAACAATAAAGAATAAGTTCCACTGAATAAATAATAATATCTTTAACAATCTCAAATTCTGTATAATCCCATAGACATCCTAGAACCCGGTGTCACAAGTGCATGAGCAATTACTAAGAGAATCGAATAAAGTACAATCACTATCCGGAATAAAAATTGGACAGAAGTAAATACAATACGCTGAAAGAGACTATACTGGCTGCGGGTCGCCTCAAGAAATGCAGCTCACCCAGTCTCCGTATCATCCATGCTTCTATGCCCAGTAGATCGCTAGAAATACCTGTGCCTGTGCAACAAAATGCACAGCAAGCGTAGCATGAGTACGAAAACAATGTGTACTCAGTAAGTATCCCGCCTAATCTCGAAGAAGTAGAGACGAGAGGTCGACTTCACACTTACTAGTGGTCCAATAATGATACACAATTAATATAATAAAATCAAGGACTTTTTATAAAGCATGGTCGTGACTTAACAGAATGAAACAAGTACTCAATGCCTTTATTCAAAGGGTAATTTCCAAATTTCATTTTCATCAATTATACATTTTATTCTCATGTCAGGGAGTGACAATATCAACTTCAATGAATTTCAAGGCAAGCAATACAAGCATGCGCAACTCATGGCGAGGTCGTACGGCCCGATCCAACAATATTTAAAATGTGCACTGCCAGAGGGTCGAATGGCGCGAACCATAGATGCATTTATTACCCCGCTCACGAATCATACATGCGACGCGGTCAAATACAAATAAACAATCACCCTGCTCGCGGATCATACATGCGACGCAGGTACACATAGAAACGCATATTCAAACAGTCAATCAAGACTTCATCTGGGAAAAAATTGTTCATGGAGGTGTACATTTCTCTTTTACAAGTCAAGAAAATGAAGTTTAACTCTTTTAGAAAATCATTTGCCACTTCGATATGATTTAAGAAAATTAAACCATCAATAAAGTTACAATTATTACAAGTAAGCATACTTTTGGGTCCTAGGCTACCCGGACATAGGCATGATAGTAGCTACACACGGACTCTCGTCACCTCGTGCGTACATAGCCCCCCACAAATAGCAACACATATGTTCAATTAATTCACCTATGGGAACAATTCCCTCTTACAACGTTAGAAAGGAGACTCACCTCGCTCCGAAGTTCCATAACCGGCATTCCACGCCCTTCCGAAGACTCAAATTGATGCACCCCGCTCCAAAACTAGTCAATAATTATGCAAATACATTAATATATGTTCAATTACTTATTACAATCCAATTTATAATAATTCCTAACCCCGATCGAAAAGTTGACAAAATTGCCCTCGGGCCCATGTGCTCGGATTCCGAAATTTTTCGAAGATAAAGTTTACCCATAACCTCACGAACTCAAATATATAATTTACTCTTAATTTCATATCCAAAACCATGGTCAAAATCCAAGAATACTAATTTTCTAGGTTCCCCCCTCAAACCCCAACTTTTTACCAATTTCTATACTTTAATCCGCAATAAAACCATGTATTTAACTTACAAGAGGTGGGATTAACTTACCTCATGATTGATGGTGAAATCTCTCTCTTCAAAGGCTCCAAAATCGCCCAACCCAACTGAAAAAATGAGAGAAAATGAACCAATTCCGTTCTTTAAAACAACTCACTGCCTCCAGCCTTTTCGCACCTGCGGTCTCTCAACCGCTTCTGCGGTCCCGCAGGTGCGGATCAAACACCGCTTCTGCGGCCCAGGGCTCCCAGCCCATCCCCGCTTCTATGTCCTCTCCTCTGCAGGTGCGGTCTCGCTTCTGCAGCGAGACGACCGCATCTGCGGTCCCAGCTCTCCCCCATCAAACCACATCTGCGACCTTAGAGCCACTTCTGCGACTCCGCACCTGCGGCCAAAACCTCGCAGGTGCAGTTACACCAGATACCAGCTGCATCAAACCTTTTCCAAATTCTATTCTTGATTCGTTAATCATCCGGAATCCACCCGAGGCCCCCGGGACCCCAACCAATTATACCAACCAGTCCCAAAATACATTACGGACTTGCTCGAGGCCTCAAATCATATCAAACAACGCTAAAATCATGAATCAACCTCCAATCCAAGCTTAATGAACTTTAGAATTTCAAACTTCTGCATTCGATGCCGAAACATATCAAATTATGTCCGATTGACCCCAAATTTTGCACACAAGTCATATTTGACATTACGGACATGCTCCAACTTCCGGAATCAGAATCCGACCCTGATATCAAAAAGTCCACTTCCGGTCAAACTTCTCAAAACCTTCAAATTTCTATCCTTAGCCAAATGACTCCAAAATGACCTACAGACCTCCGAATTCACTTCGGATCGCGCTCCCAATACCAGAATCACCACACGGAGCTATTCCCAAACTCAGAATCCCAAACGGACATTGATAACATCGAAATACTCTTCAACCCAAACTTATGAAATTCCTCCAAAATGCTAACTTCCACATTAGGTGCCGAAACGTTCCCGGGTCTTCCAAAACCCGATCCGGACATACGCCCAAGTCCAAAATCATCATACGAACCTGCTGGAACCTTCGAATCCCGATTCTGAGGTCGTTTACTCAAAAATCCAATCTTAGTCAATTCTTTCAACTTTAAGCTTCCGAAATGAGAATTCTCTTTCCACATCAACTCCGAACTTCCCAGAATTCAATTCCGACCATGCGTACAAGTCATAATACCTGAAGTGAAGTTGCTCATGGCTTCAAACTACTAAATGACGCGCTAGAGCTCAAACAACCGGTCGGGTCGTTACAAAAAAGATTGCTCCAGGTAACTCGCATGCTTGGAGTCATATTCTCAAAATGAGAGACATTGAAGAAAATCATATTGTGTGGCTGGTTAACTCTGGATCTAGTAACTTATTGGTCCCTTAATGGCCCTCTGGCAAAACTGTTTCCTGATAATCCAAAGAATACCAAACTTCTGGTAAGGGAATTCATCTTTAATGATCAATGGAATACAAACAAATTGAAGGAGCTCCTACCAGATCAACTGGTTCAACAAATCCAAATTATTCCTATTGCAATCAAATCAAGGAAGATCAAATTTTTTGGGCTCTCTCGGATAATGGAAAGTTCACAAACAATAGTGCATGAAATCTGGTAAGGACTTCTAACCTAAAAGTTCAATTCATAGATAAGGTTTGGAACTCAGCTATGCCTTTTAAAATGTCCTTTCTGGTGTGGAGGTTATGGCATAGCAAACTCCCCTTTGATGATGTGATTATTAAATTTGGCAAACAAATAGTTTCCAGATGTAACTGCTGTAGTAATCCTAATTCCAATAATATTAATCATGTTTTTGTAGAGGGTCAAATTGCTAGTTACATTTGGAATCTCTTTGGAAATGCCCTTGGCATACATCACCACCCCTACACTATTAGATATATAATTAACCAATGGTGGACATCAAAGGCCTCCAATGATGTCCACAGACTTGTTCTAAATATTAGCCCTATTATTATTTGCTGGTTTCTTTGGAAAGAATTCTGTGCCTGCAGGTATGGAGACCAAAAATGTTTCAACAAGTATGGACTTAAGAAACAGATAACTTGGAGCATTGAAGCTGCGGTCAACAAAACATATCCTAAAAGTGGCCTAAAGATCCCTTGGAATACTTTCTGTGATATTCTTACAAGGCTTAGACACGGGTACAAAAGTTTCGTGGTTCGATGGTTTAAGCCAGATAGGGGTTGGGTTAAGTTAAACACTGATGGGAGCTTTCTTCAGAGGGAAGGAAAAGCAGGTCTAGGAGGCACGGTTAGAGATGAATATGGAGACATTATCATGGTCTTTTCTACTCCAGCGACTGCCCAGAATCATAACATAGCAGAGGCCCAAGCAGCTTTGTGTGGTCTCAATTGGTGCAAACAAAATGACTTCAGTCAGGTGATTCTTGAATTGGATTCTCTATACATTATAGAGATCCTCCGTAAAGATGGTGACACAAACTATAAACTCAGTCATATTGTGAATAAGATCAAAGACACTATCAGCATGCTTAATATTCAGATCAAACATTGCTACCGAGAGGCTAACCAACTGGCTGACAGTTTGGCAAAGAGGGCAGTGGAATTGCACCAATCAGCTCACTTCGAATCGAGCCATCCACTTCCTAGGCAAGCCAAAGGCCTATTTTTGCTTGACAAACTGATGTTTTATACTTCAATACCACACAAAAAGGGGGGGGTGATTTGTGTAGTGACCAATTTTTCGCTTAAGTTATTTATGGAAGGACCTGGTTCTTCTATGTGTTCCTTAACCTACTATTGAAGAAATAATAAATACGGAAAGTAAAGAACACAAGTATTTTACGTGGAAAATACCTGGCTCAAAATGTAAAAAAACCACGATCTAGTTTCCAGTAGGATTTTCCCAAACTCTCCACTAAAATCACTGAGCCAAAAACTGTATTTACAAAACCTCTTTTGTAAACCTAGGACTAACTCTAATACCGTTATAGCACACAACCTCAACTATTGCGACAACTTCAAGTTAACTCTAACTTGAAAACTCTGAGTACCTAATACACTTGCTTCTAGATAAAGCTGAAAGGTACAATATGAAAACACCTACTACAGTTGAACTAGAATAAAAGACAGACACTTGGAACTGGTTCTTTTATCTGGTTCAAGTACCTTCAGGTTTGCACGCTTGAATTACACACGAATTGCTTGCAAAATTGCCTTGCTATTTTGCTCTCAATTCACTTTTAACTTCTGCTTATGTGTGTTACATGTAAAAGAGAACAACACTGATATTTATAGAGTTAGTAAATGGAGATTGACTAGAATTCTTATGCTACTCTTCCTTGGTGGAAGAGTTCTAGTTGATCTCAACCTCTAACTCCTTCCCTTTCTTAAACCGTGTTCTCTTTGAGTAAGGAGTCTTTCTCTTTATCCAATATGCAACATTTTCAATCAGGATCAGGAGATATTACTTCTTTCAAGTTAAGTTTATCTCCTTCACGTGCATCTCACATGCTTGAGTCTGTCCATATTTGTGATTCACTAGGATGAACCTGGTCCATGTCTGAGTTCCTTTGTCCGTCTTCAAAACTAACCTTTACTTGGGCCAACAAATTCCCCCTTTTTGATGATGACAAACTCTGTGCTTTTCATTCACTTAGGCCCTGTTAGAACTCAGCTCAATCATCAATGCAAAGTTAGAAAATTTTCACTTATCATCAAGGACCGGGTTCATTAGGTTATAAACATCACTATTCAGAATATAAAGTACAATATCTTTTCCCCCTTTTGGCATCATCGAAAAGTTGCATAAACAAAGTGTGATTCCGAGAGTTTTAATAATTACTCATGGCCACCGGGGCAACTGCAAATGCATTTATGGATTAATCATCAGTAATCAACTACACATATTCAAACTATCAGGGAAAGATAAACAATCAACAAGAGCAAAAGTAGCAAACTTCATTGATAGAGAAAATGATTCTACCACAATCCACAAAAAGAAACAAAAACAGTTAAAACATGAGCAAAACAAGAAAAATCCCTAATCTGGGTCACTGAAAGGTCTAGAAAAGGTTCCAGAAATGAAGGCAAGGAAATTAAGGCTTGGATGAACTGGAGGGTTGGGTTTTGGCTTGGAGAAGGTGCAGCATGTCTTGAAGAATCCATTATTCTTCTCCTTTTCCTTTGTGAGCTCAGTTCTGAGAGCATCTCTCTCAGATTCAACCTCTGCCAAACAAGTCTTTAGCCTTGCTATCTCAGCATCCTTTGCCCCACTCTCCTGCAATAGAGCTATGACCTTGCTATTGATAGGTGTCTTTTTAGATGAATCAGGTTCATTTGGAATGACATTGACCTCATAATCACAAGCAATCAAAGTATTGATTCCAAAATGGTCTTCACTTGTGGCCATCTCCCACTTCTTTAGTGGCACCTTACAACGAGCAAGAATAGTAGTGAGAATGAAACTATAAGGAGTGGCATGGGCCTTGGAGCCATTGATAACCCTATCAAGTAGCTTGATCATAAATCCAGGCCAGTTGATCTGCCGCCCACTTTCAAGACACTCCATCAAAACCAAATCCATGTAGTTAGCAATGTGTCTTCTTTCCTTCCTAGGCAGCAAACACTTGTTGACAAATTCAAACAGGACTTTGTGGCATGGCTTCATTTCACTCTTATACACAACCTTGGCCTCATTCACTTATGTGAGAACACAGAACTTCCTAGTACTGGCAAGGGTAGTAGGAAGGGAGTCCATACTTGGCCATTTTTGCCTTGTGTAGTCATCATACCCTTCAGAAGGAATGTCAAGGATTTCACCCAGCCTTTTTGCATCAAAAGACACTTGTACCCCTTTCACCTGGCTGGTAACTCTGCCATCCTTGACCTCTGCATTGGCCATGAACTCAATAATCTCATTCCTTGCCAGCCTGCCATCCAACTGAAGGACCATGTCCTTCCATCCCTGAACAGCTAGAGCACAACCAGTCGAACCATCCCTGGTTCTTCCAAATCCTTCAAAAGTCTACCCTTCAAGATGGTTCGTTTGCAGAACTTGGCCAGCTTATCTTGTTCATTGTCAGATTCACTTTCTTCTTCACCACTCCAATCTTCCTCCTCAGTGATTTTAACTTGCTTGGCTTTCACAACAGACCTTGTCCTTTTAGCCAAAGAAGGTTCATCGGTCTTAGATACAGATGAAGACTTCTTGGAGGAAGTCTTGGTCTTCTTGGGCTTAGGGGTCTGAACCTCCATAGTTACATGTTCACCCTGATGGATCGGGTCCATCTCATCCACATCAACAACCTCAACAGGCTCTGCAACCCTAGCTTTCCCTTTGTCCATTCTTTTCTTCTTGCTTTCTTCCATAGCTTTTTGCAACTCATCCTCACTCTTCTTCAACTTACTCCTTGTGGCCCTTCCTTTTGGTAGAGGAATATCAGCAGTTGTTAGAGAACTAGCCTTCCATTTCATGGTAGTTTTTGTAGTGCTAGGAGCTTTTGGTGTTGGATTTCTCCTTTCTTGGGGTTATAGCTTGCACCCACCTTCTTCAGAAGGTCTGCTAGGGTCTCCTCAATAGATGAACCAGGTTCATCTGCATGTGAACTGAGTTTGACAAGCCCTTCAGCAGCCTCCCCTGAGCCACTTCCCCCTGTTTTCTTGCTACTTTCTACCACCTTTTCATGCTCAGCCCCACAGATAGCCATTCTAACCATTTCAAAAGTGGGTGAAGAATCAGCCACTTCTTTCCCTTTTCCCCCTCACATTACTACTCACACCCTCACTCTCCTTTGCTTTTTCACTTTTATTTTTACCTCCTCTCCTTCTTGACTCAGGCGTTTCTACATCCATGACAGACCCAACCAAAATAAAACGATACTCCAGATTTTCAGCAAGATCAGAGATTACCTCAATAGGAGGATTTTGCACAGATGTAGCCTGCTCAGAATCAGAAGACCTAGTTCCTTCCCCCTCACTCGCATATTTGAAGGAGTTATCAGAACTTTCAGAATCTTGGGCTTGACTCGCCCTTAGTTGTGCGTTTAGTTTCCTTGAAAGCGCACCTGTAGCTATAGTCTTGCGAGCAAGCATCTTTACTCGCCTTCTTCTAGGCTGAGGGGTAGTGCTTAGTTGAGGAGTGGTGGAGGAATCAGAGGGGGTAGGTGGTGGAGGAGTGCCTGGATTATCTTGGGGGTTGGTCATCTTTGCTAATTCTGGAAGAGAAATTTTGATTAGAGTTTTGGAAGAGAGAAGAGTAAAAAAAAATTTGACGGTTTTGAGAATTATAGGAGTGGCAGTGGTGATGATGATGGATTTTAAAGGGAGAGGGTTAATTAATGTCCAACGACAGCTTTTTGTATTCAATTAGAAGTCCAATCACTCTGAAATTTCAGGTTGAAAGGGCGGTTAAGCTTCCTTAGATTCTAGGCATTTTTATACGGTGAGGAGTCTAATTGAAACGGAACTGGTTCAAACTCAAAAGGATAGGTTTTTCTGAAGTTTTTGAACATAGGTAAGACTCCGCTCATGAATTAAATAATAATATTTCTAATTGTTCAGAGTGTAGAAAACATAACTCGTTATTCATATGAACCAGTACTGATGAACCAGGTTCTTTACTAAGAATCCTCTTGATCATGCCTCAATTTGCCAAAATGGAGAAAATTTTGTTATAGATCAGTGAGTCATATCAACACATGGCACATGAGTATACTACTAACAGCATGAAACTAAGCAAAGACTAATCTAGATATTTACACAAGTTCCAGATTTCCTAACCAAAATTTTTTTTTCGGTTTTTTTCTTTGTGCATTCTGAACTAGTTTAATTAGGTGATCTTAATCATCCCTAGTTCTAACCTGTTCCTTTCAAAGTTTTATTTACTCAGTGCTTTTGTAAAGATGTTAGCAATCTGCTTATCAGTAGCACAAAATTCTATAGTGATCAGTCCTTTCTCATAGTTGTCCCTTAAGAAATGGTGTCTAACATCTATGTGCTTAGTTCTCTTATGATGAACCGGGTTCTTAGTCATACTAATAGCACTAGTATTATCACAAAAGATAGGGATGAAACCAAATTCAATACCAAAATCCATCAACTGCTGTTTGATCCACAATAATTGAGCACAACAAGAAGCAGCAGCAATATACTCTGCTTCAGCAGTAGATAAGGCCACTGAATTTTGCTTTTTAGTGGCCCATGACACCAGACATGAAACAAGAAAATGTGCCATACCTGAGGTGCTCTTCCTGTCTATAAGGAAACCTACATAGTCAGCATCAGCATATCCCACCAGATTAAAGTTACTACCTTTTGGATACCAAAGGCAAAGGTCAGTAGTGCCTTTCAAGTATCTCAAGATCTCTTGACTGCAGTCAAGTGGGATTCCTTTCGATTTGCTTGAAATCGAGCACAAAGCCCTACACTGAAGAAAATGTCAGGTTTGCTAGCAGTAAGATACAAAAGTGAACTAATCATACCCCTATACAACTTCTGATCAACAGATGAACCAGGTTCATCTATGTCTAATTTTGTGGCTGTTGCAATAGGAGTGTCTATTTCCTTTGATTCGTCCATTTTAAACTTCTTAATCAACTCTTTTGCGTATTTCTGATGGATCATGGTTCCATTTGAGTTTTGTTTAATGTGTAAGCCTAAGAAAAAGTTAAGGTCACCCATCATACTCATTTCAAATTCACTCCCCATTAATTTAGCAAATTCCTTACTTAGTTTTTCAGTGGTTTCCCCAAAAATTATGTCATCAACATATATTTGTACCACTAGAAGATCCTTACCTTTTCCCCCCAAGAATAGAGTACTATCAATTTTACCTCTCTTGTAGCCATGTTCAAGCAGGAATTTGGATAGTCGTTCATACCATGCTCTAGGAGCCTGGTTGAGTCTATAGAGTGCCTTATCTAGATTGTATACATGATCCGGACACTCCTTGCTTTCAAACCCTGGAGGTTGTTTGACGAACACTTCTTCTTTTAAGTAGCCATTTAGGAAGGCACTCCTGACGTCCATCTGGTGAAGAGTAAACTCCATGTATGCAGCAAAGGCTATGAGGAGTCTTATTGCTTCCAACCTTGCAATTGGAGCAAAGGTCTCATCATGGTCTATGCCCTCCTCTTTGTGTTTTTTCAAGTTTTTCTATTCCATAAAGCATTCATAATTGTAAAAAAAAGGTTCTCTATTGACTGGTATGGCTATAAACTTGAACCACCAACCTTGCCTAGTTCCTTGTAACAGGTCCATCTTCATCAAGTTTGTTTCTGAAGACCCATTTAGTGCCAATTACTGATCTGTCCTTGGGTCTTGGAACTAGATGCCAAACTTGACTCCTTTCAAACTGATTGAGTTCATCTTGCATTGCATTTACCCAGTCTGCATCCTGCAAAGCCTCGGCAACATTTTTAGGTTCAATAAGAGATAGGAAAGCATCAAAAGCACAAAGATTCTTTAATTGAGATCTAGTTTTAATTCCACAAGTTGGGTCAGTAATTATGTTCTCAATAGGATGAGAACTTTGATACTTGTAAGGTTACACAACCAACTGGTTTCTGCTTGATGTTTCTCCCATGTTTTGTTGTTGAGGAACAGGCTCATGGACAGGTTCCATTTGGGAATTAGATTCAGTTCTTCTTTGTTCAGTTCCCCCTGTCAGGTTGTCCTGGATGAAAGAACCTGTTCCATCACCTGTTCCTTCTTCTGGTGCAGCTCCCACTTGGGCTGTGACTTCATTTAAATCTTTCACCAGCCCAATAGCTTCATATTCATGTTCCTGTCTCTCAGAAAGAATGTTAGTTTCATCAAAACTACATGAACACTTTCTTCTACACACATAGTTCTTCTGTTGTAACTTTATAAACTTTGCTATTTGAAGAATATCCCAAGAATACTCCATCATCACTTCTAGGATCAAACTTACCTAGGGAGTCCTTCTATTGTTGTGCACAAAGCACTTGCATCCAAATGCCCTAAGATGGGATATATTTGGTTTTCTCCCTTTAAGTAACTCATAGGGAGTTTTCTCTACAATAGGTCTAGTCATGCACCTATTAATGATGTAACATGCAGTATTTACAGCTTCTACCTAGAAGCCATGTGGCAGTTTACTAGAAAGAAGCATAATCCTAGCCATATCTTCAAGTGTCCTATTCTTTCTTTCAACTACTCCATTTTGTTGTGGAGTCCTAGGGGCAGAAAAATTATGATCTATACCATGCACATCACAAAATTCAGTAAACTTAGTATTTTCAAATTCAGTTCCATGATCCGACCTAATTGATGCAAGTTGATTACCTAGTTGTTTCTGAGTTTTTCTAACAAAGGAAGTAAACATGTCAAATGATTCATCCTTAGATGTTAAAAACAATGTCCAAGTAAACCTAGAGTAATCATCAACAAGCACCATCACATATTTTTTACCACCTCTACTTAATGTTCTCATTGGACCACAGAGATCCATATGAACCAGTTCCATCGATCTGGTCGTGCTTACCACTTTCTTGCTTTTGAAAGAGGATCTCACCTGCTTCCCCCTTGCACAAGCCTCACAAACTTTGTCTTCCTTAAACTTGATGTTAGGAAGCCCAATCACCAGGTCCTTGGAGACTAATTTGTTGACTTGACTTAGACTTGCATGTCCAAGTCTTTTGTTCCAAAGGTGGGCATCATTGTCCAGCACAGTTAAGCAAGTGAGTTCATTTTCTGAAAGAGTGGACAGATCTACAATGTATATATTGTTTACTCTTTTCCCTGCAAAACAATCTTGTCAGTGGTAAGATTTATCACAAAATATTTGGTAGAGGTGAATGCTACTAGGTTACCTCTGTCACACAGTTGTCATACATAGATTAGGCTATATTTCAAGCCATCTATCAGGTAGACATTCTCAATAGAGTGTGAGTCTGTCTTGCCTACCTTTCCAACCCCAGTAATCTCACCTTTCTTACCATTTCCAAAGGAGACATTACCTCCTTTTAGGTTCTCAAGTGAAAAGAACTGGTTCTTGCTTCCAGTCATATGCTTTGAGCAACCACTATCCATGTACCATATTTGGCTGCTCCCCTTCACTTGGACCTGCAAAAGGAGATCTGGGGTTAGTCTTAGGAACCCAAACTAGTTTGAATCCCTTTCTATAGGCAAAAGGGTGAATTAAATTCTTTTTAGCCCATCCTGGCAGCCTATTTTTCCCTTGAACAAAAGTTTTGTTCTTTTGACTGGCCTTTTCTTTTGCAGTGCACTCACTTTTGTAGTGACCAGTCTTGCCACAGTGTGTGTAAATTTTGTTCTCAAGAAGTGTGATGTACTTGCTTTTGGGATCCCACTTAGGTGCAGGGTCCCATAGCCAAGTCCTCTCTTATTGCTACTGTGGTGTTCTTGTAGCTATGATTGTGCATCAGAGGACTTATTCCATTTACAAGTTTTGTCTAGTTCATTCTTAACCTTGCTTAGATCTTCTTTTAGGACTCTTATCTGCTCGTCCCTTTTGTACAACTCATCCTTCATTTTTCCAAGATTTTCTTCTAAGGTGAGATGTGTGTGATCAGCTTTCTTTTTACCTGTTCCTAATTTCAGTTTTAAATTTTCAGATCTAAGCTCTTGCACAGTGGTGTCAGGTTCAAGAACTTGGTTGTTCAAGTCAGCATTTTTACTATCACTTTCACTAGCCCTGAGTTCCAGATTTTTGCACTTAGCTTTCAAGATTACACATTCCTTAGACAGTTGTTCCTTCTCATTGTTTATGACCTCAGACTCATTAATAAAATCTAGCAGTAACTCAGATAGACTTTCTTTAGACAAAAATTTAATCTTGTCTTTGAGATGAATCACACTTACCTCTGATTCCTCATCGGATTTCCCAATGGCCATCAGTGCTTGTTCATCTCCATCTTCAGTTTCTGAATCCTCATCTGAGCTCTCTTCTCAAGCAGCAACCATAGCCTTTGTTCTTCTTGGGATGAACCTGTTCCTTCTTCCTATTTCTTCGTTCAGCCCTTTCCATCTTCCATTCAATTTCCCACTGAGGATAGTTTTTGATTATGTGGTCAGTCTTACCACATTTGTAGCAGCCCTCGTTGGTCTGTTTTTTAGGGACCCTTGGTTTGTTGAAGGTTACACCTCTTGAAGAACCCTTTCCTCTCATTAGATACTTCTTGAAATCCCTCGTGATCATAGCCATTTCATCTTCCTCTCGATCTGCACCTTCAGCTATTCTGATGGCCAGGCTCCTTTCCTTCTTGGGTGCATCCATATTCATGGTTTACCTTCTAAGTTCATAGGCAGTGAGATTTCCAATTAGCTCGTCCAACTTGAGAATGGCAATGTTCTTTGATTCCTGAATAGTAGTGATTTTGCATTCCCAAGTAACTGGCAAAACCCTTGTCAAAATTTTCTCAACCTTGTCTTCTTCAAGGATAATCCTTCCAAGAGACTTAAGTTCATTTGTTAGTGTTGTGAACCTTGTACACATCTCTTGGATGGTTTCTCCTTCCTTCATGGTGAAATTCTCATATTGAGAATACAACAATGTTCCTCTTGATCTCTTCACTTGAGGAGTTCCTTCGTGAGCCACTCGCAAAGTGTCACAAATTTCCTTAGCAGTAGTACAACTTTGAATTCTGCTGTACTCGTCTAGACCAAGTCCACACACAAGCCATTTCTTGGCCTTAGCATTCTTTTCCCACTTCTTCAATTCCTCAGCAATGCAGTCAGCTCTAGTCTTTGGCACATCTACTCCTTCAGCATTCTTCTTCATGGTAGCTCGGAGACCATCATTAACAATGTCCCAGAGTTCATAGTCCTCTCCGATGATGTGATCTCTCATCCTGTTTTTCCACCTGGAGTAGTACTGGCCATTAAAGGGTGGAGGCCTAGCAGTGGATTGTCCTTTCCAGTTTCCAGGTGGTGCAGTCATTTTGATCTGTTCCTAAGGTGTTAGCCTCTTCAAGGATAACCCGCTCTGATACCAAATGATGTTTTATATTTCAATACCACACAAGAGGGGGGGGGGGATGATTTGTGTGGTGACCAATTTTTCGCTTAAGTTGTTTATGGAAGGACCTAGTTCTTCTATGTGTTCCTTAAACTACTAGTGAAGAAATAATAAATGCGGAAAGTAAAGAACACAAATATTTTACGTGGAAAACACCTGGCTCAAAAGGTGAAAAAACCACGACCTACTTTCCAGTAGGATTTTCCCAAACTCTCCACTAAAATCACTGAGCCAAAAACTGCATTTACAAAAACTCTTTTGTAAACCTAGGACTAACTCTAATCCGTTGTAGCACAAATCCTCAACTGTTGCGACAACTTCAAGTAAACACTAACTTGAAAACTCTGAGTACCTAATACACTTGCTTCTAGATAAAGCTGAAAGGTACAATATGAAAATACCTACTACAGTTGAACTAGAATAAAAGACAGGTACTTGGAACTGGTTCTTCTATCTGGTTCAAGTAGCTTCAGGTTTGCACGCTTGAATCACACACGAATTGCTTGCAAAATTGACTTGCTATTTTGCTCTCAATTCACGATTAACTTCTGCTTATGTGCGTTACCTGTAAAAGAGAACAACACTGATATTTATAGAGCTAGTAAATAGAGATTGACTAGAATTCTGATGCTACTCCACCTTGTGGAAGAGTTCTAGTTGATCTCAACCTCTAACTCCTTCCCTTTCTTAAACCGTGTTCTCTTTGAGTAAGGAGTCTTTCTCCTTATCCAATATGCAACGTTTTCGATCAGGATCAGGAGATATTACTTCTTTCAAGTTAAGTTTATCTCCTTCACGTGCATCTCACATGCTTGAGTCTGTCCATATCTATGCTTCACTAGGATGGATCTGGTCCATGTCTGAGTTCCTTTGTGAGTTTTCAAAACTAACCTTTACTTGGGCCAACACAAACTGCAGTTTCCTTGTATAAGAAACAAATACGACAAGACTAATTTCTTTGTTAGTTAGTATATTTTTGGTTGAGGAGGCGAACTATGTTTTAATCGCATATTCCTCGTTATTTTTGAAGGGTTATCTTTACCCTTGTGTTTTATATTCAAACTATATTTTTGACTAATACAACACCCCAGGTATACTGGGAAAGTTCATAAAAAAAAAGGATTGTTATTAGGTGAATAGTAATATAAGAATCTTGAGGAATAATAATATAGGGAGTACTTACTTTAAGGGTATTGTTTGTCTTTAAATATTTTTATTGCTAATGCACATAATATTAATAATGAATTCCAGCATAACTTAATGCGGATATTTTGTAACACCACCAACAAAATATATAATTAAATATATCTAAAAAGTATTCAAATGAAAACAATGCCATAATAATATAGAGGGAGTAATCATCAATCTTTCACAATATCCATAATGTCACCCTATTTAATTTGCATGGAATGCATTTGGGCACAAGGGAAAAAGCCGAAAAGAGCAATTCTGAAGTTTCCTATATTACAATTGCTACCCATAGGTGAAAATATAAAAATAAGGAAGTTTTAATAAGAAATGAAGCTTTTATTTTGATATGCATATGTTTTTTTCCACTGGGAATTAACGTAGTGCTTTCTATAATTGTTTGCACCGAAGGCGGCTCAACGAAAGTTGTGGAAAGCCAAACTTTAATAAGAGACCTTAAATTATTTAATTTTTTTGTTTCTTGTTTTGTTTTTATAACAATTGCGTGCGAATAATTTGTACGTATCTTGGCCATTCACTCAATTACCTGCTAGGTCCTATTACCGGAGATACTTGATAGCTCAACCTCATTAAGGCTTATATTATATTTTGTAAGACATATATTGATGGTCAAGATAGTATTTTTATAAATTCTCATAATGTCATAATCTCAATTTTATACCATAAGTAGATATAAAAAAAAAATTCAAACATTTAAAATAATTCAAGTCTATTTTGAAGTGAAAAAATATGTTTATCTACTCTTTGTAATAAATAATCATCACTTTATGTTTTATAATTGCAATGTCATCATCAAGTTATTCATTTTCATATATTGCATGTTTCTTATAAAATTCAGTTATTTATCTTAATTACCTTTATCACATTCCAAAACATAAAGTGTAAAATCTAAATTTTTTTTATTAATAAATTTTTAATATGTAAATAATATAGAAAAATAAATAATTTTGTGGCCTTCAACATTGGGGGCCTAAAGCAATTGCTTTAGTGGCTTCACCATTGAACCGACACTGGTTAGCACCTAGCTTACTAATCGTCTAATGGAACATCCTCCCTATCTGCTCAGGGTAATCTGGTAGAGGTAAGGTCTGCTTATATATATAAATAATTGAAGAATTTATGCAGTTTTTCCCGTACAAAATCAGTTTCAATTTTATTTTCAAACTAATATTACAAATAATTCAATTTGCTCCCACTAAGTCTTTGAGCGCGACGGAGAATATATAGATTTTCTGATTAGCACTAAGATCTCGACATTGAATCAACTTTCGTTTCCATTAGCATGAGCCAATACATAATAAAGGAAAAAATAATTAGTACGGGAAGAAACAAGAAGTACAAGATCTTGTGAAATTGCATAAAATATTGGACTAGTCTTGTCGTTTATTTCTAACAATATCCCACAGAACTAATTGACACTTATTTAACTGACATGATTGTATTCTTTAGAGGTCTGAAATATTTTAGAGGTCTCATCAGTTTTCATATTAGTAGAATATTGGAAGTAGAAAGCCATCACTTTCCTCACATCAGGCCCTCTACACAGAGAAGTGGAGAAGCAACGAAAAATATCAAATAAACACCCTCCAAACCTACAAGACAAATAAGAACTGTATATCCACAAGGACAAGATTATTAGTGGCTCACATGAGAGTGTTCACTCAAAGAGAGCAGAAGAAGAGGTAGACAATATACTGAAGATAAGGGCCTCCTCTTCGTTCTACATTTCCTATTTCTTCTACTTGATATTCATAATATAATTAAGTGGATATTGTCCTTTCTTGAATGACTATTCCAAACTATTGGCTCCTTTATTCCCTCATCAAATTGGTAGATTGGTAGGTACTATTAACAACCGGAACCGAGTTTTGAAATTTATGAGTTAGGATTCTAATTTTGTTAAATTACTCCGTTTTAAAATTTATCATTGCAGACAACAAACAATGGTAAGGTGTTCAAGCCCAAAGCAAGTTACACATTCACTTTGGAGGAAAGACGACAAATTTGTGATTGGGTTACGAAATTAAAAATGCCTGAGGGTTATGCGTCGAATCTTGGAAAAAAGTAGATATGGAGGTAGGGAAGTTGAGCCATTTGAAAAGTCATGACTGTCATGTTTTCATGAAGACCTTAGTGCCCATTGCATTTTGTGGTTTGCCTGAAAGAATCTGGAAACCCATCACAGAGATTAGTTTGTTTTTCAAAGACTTGTGTTCTACCACATTAAGGGAAGAAAACCTACTCCAGATGGATCAGAACATTCGTGTAACTTCTAGTAAGATGATAAAAATATTACCATGTGGTTTCTTTGATGTGATGGAACACCTTCCAATCCACCTTGTACACGAGACACGACTTGGAGGGCCTGTTCAATGCAGATGGATATATCCCTCTGAGAGGTAATATTATAAGTTTGATGTAATTTTCTATTTTATTTGAATGTTCTTGGCTAACATGACATTATGTAGGACAATTGGCAAATGCAAACAATTGTTAAGCAGAGGAATAGGATTGAAGGATCTATATGCGAAGCTTATCTTGCAAAGGAAACTGCACATTTTTGTTCTTATTATTTTGCGAGTAACATGCTATGTTCTAGGAATAGGCCCAATAGACACACGGTTGAATGTGTGAATGATCCATTATATCCACCAATATTCATATTCAATCAACCAGGCCGATGTTCTAAGGATGTTAGAAAGAGAAGTTTGAGTGATATGGAGTACAAGTCAGCTACACTTCATGTGTTGCTAAATTGTCCCGAAGTTGTACCATTTCTCAAGTAAGTATTTATTTATAATTTATCAAAATATAAAATTTACTGTGATTACATATTGAAGCAACTACTAAAATATTTGATGTGTCACAGTCACTTCGTGGGTCAATCTGGCCATGATGCTGTATATACGAGATTTGATACGTGGTTCAAACAGTTTGTATGTTTATCCTGATAATGTTCTAACACTATGTAGGTAAATAATGTTTGTAAGTTATGCTAACTTATGAATTTTTTTAACACTATGTAGGTAAATAATTCAAATAATGGTGTAAACCAATTTTTGAAAGATATATCTTGGGGACCTGGGCTTGAGGTCACAACAATGTCTAAGTGCGTAGTGAATGGTTATAAGTTTCATACAGTGGATTGCTCTAAAAATAAAAATAGCAACAACCGCGGGGTGTGAGTTCAAGGTGGTGATGACAACCAAGTTGGAGATATTGATTATTATGGTGTGCTCAAAGAAATAATAGAACTAGAATATACAGGTTGGACATATAAGAAATTGATACTCTTTAGATGCAAGTGGTTTGACCAAATCCAACAAGAGGTACAAGAGTACACAACCAATACAACATAATTGAGGTTAATCATACGAGGGAGTATGATCGCTATGATCCTTTCATAATTGCACATAATGTTAGGCAAGTGTATTATGCTCCTTATCCAATGCGGTGGAATAAGTCCGATTGGTGGGTTGTAATAAAAACTAAGCCTGAAGGTAGTGTGGAAGTCGAGAATGTGTTAGATGTTGCATATCAAAACGATATCTCCAGTGTTCACCAAATAGTGGATGATCTGTAAGAAAATAATTTGGAACATCCTGAACGCATATTGGAAGAAGTTGATATAAATGAAGTAACAATTATAGAAAATGAGGACGAAGAATCAACTGATGAAGCTCAAACAAGTGAGGACGAAGAATTCTCGGACGAGGAACAATACGTCGATGAGCTTTAGAAAGTTGGTTTTTTAAAGCACTATCGTTTTATAGCTAGTTTCTTATATGTTTCAGTATAAATATGTATTATATTATGCAGATGGCAGGCAAGGGTCAAGGTAACAATGACCCTACTGGTTCTCGGGGTCGAGAAAAGGCTAGGAAGGGAAAGAGGAGGGTAGATAATAATACTCCCTATTTTTCACCCTCTTTAGAGATGCCTATGTCTTATCCTCCACCCCACGGCTATACTGAGCTGCCACTGCATCACGAGCCCTACACCTTCATCCAGACACCAGGTCTTTCATCACAGGGCCATAGGACTATACGTCCGACATGCAGTCAAGTTGCCTCACGGCCACGTGGATCGCAGCCATCTGCATCGCAGCCATCTATATCACATCCCTACATATCACATCCACATGGATCGCATCAGTCCATGTCACAGCCACTCGGGTCACAGCCACTCGGGTCACAACCATCAGTATCATAACCACTTGGGTCGCATCCAGCTATGTCGCAGTCACAGGGATCGCAGCCATCTTCATCAGTGGCTGCAAATTTTCATCATAAAGCTCGCAAGAGATTGGCAGATGCTTTCTCCGATGCTAGAAAGAAGAACAAGAGTCCTGGCTGGTTACTTCAGAATTTATGGGATGATTCGCAAAGGCAACGACTTACCGTAGACTTCTTAGAGAAGAGCATAAAAGAAAAGAAAGCTTGCGCATCCGAGAAGGGAGGCTCTTTGCACACTGGAGGTGCGATCAGCCTAGGGACAATAAAAACAAGATTGGTATGTAATTGCTTAAATTATTTTACTTTTCAAAGTATATCTATTCTGTTTATTAACTAAATTAATTTGTTTTTAGAAAAAGAAGTTGGGCGTCCAATAAGCCATGATGAGCTATTCAAGGCGACGCATATTGTAATGAAAAAGAAAGAGACGGATCAAGAAAGGTGGGTCGAGGACCGGGCCTCGACTGCATATGTAAGCTTTCACTTTTCTTTAAGTATTATAATTTACTTTTATATAAATTTTGAAATACTAATTCAATTTAAATTTTCGTATAGGGTTGCTACCAAAGTAATGTGGAGGAATTAATTCGCAGTCATCCACAGGTGAATCGGGCGAGCCAACCCAACCTTCAGACGAGGATGCTGAAAGAATATGGTTGGAGTCTGTTGGCGGTCCAAAACGTGGGAAGGTATACGGGCTTCCTACTAAAAAGTTCCATCACTATAAGTGTGGAATGCAAGGAATAGGGACTTCCTCGCAAGAGAGCAACTTAATGGGGAGAGCCTCTCCGCTATGCAGGAGACTGTGACAAAGCTCACATCCGAGCTAGAAGCGGCCAAGGAAAGAGAAAGGGTTAGAGATGCTCAATTCCTTGGCATGGAAGCTCATATCAAAACTCTCCTATCTACTGGAGCTTTTCCGTTGCCCCGGTCTTGTGAGTCATCGCCAGAGGTTCGACCTCCACGCGATCGTTCCTCCCGTCCTGCTCGTGATTGTTCCTCCTGTCCTCCCCGTGGTCGTTCTTCCCGTCATCCACAAGACCCTTCTCTATACCGTCTTGCAGATGAAAGTTCATCAGACGGTGATAAAGATGCTGTACAAAACATCCCTTTACTTTTATATACTTTGAATTAGACAAATAGAACGAGTTTTGAACTTGTTGTAATTAGTTTTAACTTGGTTTTGGATTGTTATGTTCAATTGAACTTTAATTTGCTGTTGTTGTTATGTTGTTGTTGTTGTTGTTGTTGTTGTTGTTGTTGTTGTTGTTGTTGTTGTTGTTGTTGTTGTTGTTGCGTTGTTGTTATTGTTGTTGTTGTTGTTGTTGTTGTTGTTGTTATTGTTGTTGTTGTGTTATTTTTCTGCTGTTGTATTGGTATATGCTGGCAGGTGGTATAGCTACCAGAACAGGCATTTTCTGCCAAAATTAAACGCAGAAAACCGACTAAAGTTGGTCGGTTTTTAATAAAAAAAATTTACTGTAATTTACCGACCAAAGTTGGTTGGTTAATGAACAAGGAATTCCCAGAATTCAACATTACCGACCAACTTTGGTCGGTATTGTTAAATTTTAATTTTTTTTTAAATATATATATTTTCGTTTACCGACCAACGTTGGTCGGTATCTTTTTAAATTTAATAACTAATAAAAATATAAATTAAATACACCGACCAACTTTGGTCGGAAATATATTTTATTAATTTAATTAAATACACCGACCAATGTTTTAATATACCAACCAACGTTGGTCGATATATTAAAACGACCAAGCATATTTGGCCGTGTTTTGGTCGGTAATTGGCCATAACCCACTAAAGTTGGTCGGTTTTTTTGGTCGGTAATTACCGAATTTCTAGTAGTGATGATAAAAACAGGTATTGAACCAAAGTTATAGAATTCGGTCGGATCCATAACCTACACACATGCACTAGCTCCGACGCCCCTGTTAGCAATTTGTTCCAATACAAAGAATAAAATTAAAAGGAAATTACAACGAGGGTTCCTAGGGCTTTCACAAGGTAGGTTAATTTTTTATCTAGTCTAATTAAGTTCCACACAAATTATATAGAAATATTTATATAATCAAGTCATATATATCAACAGCAAAATAAATATCTACATTAACAAATCATAGTGGGATACAATCAAGAGTAAAATCTAAATCCCCAAAACGCGATGTCACAAGTGCATGGGCATCAAGTACAATACTAATACAATATCTGTCTGGAATATAAATAGACAGGATAAAATAAATGAATATAATGGAGATTTTGTGTGCTGCGGATCGTAACAGGGAATGCAGCTTAGCATAAAGTTCCCTCCGCAGTTGCGCCTATGCGCCAAAATAACCACCAAATGAACCTACCTCGGTACCTGTACAATTAGTACAGAAGTGTAGCACGAGTATGTAAACCAACGCGTACCTAGAAATTATCTAGCCTAACCCCGAAGAAGTAGTGACGAGGGATCGACACAACACTTACTAGTGGTCCAATAAATTAGGTCTAATTAAAGTAAATAGATATGAGGCATAACAGGTAAAACGACGAAACAGATACAAGTGCATATTACGATCCTCAATAAAAGAATAAGCATAAGGTCTTCAATAACCGGATACTACCTTGAATGGAATACATAATAGTCAACACCAGATAAAATATCACATCTCAAGTTAGGAAACTCATGAGTACACTGACTTCTTGTCAAATATTAAGCACTATTCTGCCGAGGCGATCGACCCAATGCCATAAGAGTATTTCATACTACTGAGGTGGACGACTCGATCCCATAAGAGTTTGTACAACATCCTGCCGTGGCGATTGATCGGATTCCGTAAGAATGTGCTACATAATCCTGCCAAGGTGAACGACCCGATCCCATAAGAATATTACATGATATTGTTGAGGCGAATGGCCCGATTCCATAAGAATATGTTACTCTGCCGAGGCGAATGACCGATCCCATAAGAGTATATTACATCATACTACCAAGGCGAACAAGCCAATCCCATAAGGGTATTGTTGAGGTGTTCAGCCCAATCCCATTAGAATATATTACTTTAACGAGTCCTTGGCCCCTTCACGAATATACATACGAGTTATGAAATTCAAGAAAACTTTTCGATGAATACGCACCACGCGGGAGGAATCCGTAAAGGAAGTACGATTTTCACGGCTTATCAAGTAGCTCGTCAAGTATCTAAAATAGCAAGTCCATTACTCTACGCGAGTCTAGTCTCAGGTTATAATGTGAATTACACATTTAAACAGACAAGAATAACTCAAATAGTACAATTAAGGCATGGCGTGAGTCTAAGTCTACCCCAAACATAATCAAGAATTCTAGCATACGCACGGAGACTCGTCACCTCATACATGCGTAGCTCCCATAACATATAACACATGACAAATATAACACCTACGGGATAAATTCCCCCTCAAAAGGTCAGACAGGATACTTATCTCGCTCCGAATTTCGATAACTGGATGTAACGCCTCTCTAACTCCTGAAACCAATGCCAAACGATCCGAAACTAGCCAAACAATGTGCAAACCATCAAAATACTCAAAGACTCATAATTTAATCAATTTATAACAATTCCCAACTTCGCTCGAAACGTCAATAAAGTCAACCACCCGGACCCACGTGCCTGGATCTCAAAAATTCTTGAAGGTAAATACTACCCATAATACAACGAACTCAAATATGTAATTTATTCCTAATAATTTCATGGTAAAAATTAAAAATATCATTTCTAGGTTTTCTTCCAAAATCCTACAATTTTTATCATTTTTCATGTTAAAATCCACATATAATCCATGCATTTAACTTACAACAAGTGGGAATACCTTAACTTGCAATAGGTGATGAAAATATTCTCTCAAAGAGCTCCAAAAATCACCTAACCAAGTGAAAGTGTGAGAGCAATGGGCTAAGTCCTGATATAAATTGAAGTCTGCCCAGTGATTCCATCTTCATCGCGATCGCGGAAAATCATTCGCGATCGCGAAGAACAAACTCCCCAGCTACCAATTCATTCTTTGCGAACACGATGCATTGGTCACAAATGCGGTGGCCAACTCTACCATCCCTACGTGCACGCGACGCCTCACTCGTGAACGCGTCGGACAATTTCCTGGTTCCCCTTCCCACCTATCATTCTACACGATCGTGAAACGCATCTCGCGATCGCGATGCAATGCCTCTCCCAAAGCTTCGCTAACGCGTCCCTTACTTCACAAACGTGAAGTACAAACTGCCAGATGCCCAATAGACCTTTGCGAACGCGGCCCACTAGTCGCGATCACGAAGAAGTAAGCACCAGACATCAGAAACAATAGTCCAAATATGGCGAAATGACCCGTAGCCCATCCGAAACACACCCGATGCCTCCGGCACCCCGTCCAATCACATCAAGCGGTCCCACTATTTTATCCATACTTACCCAAAAGCTCAAAATGCCACGAATAACATTAAAACCACAAATCGACGGTCAAAATCCTTCATCTATCTTTCAAGGCTTCAAACTTCGCCAAATGCGTCTGAATCCCACTTAGACATTCTGGATTACGACCAAACTTCACACACAAGTTTCAATCAATAAAATTAACTTATCCAAGGTCCCGGAACATCGTCCAGTGTCCGATAATACCAAAGTACACTATAAATCAAACTTAGCAAATTTTAAACCTTCAAAACAACAAACTTCCGTGGATCATCCGATACTTAATCCGAACATACGCCTATGTCCAAAATCACCTTACAAACCCATAGGAACCTTCAAATCCTGATTTCGAGGTCGTTTACTCAAAAGTCACACCTTGGTCAACTCTTCCAACTTAAAGACTTCTGAATTGAGAATTATTCTTCCAAATCAACTCCGAACTTCTCAAAAGTCAAAACCAACTACACATGTAAGTCACAATACATGAAGTGAAGCTACTCAAGGCCTCAAACCATCAAACGACATGCTAGAGCTCAAAACGATCACTCGTGTCGTCACATGACAATTTTATTAACCTAGAAATGCAAACATGTTAACTTGCACTAATTGTGTGTGAGTAGATAAAACTTATATATGTTTTCATCATGTTCGAAATGGTAAAAAGAGTTGTACCGCATCTACACCAAAAGTCCAAAACATCACTTGTATCGGTAGAAATTCGAAAGAATTGAGATAACAAAGTACGTAGTGTATTTCAAATATATTGCAATCTATTTCCTATGTCATGACTTATGTGTTATACTTTTTATTAGTTAAAATATGATTTCTTTTATTAAAAAGTAATTGAACTTTAAACTTTCTACTTTACGAGATAATTTATTGTCACACACATATCTACGATTTATTTTAGACCACAAATTTTAAAACTATTCATTTTCTTTAAACTTCTTTTTGAATCAAACAATGCCATAAAAATTGAGACAGGGGAATACTATTATTTGTAGTTCAAATAGTAATGATAAAAGATATTATTAAATTTTTACTCCCTCGTACAAAAAAGTCACAATTCCTGCATTTACTTGCGATATATTCGCGAAGGCATTTTCATCATCATTTCCCTTATGAGAACGAATGCAAGAAACAACTACTCAACATATGTGTTAGACCAAACAACTAATCCATGATCAAAAAGAGAGCATTTGACATAGTATACGGTAACATTGATTTATATATTAAAGGTAGAATGATGGACTGGCACGTGGAACGGAGGTGGACAGAAGATAAATCGAGTGGAAATCAAAGATCAAGGACAACAGTTTCGGTTGGTACCGGATAGATCTTGAAGGGAACGCGGTCAACGAAAGCAAAGAAATGTTTGTCACCAGATGGCATTTATTGAAGAATATTCCCTAGTATTAAGTATGTAGCCGTTGTAGAGAATTTTGGCATTCAAGGCCTGCCGTTAAATATGTTACACCCCATGTTTTCATACGTGAAGGTATGCCATAAGTAAATTGATGGAAGCTCAAAAATGAGATGTTACATCCCAAATTTTCGTATATTAAAGTTTCGTTGTAAGTTAATCGATGTAAGTTCGGGAATGAGGTTATTTTGAGATTATAAGCACTATGCTATTTCAAACAAGTGATAAGTAAATTCGTGAATGTGAGAGGGTAAGCAAATCGAAGAAAATGAATTTCGTCAAAATTTGACATTTTGTGATAGAATACGGCCCGAGCTAAAATACCTGATATTTATGGACTAATACCATACAAGGTACCACATGATCATGATAGTAAGGTGTATAAGGTGTGTTAAAAGTAAGTAGTATTTTAAGTAATTTGAGATAATTCTTAATTATGTGGGTAATTGGTTGATTGTTGGTTAGTGGAAGATTAATAAATTAATAATTAATTAGAATTGGATAAGCTTGATGGATCTTAACACCAACGTGGCAGCCCATGAAGTGATTAACAAAAGCCACTAAGTGACTCATACAAGATGTAGCAAGGTGTTACATTATTAGAGTACATAACAAGGTTAACATTTTCTTTAGCCTTGTGCACGTGAATTGCATAAATACATTCACTTTAGCAATGCAAGCTAATGTTTGCTTACACCCCCCCCCCCCAAGATTAGAAGATACAGCATCACGTTGCAGAGAGATTGCATACGTGATTTACAATGGTCGGAGCTGTAACGTGAGATTTTGCGATTCTAAGGAAGTACAGTGCAAACTTTCTCAAAAATATCATATGGATTATCCCCTACTTCGATCCGTCATTACGTGTTTTCACAAAAGACGTGTGTTAGAGGAATTGTCAAGAGAATCGGTTCAGGTATGTTAAGGCTATCCCTTCTTTCTTTTGGCATGATCTATACGACACAAATGAAACGAGCAAATGCGCAATTTTCATAAATGACTCTATTCATAGAAATACTAGAGATACTTATGTTCTTGATTTCCATGTATCATATTATTCTATCATCTGTTCATGGGTCTCAGAAAATATATAAGTTGATAAAGTTATTTCATGATAATCAAAGGCATAATGGTGTTATGACACTCTGAAAGATTTTATTAACGTACTTCTCATGCATTGCATTCATTTACATTGACCCATGATCAGATGACGTTATATATATATATATATATATATATATATATATATATATATATATATATATATATATATGATCAGCTGGTATACGTTGATGATTTGCCCATAGTGGTCGAGATGATATGATGAGATGCCCTCAGAGGCTTGATGATGTTATGTACGCATATACCCATGCATGGTATGAAATTTATACGCATATGCATGACAATATAATATTAAATAATTTACAGAGCTATTTAGATATACATGTTGAGTCTTTTACTCTATGTCTCTCTCATGTCTATTATTTACTGATTTTCATTTCTTACATGCTCGGTACATTATTTGTACTGACGTTCCTTTTGCCTAGGGACGCTGCGTTTCATGCCGCAGGTCCCGATAGATAGGTTGAGAGTCCTCCAAGTAGGCTATCAACTCAGTGAAAGATGTTGGTGCGCTCCATTTGCTCCGAAGTTGCTTGTTTGGTTAGTATGATTTAGACATATATTGATTGGTATGTCGGGGCCCTGTCCCGGCCTTATGACATTTATGTACTCTTAGTGGCTTGTAGACATATGTCATGTATATGAAAGATTGTATGGCCTTATCGGCCTATGTTCAGTGTACGAGTGATTATTTTAGCCTTATAGGCCCGTACTTCATATATATAAGTAAGTATATTAGGTTGGGTCGTTCTATGTCGAGTGTTCTCTCATGTTTTATTTTTGTTACCTTAGACGGCCCTTCTGGCCCGTTTACCCATGTTGATGTAATGATAAAGATACGTTACGTTGGTATCCGGTTGACTTAGGGCACAGGGTGCCCGTTGTGGCCATCGGTTTGGGTCGTGACAGAAGTGGTATCAGAGCAGTTCTGTCCTAGGGAGTATACAAGCCGTGTCTAGTAGAGTCTTGTTTATTGGTGTGTCGTGCACCACACTTATAAGCATGAGGCTACATGGAATTTAGGACTGTCACTCTTTCTTCTTACTCTAGATCGTGTGGTAGAGCTTAGTTGTAAGAATTCAAAATCCTAAATTCTATTTTATTCGTAATACGACGATACCTATATCCAGAAAGACAATTGGTAAGAGGTTACATGTGGCTGTGGAAGAGTTGAATCAGAGGAACTCGATTTTTCATGATGCTTATGATGAGTTAATGTAAGGTCTTCAGTAGATCATGTGTGTACGAAGACGCGTAAGCCTTTTGATAAGGAGCCTTAAGGCAGGAATATCTATCCACCCATATGGTAAAAAGCAATGAGAGATTCAGAAGGTAGATACAAGCTTGAACGAGTGAAAGGAGCAAGGTGAGAAGGGTAAGAGGTACCCAGTTAATGAAGATTATCGGTATTTACAATTCAGGCAGAAAATATAAGCATTTTGAGTTATCTTCAATAATAACAGAGGTATGTACAATTGGCCACACCGATCTCAGTTATGCGCTATGGGAGCTAACAGATATGGTTTAAGAGAAGAACGAGATATCAGGATGTTACAACCCATATTCACATACATTAGTTCATGCCATAAGGTAGTCGACGTAAATCCATGAAGAGATTATCTTTGAGATGATAAGAGATTAATCCTATTGGTCTTAAATGATACAAAGGTGTATAAGGGTGGTTAACAAGTATTAGAAGTTAAACGAATCAAGGATGTTGTCAGCCGTATTTTTGGGTAAACCTAGGGGTGCTTAATACTCTCAAGAGGTTGTATTTTAAGGTATATGAATCATAAAATATCCGTATCATAGTCTTGAAGTCAAACGAGTTATGAAACAAAAGTCGACAAGAGTTGTTGCAACTTAAGTTCATAGTTTTACTTAAACTTTAGGTCAAATGTTATTAAGCTTTTCTCCCAATATACTTGGAATTACGGGGTGATCTACCCACCAAATTGAAGATCTATGAGTCTAGTTTCCAACGCATTAAACCTTTTATCAATACGACATTGGAGTAGAGAGATATAGACATTTTTGCGAGACTACACAAGCTGCTAGGTGACAAGTAGGTGGGTCACCTACTTGGTTAAATGATAGCCCAAAAAGAGGCAATTTCGGGTCAGACAAAGAGCCCATGAAAAGGCTTATCTTCTGCAATATATCCCTCATTATATTTCACAAATAACCAGACCTAAACCCCTGCAAACTTCCTCCCAAAAATTATCCACAAACCCTAATTGATTTTCCCTCTCTTTCAAGTTCAAATTGGGGGTAAACCCTAGAGTTTGAAGAACCAAGATAAGGGCTGAGTTATCCAACAAGTAAGGTGAGTTTACTGCTATCTTTCATACATTTATTCTGCTGTGAATTCATGGTAATTCGTTCTATACATGTAAGAACTCACGGGACGGTGATCGGAAGTCGTGAGTTCGAGTTATTCACTTGTAGCGGACTGTTTTGTGGACTGTTTTGTGTTGCTGTTGGGCTGCGTGTTTTACTACTGTTTTGTGGAGTTTTGGAGGAGGAAGGGTGTGGAGAAACACCATATAGATGTAGGGTTGTGGGCTGGTAGTTCTTCGTAACATTTCCGGGTCGTTTGACACGACTACGGTGGCCGTCGTATGTATGAAGTGATTTGGTTGTGCGTGGACTTTTTGGGAGGCTCAATATGATTATTATTGATGTTGTTTGGGCTGTTTGGTGATTGTTTGGAATTGTGTGAAGTCATATATATAGGGGAGCTGCTGTCCGTTTCATCGTAAAATAGGTTGTGGTCGATACATAATAGTTATGACGCTTGAATGGTAACTATAGTATCGTTTCTCTTATTGTAGACTAAGGAGTCGTGAAAATTGCATAGCTTGAGATTGGGGCAGTATATACAAGGTATGTGAGGCTATCCCTTTCCTTCTTTTGCACGACTCCGATTGTACATAATGTAATGAACGAGCTTCCAAAGATACTCTACTCTTAGAAGCTAGCAGTACTTACATTGTTCCCCTCTTATGGAACGATTGATGTTGATGTTGCTTCTCTTATTCTTATGTTATCAATGTTACTGGTACTTCCTGATTCTTATAAGTTTCATGGTGAAGAGTTATTCCTAATAACGTGTACACAGGATACCGACCTGACGTCACTCTGAATGGTTTAGAACGTGAGTCCATGAGTCGAGCATGCATTATATATATGTATCTATTTTACTCTACTGAGCCGCGCTATAGTCGGCCGGGTACGACACCTATTGTGCAACCACTGATCAGTTGGGTTTTACCGAGCTCCACGTGGCCGGGTACGTTTATACCGAGCCTATTATGGCCGGGTACGATATGATGATGATGATGCCCACAGAGGCGTATGTTTTAAAAGTTTATGTAAATATACATATGTATCACGCATTTCATGTCAGTAGCCCTTAGAGGTACCCAGATGTTACAGGTTGTTTATTCTCTATCCCTGCTTACATTACTGTTTGTACTTATGGTTTCCTGCCTTACATACTCAGTACTTTATTCGTACTGACGTCCTTTTATTTGTGGACGCTGCATGTCGTGCTGCAGGTCCTGATAGACAGGCAGGCGCAGCTCCCCCACCATAGTAGGCTGTCCAGTTCCGCAGTGATTGGCGAGATCCCTTCTTCGGACTTGCCTTGGTCTTGGTATGCATTTTTGTTATAGATATTATGGGTATGTCGGGTTCGGGGCCCTGTTCCGGCTTGTTGCAACACTTATGTTCCTTTAGAGCCCATAGACAGGTGTCGACTCATGTATAGTTTGGTAGGCCTTGTCGGCTGGTTTTTTGTATTGTCTCTCATGGTAGTGTGGTAGCTCGTACCTTATATATAGTTTCTTGATTGTCTAGTCATCCCCATGTAGTTGTTTTCATGCCATCATATTTTATTGTTGGGTTGTCCATGAACCATGTCTATACCATTTATAATGATCTCGTCAGCCCTAGAAGAAATAAGAAGGTTAGATAAATGTATGTTGTACTCGGTAAGTATGGCTGGGTGCTAGTCTGGCTCCAGTTTGGGTCGTAACAAACTTGGTATCAGAGCAAGTCTGTCCTAGGGATTGTCTATGAGCCGTGTCTAGTAGAGTCTTGATTAATGGATGTGTAGCGCACCACAATTTATAATCAGGAGGCTACATGACATTCAGGGTTGTTACCTTCTCCTGAATCTAGATCGTGCGTAGAGTTGAGTCGTAAGTGTCTTATCTTTAATATTCCCCTTGTTTCTTTCAGCGATGCCTTCGACTAGGAAGCAAACAATTAGTCGGCTTGATACACCTGCGGGAGAGGGTACAGTCAGGTGCCCCAAGCCAAGAGCGGGCCAAAGTGAGGCTCAGAGTGAGATGCCGTTCATACCCATCTACTCCCGTCTCCTCAAGAGGATTTTAAGGAGGAACCAGCACCTCCAGTTCCTCCGTCTGGCACTAACAGACCAGGATATGCGGAGTGCTTTGCAGTTATTGACTAGCTTGGTAGCTGCTCATGCTCAGAGGCAGAATACAGGTTCTGCTGATAAACCAGTAGTTATACGAGAGTTCGTGATTTTATTAATTTAGACCCTCCTTGTTTTTAC
>NC_032000.1:24349370-24450227 GCF_001879085.1 Nicotiana attenuata | reverse complement strand
CATTGTAGTCAACTGCTGTAAAAATGTATTTGTTTCCTCTGGACAATGGGAATGGTCCCATAAAATCTACCCCCCTCACAACAAAAATCTCAACTTCCAGGATGTTATTCAAAGGCATCTCATTCCTCCTTGTGATTATTCCTGTTCTCTGACACTGGTCACACTTCTTAACAAATGTATGGGCATCCTTGAATAATGTTGGCCAAAAGAAACCGGATTGTAATACCTTTGCAGCTGTTCTATCGCCTCCATGATGGCCCCCATAAGGTGATGCATGACAATCATACAATACTAATTCTACCTCCTTTTCTGGAATGTATCTCCTTATCAACTACTTAGCACACTGCTTGTACAAATATGACTCATCCCAATAGTAGAAGTTCACATCATGTAGAAACCTCTTTCTAGCTTCAGATTCAATTTTAGGAGGAAGTACCCCACTCACAAGATAGTTCGCATAGTCTGCGTACCATGGTGGAGGGTCTTGGGTGATAGCAAAAAGTTTCTCATCAGGAAATGCCTCTTTAATTTGTCCACCCTCCTCCACGTGGTCATGATTTTCCAGCCTTGATAGATGGTCAGCTACTTGGTTCTCAGTGCCCTTTCGATCTCGTATTTCTACATTAAATTCATGCAATAACAAAACCCAGCGCATCAATCTAGCCTTAGATTCTTTTTTTTGTAAATAGATACCTGATTGCTGCATGATCGGTATGGACTATGACTTTTGTTCCCACCAAGTATGCCCGAAACTTCTCAAAGGCCCACACAACGGCTAACAACTCCTTTTCCGTGGTGGTGTAATTCAGGTGTGCATCATCAATGGTCTTACTCGTATAGTAGATGGAATATAACACCTTGTCCTTCCTCTGGCCTAGCACTTCCCCAATAACATGGTCACTTGCATCACACATAAGTTCAAATGGTAAGGACTAATCTGGTGCCATAATAATGGGAGCAGCCACCAACTTCTTTTTGAGCTCTTCAAATACCTTGAGGCAGGCGTCATCAAAATTGAAAGTTACATCCTTTTCAAGCAACCTGCACAAGGGAGTAGCAATATTTGAAAAATCCTTAATAAAGCACCGATAGAATCCCGTGTGTCCCAAGAAACTCCGGACACCCTTCACAGAAATAGGTGGAGGTAATTTTTCAACCGCCTCCACCTTTGCCTTATCAACTTCAACTAACGCAAACAATTCATCCACCATTTTGGGTCACTCTAACCCCAGCCGGATGCTGATATCTGTACTTCTCTTATACTACTTCTGTTAGCTCCCGTAGGGCATAACTGCGATCGTTCTGGCCAATTGTACATATCTCTGTTATAGTTGAAGGTAACTCAAAATACTTATATTTCTCTGCCTGGATTGTAATACTAATAATCTTGTTTAACTGGGTGCCTCGTACCCTTCTTCATCTTGCTTCTTTTACTTGTTGAAACTTGTGTCTACCTCCCAATTATCTTATTCCTTTTTACCGTAAGAGTGGATAGGCATTCTTGCCTTAGGGATCCTTATCAAGAAGCTTACACATCTTAGTATACACATGATCTGTTGAATACCTCATATTTATCCATCATAAGCATGATGAAAAAATTGAGTTCCTCTGACTTAACTCTTCCACAACTATATCTCTTACCAACCGTCCTTCTGGATATAGGTATCGTCGTATTATAATTAAGATAGATTTTAGGAAATTGAGTTCTTATAACTGAGCTCTACCACACGATCTAGAGTAGGAAGAAAGAGTGACAGTCCTAAATGCCCTGTAGACTCCTACTTATAAGTTTGGTGCACGACACACCCATAAACAAGACTCTACTAGACACGGGTTGTAGATTTTCTAGGACAAAACTGCTCTGATACCATTTTTGTCACGATCCAAACCGATGGGCGGCGACGAGCACCCCGAGCCTTACTCAACCGAGTACCAACGTTACATATCTCTCTTATCATACTATAATTTGCAAATGGGCTAAACGGCCATAACTCGTAATGTATAACTATAAGTGGGAAAGCATTGTATCAGTGAACCATCTTTCTTAAAACATGAATACATACGGGCAGTCAAGGCCTCCGACATACTGTACAAAATGAACCTCTATCTACAAAGCCTCTAAAAGTATTTGACATGAAATGGGACAGGGTACCGGCCTACCCATAAGTCTGTAGCAAAATTCTGACACGATGACTCATAGTCTCGACTACACTCTGAATGAGGTGGAGTCTTACCGACCTTTCGCTCAATGCTAACCTCGTCTAGTATGACGGCTCATCAAATTGATTGTCTATACCTGCAGGCATGAATGCAGCGTCCCTAACGAAAGAACGTCAGTACGAATAATGTACCGAGTATGTAAGGCACATAAATAAGTGTATAAAAGACATGGAAGAAACATGGAGTAAATGACTTAACCTGTAAGTCTGGATAACTCTGTAAATCATGAAATACTTATAGTTTCATGCATATGCGTATGAATGTCATGTCGTGCATAGGTACATGTGTTCATAACATCATCAAGCCTCTGAGGGCATCCCATCATATCATCGGCCACTGTTGGCAAAATCATCAACGTATACCAGCTGATCAGGTGGTGGGGTGTATATAACATCGTAAACTTTTCCCATATCCCATACACATATATTATACATATATACGCATATATAACGCCATCTGGTCATGGGTCAATGTAAATGAATGCAATGCATGAGAAGTACGTTAATAAAATCTCTCGGAATGTCATAAGACCATTGTGCCTTTGATTAATATCATGAGATAAACTTTATCATCTTACGTATTTTCTGAGACCCATGAAAAGATGATAGAATAATATGACACATATGGAATCAAGAACATAGGAACCTCTAGTATTTCTCTGAATAGAGTCATTTATGGAAGTTGTGCATTTACTTATTTCGTTTGTATCGTATGGATCATGCCAAAAAGAAAGAAGGGATAGGCTTAACATACCTGAACAATTTTCTTGAGAAAGATTGCACCTTATTCCCTTATATTTGCAAAATCTCACAACAGTAACATAAATCCAATGCCTACTAAGTGCTTCATCATGTGTTATTTAGTATTGGAGTAGGAAAATGTTATGATTTCCTCCAATAAGGTCTAACGTGAGTTCTTAATGGAAAGAACTATTTACTTGAATCTTTTGAAAATCTAAGAGACCAAATGAAGTAAATTGGTCACACATCTCTTAAGTGTGTTTGAATGGGTATGGGCCCACTTCAAGTGGTGACTAAGCCACTTTAATTGACCAAAATATGACATCTTGCAAGTTATAAGAGTCATCTTAATTGCCACATTTTGCTGCCACGTTTTCAAGGTTATCCAAAAGATTATAATAAGTTATCCACCCATTTCTTAATAACTTGTTAATTTCCCATTAACCAATATCCCACATAATTAGAATTATCTCAACTTAAAATACTACTTACTTTTTACACACTTTATACACCTTACTATCATGGTCACGTGGTACCTTATATGGCACCAATCCATAAATACCGGGTATTTTAGTTCGGGCCGTATTTTGCCGCACCATGACAAACTTTGACGAAATTCATTTTCTTCAATTTGCTTACCCTCTCACCTTCACGAATTTACTCATCACTTGTTTGAAATAGCATAATGCTTATAATCTCAAAATAATCTCATTCAAGAACTAATGTCGATTAACTTACGACGACACTTTAACGTACGAAAAATGCGAGATGTAACATCTCATTTTCGGGCTTATCTTAATTTACATATGGAGTACTTCCACGTACGAAAATAGAGGGTCTAACACTTCAGCCATCGCTTTGCTTCGCCCAATAGAGAGAACGGGAAAAGTGTGAGCCTCACATAGTCTGGGGTGACTCCGTTAGTGATATAAATATTACTAATCTTCAAGAAATTTCAGAATATGATGTTGTGGATCCTCGTGTGGAAGATCCATAAACTCTCTATTCGCATGAAGTTGCTGGATCATGCTCTGTTTCAGCTCAAAGTGCCCAATGATTCTGGGCTTCACAATGCTAGAGGTGACATTAGCAATATTGGGCATCGCCACTTCCTGAACAGCCATATGTTGCTCCTCTGCCATGTTTACAGGAAATTGAACAAGTGCCTGAAGATTATTTGTATCCTTTGCTTCCCTCAACCTCCTATGAAATGTTCTCTCAGGTTCGGGGTCAAAGCCTTGAAGTTTGTCCTGGCTTCTGACCCTGCGCATTCAATCATAGCTCCTGAGATCAGAGAAACATTCAAGTAACGTTAGAATTGACAAAATAAACAATGAAAGCAAAAACTAGAAAGTAGTCAATATACAAGTCAACGACAACGGCACCAAAAACTTGTTGCTCCCAAACGCACACGCAAGTATACGTGGTCGTACAAGTAATAAAATGATAAGTCCAGTGTCGAACCCACGGAGACTTGTATCAACTACCCACTAAATTCACCAAGATTGATATTCAGTCGAGCCAATTCGAGTTCAAGAGTGTAATTATACTAAGCAATAATTCTGAGTAATAACTGAATTACCAAGCAGTAAAATGGTTGTTGTGTATTCAGTAGAGACGAATATCCCAAGGTTGTGATCGATTCACCAATCCTATTGTGTTCTAGTTAACTCTCCCTTTCATACAATTCACTCATGGTCCCAAAGTACTACTCGCCTATCCAAAATAGATTAACGCCTATATTCCTATGAAATCAATCTATTAAGAACGCATTAATATTACGATATTTAATTAAGCACGGCGACTAGGTATATTTCTATCCTAACCACAAATCCTCCCCCTGCCCCCAGAGTTAAGATCGTGCTCTCTTCAATTCTTCTCTAATCTAAACATGGCTTTCCCAAGCATAGCATAGATAGTAAATAGAACCTAACTGCTGGCCAGACAATTAAGCAATGAATCACAGAATTGAAGAAACAACCATATATTAGTAAATTATAATTAAGGTTAAGTCAACGTATAACAACAATATTCATGGCGAAATCACAACCCCAGGACTATGGGTTTTAGCCACTCATGATAGTATCAAACAAATTCATAAGTTTTGGATAATTGAAAATACTAAGAAAAGATGAAGAAATCTGAGATATTCTTGCTCCCGAATATTTAATGTGTGTAAATCCTCTTCAAAGTGGCGTCTCCCCTCTAAAAATAAGCTTAGTCTTGCTTTTATACGCGTGGGGTAGGTCTAGGGCAAAGTTGGAAAAAAATCACGTCACCAGCGTCCAGCCCAGCGCCCCACACTGGCCCTGGCGTTGGTTAATTGAACACACTGCCTAGGGCGCCACAGGTAGCGTGGAGCGCTGCCTGTGGCGCTGAAAAATCCACCTTCTCCGTGTTTCTCCGTTTTGACTCTAATCTCACACCTTTTGCCCCCAATTGCTTCTGCATGATTCCTTCACATAAAAACACCTCGAATTAATATAAATTAACATATTTTACATCCGAAATCCACGAAACACGAGTAAAACATGAGGCGATATACATACAAATATATATACTTTACGCTAAATATCAACGAATATTTGCATAAAGGATAAAAAGAAACAAAACACTTGATCATGTTGTGTTTAATTAAACTTCTAATTATAATTCGTGGATGACGATCACATATTAAGTACATAACGTATTTGCATGACACTACAAATGTAATGTATTTTATTTAATCTTACTTACAAAAACGTATTTCTTATTCTGTTTCCATCATTACATGTGCTTTTGTTGACAATAATCGAGTAAGGAGTATGATAAAACTTTTTTCTACTTCCATCATGGAGAAAAAGGTGGATGCATTATCAACATCGAACTCAATATTTTGGCTCCAAACCTAATGATAATAAAGAAGGGTCCTACGATATCTTTATTTACAGATGTTGGTTATTATTGCGTGCCACTAAGGGATAATGTACACAAATAAACATAAGGGAATTAGAAATATTCGATTGATTTTGTCTAACAAGTTGTACCGACAAGGAAAAATAAAGAAAGAGCGTAAGAAAGTGGGAAAATGCTAAAAAGGAAATGTGAGTAAGAAACAAATTACATCAGGTTGCTATCTAATATCTTCCTTATCATCTGGAATTAAAGCAAATATATCCACGAAATTTATTTGATGATATTAATTTGTTGTGTGGTTATACATGGGCATGATATCTTGTTTTCTTTAATTATAATAATGATTAGGCTGCTCTTTTTTAATCTAATATTCCACGTGAAGTGAATTTCATGAAATTGATAGCTTTCCAACATCCAAAGGATATTAATCGAATTCCAAAAAGCAAGGCAATATACAGAACACATGCATAATCATTTTGTGTGCAACAAAAATAAACATAAATTTTCCTTGCCTGAGTCCCTGATGATCATATAATTTAATATATTTGAGAGTAACCATGAAATTTCAAGAGATGGTTAATTCTGGAGAATCTAATTAGCAGTAATGATGAGGGTCAATTCGACATGACCAGTTAAGCCACTTACTTTCTTAGTCCCTTCATATTTAATTAGTTTGCTATAGGCAAACCTTTGGGCAAAAAGAAAAGCTTAATTCCGAGAAGTACTTTCATTTCACAACTGACCAGTAGCGCAAAACTAAGTGAAAATAGCATAGGCTAGCTAATTTTGTGATTGCTAATTGACGAATAGTCGGTATTTACAAAGTTATTGAAAAAGAGTCACTATTTTATTCGGAGCTAAAATTTGAACAAAAATATCTTAGCTTAAACACGTAAAGTTCTATCATAATAGGCTGGATTATGGAGCTCCTGCGTATAAACTTCCAGCATATTATGTTGGAACTCTAGCACGTTATGCTGGAATCTCATATGTAAAAAATTTGAACTCCACCATATTATGCTGGATTTTTTTCCAGATTTTTAAGAGTGTTTTTGTTCAAATTTTATTTTTCCATACAAAAAGACTAAATTCCGATTACTTTGAAATTGTGGCTTATTTACAACTAGCAGTTGTAAATAAGGCTATTTCTCATATTTTATTCGCAAAACAAAGCTAACCAATTGGCCTATATACCAAATACTCATTTCGGTCGAATTTATATGAACCTATTTGATTAGACATAAAATTAAAGAAGAAAAGATTTTGTTTTTAAAATAATTGTTGTTTTAAAATTGTATATGGTAGAAATGGGGGCTACCCGATTTCACTCTTTGGCCGGGATAGGCATGTCGCGTCAAAGAGCTGGGACGTTGAATCCGAAATTGAAGCCTCTTTTAGGATCGAGGTCGACATCAATCGCGGCCAGAAAGAGACAACTCCGAGTGACATCGGTATAGCTTGATAACGAAAAAGGCGAGATATCCGCGATTAGTCGAGGATCGTGGCGTGAATCTCTGAACGGATCAATCTATGGCGGTTAATATGTTACTACGGTTTCCTACTATAATTAGAAGTGTACCATATTTAGGACCCCTCTGTTATATAAAAGGGGATCCCATTCATTTGTAATCATTATTATTCACTGAAACAAAAGCAATATAGCTCTTCTTTTATGAGCCGTATTCTTGGTCATCAATTTATTCAATCTTTACTCTTATCATACTGTTATCACCTCGAGGGTGCCATAATTCAAGGCTGAATGTGATGACCCGCCATGTCATCATGCCACATAGGCGTCATTTGGCATATATTAATGCCATGTGGAAACTTACATAAGAGGAAGGCTAGCATTTGTGAGAAGATTCTAGAGAAATATGAATATTTCCTTAGGAAGACCCTAGATCCTTATGGATTTGCAAGGAAAGTCTCTTCTAGGCTTGTAGAAAATTCTAGAGAAGGGACTTGCTTGTAAATATTAAGGACTTGTGGAATAATTATTATCTACACACTAGCCCCTAGGTGATTAGCATAAATAGGGGGGGCATTCAGTTGTAATTCACCAAGCAAACAATTCAAGTTCTCTCTAATACAAAGCTTCCTTTAACATTTCTCTTGTGTTCTTTCTACCATTCTCTTAGCGATCTTGAGTGTAGTAAGGCTGACTTGGCATAGCAAGAACGTGAGCAAGCTATGCAAGATCGTGAGCGAGTTGTCAAGTTCCACACGTGTACTTAGTTAAACACTAAGGACGTAACAACGTGGTATCAGAGCGAAGGTTTCAACTAAGGGAATGGTGAACGATAGAGAAATTAACGTTGCCAACACCCAAGCCAACGTCATCCAGGATGCTGCCGACAGGAAGGGCCGCAACAAAAAGAGCAATGCTACCAACAAGAGCCAGAAGGTGCTGCCCGAGATTGTGCCAAACGAGGGGCTTACATCCTAAGAACCATTTGCCACTGAGGCGAGCGAGGATGAAGTGGAGGTCCTGCTCGAGGACGTCTCGCTCGGTAAAGAGTGGGTAATGAAGATGAACGTGGGGATGGACGCCATGGAGATCTTTGGCCAACGCTTGGGGAAGGTGGAAGGCACCCTTAGTGTTCTTCAGGGGCACACTCTTGAAGAGATTGAGAGTATCCGAAATGACTTGGAGGGACGTACACAGACCGAGATGGAACTAAGGCAAACCATCACTGCCTTAGAGTGCAGACTCATGGAGGCTTTGAGTACTATCGATGCTATAAAGGCAAAGATAGAGTCATTCGAGGAGCATGTCAATGCTGGCGTGGTCGAGGCAGCCAACAATGTTGTGGTGACGAGGGAGGCCAAGATCGAGGCTCCCAACCCCCGATGTTCAAAGGTGTTCGTGATTCACAAGAAGTGGAAAACTTCCTTTGGCACTTGGAGAACTACTTCAGGCACGACAAAGTGAGGGACGACGAGGCCAAGATCAACAATGCGGTATTGTACGTCTCAGAGACTGCCATGCTATGGTGGAGAAGGAAGATGGCCGACGTGGATAAAGGTCTATGTACTATTAGCACACGGGATCAGTTCAAAGTCGCGTTCAAGTGACAGTTCTTTCCAAACAATGTCTTGTACGAGGCAAGGCGCAAGCTTAGGGAATTGAAGCAAATAGGGAGAATACGTAACTATGTCAAGGAGTTCACTACCCTTATGCTTCAAATTCCCAACCTGACCAATGATGACTTGTTGTTCCACTTCATGGACGGGTTGCAAAACTGGGCTAAGCAGGAGTTGCAACGCCGAGAAGTCACTGATATAGACCAATCCATAGTGTAGGCCGAATCATTGATGGATTTCAGGCATGACAAGCACGACAAAGGCAATGGCAAGGAGTCAAAGGTTAACAATGTCAAAGGTGGGGGAGACCGTGGCAAAAGCAAGGATACACAACAACAATACTCCAAGACTCAAGATTCAAAAAAGTCGAGTGGTCGTCAGGGCTACGCCGAGAAGAAGGCACAGGCCGGGAAGAAGGGATGCTACATATGCGGAGGGTCGCACGGCTTCAGGAATTGTCCCGACCTAAATAGCCTCAGTGCCATAGTCCGTGAACGGAAGGAGCAGCCGCAAGGAGAGAGTCCGGGAACCACGCAGTTGGGTATGATCGGATTATGTGGTGCTATCACGAAGCAAGCAATCCAACCTACCGAGAATGGAAATCAGTACGTGGATCTCACCATCAACAACAAGCCCGCTCGTGCAATGGTGGATACTGGAGCAACTCATAATTTCGTGTCTGAGGCTACCGCAAAGAGACTAGAATTGAAGCTTGCTCCAACCAACTCTCGCGTCAAGACCGTGAATGCCGAGGTACACAATGCTCGTGGGGTAGCTAATGGAGTTGGTGTCAAATTGGGAACTTGGAAAGGTATGACAAACTTTACCGTAACCGCTATTGATATCTTTGACATCATACTGGGGAAAAAGTTCTTTAGACATTGTCATACTTTGATCGACCCCTACCTCCAACGTCTCTTGGTTATGGAGCGAGAAGGAGCTTGCGTGGTACCTACAGTGACTATGCCACACGGACAGATCCAAGCACAACTCTCAGCTATGCAGGTTGTCAAGGGGATCAAGAAGGGGGAGCCAATGTTCGTGGCAACCATTGCATGTTTAGAGGAATATAAGAATTTTCAAGAGATAGTGCCGCCTTGCATAGAGAAGTTGCTTGAGGAAAACAAAGATGTCATGCCCGAGGAGTTGCCTAAGAACTTGCCGCCTAGGCGAGAGGTGGATCACAAGATTGAGTTGGAGCCAGGGGCTAAGCCACCCGCATTTTCCCCATATCGTATGGCACCGCCCGAGCTAGAGGAGCTCAGGAAACAATTGAAAGAGCTGCTAGATGCTAGTCACATTCGCCCATCAAAGGCACCTTTTGGCGCACCAGTATTGTTCTAGAAGAAGAAGGATGGATCGTTGCGTTTGTGCATAGACTACCGAGCACTTAATAAGGTCACAGTGAAGAATAAGTACCCGATCCCGCTCATTGCTGACTTGTTCGATAGACTTGGGCAAGCCAAGTACTTTACCAAGGTGGATCTTCGAAAAGGCTACTACCAGGTTCGCATTGCAGAAGGGGATGAGCCAAAGACAACATGTGTAACGAGATATGGAGCCTTTGAGTGGTTGGTGATGCCTTTCGGCTTAACCAATGCACCGGCCACATTTTGCACCCTTATGAACAAGATTTTTCATCCCTACCTTGATCAGTTCATGGTAGTCTACCTAGACGACATAGTCATCTACAGCAACACCTTGGAGGAGCACATGGAGCACTTAAGGAAGGTTTTCCAAGTCTTGCGGGAGAACAGGCTATACATAAAGAGGGAGAAATGCGAGTTTGCACAATCAAAGGTGCACTTCTTGGGCCATGTCATTAGCAATGGCGAGCTACGCATGGACGAGGCTAAGGTACGTGCTATCCAGGAGTGGGAGGCACCTACAAAGGTAACTGAGTTGAGATCCTTCCTTGGCCTTATTAACTACTATCGTCGATTCATTAGTGGCTACTCAGCCAAGGCCGCACCATTGACTGAGTTGCTAAAGAAGAACAAGCCATGGGTTTGGACAGAGCATTGTCAAAAGGCATAAGGCCTTAAGGCAGCAGTAATAGAAGAACCAGTCTTGGCATTACCTGACTTTGCCAAGACATTTGAGGTGCACACAGATGCCTCAGACTACGCCATTGGGGGTGTTCTGATGCAGGATAAGCATCCCATAGCATTTGAGAGCCGCAAGTTAAATGAGACAGAGCGGCGTTACACGGTGCAAGAGAAGGAAATGACTGCCATTGTGCATTGCCTTCGTACATGGCGACATTATCTGCTCGGGTCGAGGTTTATGGTCAAGACCGACAATGTGGCTACTAGCTACTTTCAGACGCAAAAGAAGATCACACCAAAACAGGCTAGGTGGCAGGATTTCTTAGCCGAGTTTGATTATGTGCTGGAGTACAAGCCGGGCGAAGGTAACATTGTAGCCGATGCCTTGAGCCGGAAAGCCGAGCTTGCTGCGATCACTTCAACAAGATGGGACATTCGTGAGTCTATAAAAGAAGGCATACAACATGATCCAGCAGCCAAACAACTTGTCGAGTTAGCCAACCGGGGCAAGACGAGACGTTTTTGGGTAGAAGATGGCCTATTGCTTACCACGGGTCGACGGGTCTACGTGCCTAAGTTTGGATACATTAGACGACGGATCATAAGGGAGAGTCATGACACAATGTGGGCTGGTCATCCAGGTCAACGTCGCACTAGGGCCTTGGTTGTGTCAGTCTACTATTGGCCACACATGCGAGATGACACAGAGTGCTATGTGCAGACTTGTCTTGTCTATCAACAGGACAAGGTTGAACAACAACAACCCGGAGGACTTTTGGAGCCACTGCCAATTGCAGAGCATCCATGGGAGAGCATCACTATTGACTTTATCATTTGTCTACCAAAGTCCGATAGTTACGGTACTATTATAGTGGTCGTGGATAGATTTTCCAAATATGCCACCTTCATGCCTGGCTCACCAGGTTGCACTGCCAAGGAAGCCGCCAAGCTATTCTTTAAGAACGTGGTGAAGTATTAAGGCTTACCAAGGCATATTATCAGTGATCGAGACCCCCGTTTTACTGGAAACTTTTGGAGAGAGTTATTCAACATACTTGGCATGGAACTGCACTTTTCTACTAGTTTCCACCCACAAACAGATGGACAAACGGAACGGGTCAATGCCTTACCAGAATTCTACTTGAGGCATTATATAAGCACACATCAAAAAGATTGGGCAAGGCTCCTAGACATCGCCCAATTCTCTTAGAACTTGCAGCGGAGTGAGTCCACGGGGCGGACACCATTTGAGCTAGCCACAGGCCAACAATCACAAACTCCACATTCATTACCAGCTGCGTTCGAGGGAAAGAGTTTGGGGGCTTATCATATGGCCAAAGGATGGGATGAGCAGCTTGACACTGCTAAGTCCTACTTGGATAAGGCAGCTAAGAAGATGAAGAATTTTGCGAACCGTAAACGGAGTCCCACGAACTATAGAGTTAGGGACATGGTCATGGTGCAGTTTAACCCAAGACAGTTCAAGACACTACGGGGCATGCATCAGCATTTGATTCGCAAGTATGAGGGGACATTTAAGATCGTCGCCAAGGTAGGCAAGATCTCATACAAGCTTGAAATGCCATCGTATCTTAAGATCTACCATGTCTTCCATGCCAGCATGCTTAAGCCATATCATGAAGATAAGGATGATCCGAGTAGGGGCCAATCAAGTCGAGCGCAAATGACTATCACCGCCTCGCATGATCGGGAGATTGAGGCTATTATGGATTACCAGGCCAGGCGAAAACAAGGGCAAAAAGCCACTGCTATGTTCCTCATCCATTGGAAAGGGCAATCGCCGGAGGAGGCCACGTGGTAGCGATATGAAGACTTATGGCAAATCAAAGATAAGATCCGAGAGTTTATGCAGCAGCATTGCGCCGCGGTCGTCGCAATATTAGGTGGGGGAGAGTGTGATGACCTGCCATGTCATCATGCCACATAGGCGCCTTTTGGCATATATTAATGCCATGTGGAAGCTTACATAAGAGGAAGGCTAGCATTTGTGAGAAGATTCTAGAGAAATATGGATATTTCCTTAGGAAGACCCTAGATCCTTATGGATTTGCAAAGAAAGTCCTTGGAATCTTCTAGGCTTGTAGAAAATTCTAGAGAAGGACTTACTTGTAAATATTGAGGACTTGTGGAACAATTATTATTTACACACTAGCCCCTAGGTGATTAGTATAAATAGGGGGCCATTCATTTGTAATTCACCAAGCAAACAATTCAAGTTCTCTCTAATACAAAGCTTCCTTTAACAATTCTCTTGTGTTCTTTCTACCATTCTCTTAGCGATCTTGAGTGTAGTAAGGCTGACTTGGCATAGCAAGAACGTGAGCAAGCTGTGAAAGATCATGAGCGAGTTATCAAGTGCCACACGTGTACTTAGTTAAAAACTAAGGACGTGACATGAAGCTCTGTTTGAATACTGGTTTGGATTATTTACAGTCCAATTCTACCTCTTATTTTTTTACTTATCAACTGGTATTGGGTGAAATCACATATTCTTAAAACCATAATATAAGTTTAATTGTTATCCGATTTTCAGGGTAAACAGTTTGGCGCCCACCGTGGGGCTAAGGATGATAGTGATTATTCAATACTGATTCCGATAACACATACTACTTTATGCTTGTTCTTGTCAAGTATTTTTGTTTTCAGGATAAAATATGTCAAACTCACAAACAACACCAACACGTGGTGATAATGGCCTCGGATTCCACTGAGAAAATGACAATGTAATCGCTCCAAGGGTCCAGGTGCCACAAGCTGATCTTAAGGGCAACCCAGTCGACGTAAGTTCACACGTTTCTCTAAACGCGAACCTGGGCGCGGACCCCGAAGGGAGTATACGCAGAGAAGGCCGATCTGGTGGTCGAGGTTCACAAGGCAGAGGAGATAGAGGTGTCAGTCTCCAAATGATATTCGGGATGCTACAGGCTCAACAAGCCGCTATTGCACAACTACAAAATCAGCATCGAACACCGAGCGGGGTTGAACTGGAGACCGCTCGCCGGACCGAGCCAGTGCCAGAAAGGTCTAATACCAGTGAATCGGGGACTAACCCCACAATAATGAATATGCTCGAGAAGCTCACCAAACGAATTGAATTGGGATTGAAGAAGATTGAGGAAAACGACAAAAGGGTGGAAGCGCACAACTCCAGAGTTGATCAAATTCAGGGGTCACCACCGATATTGGAAGGACTAGATCTTGAAAAGTTCGTGCAAAGACCCTTCCCCCTGGTGCGGCTCCGAAGCCAATCCACAAGACGTTCTGTATGCCCGAGATCCCCAAGTATAACAGGACAACCAATTCGAATGAACAAGCCACCTCGTATATATGCGCCATCAAAGGAAATAACTTGGAAGATGAAGAAATTGAATTCGTACTGTTGAAAAAGTTCGGGGAGACTCTATCGAAGGGTGCCTTAATAAGGTATCATAACTTACCCCCTAATTCTATTGATTTGTTTGCTATGCTTGCATATTCTTTTGTAAAGGCACACGCCGAAGCCATTAAAATTGCAACGAGGAAGTCGGACATTTTCAAGGTAAGGCAGAAAAATAACGAGACGCTCAGGGAATTCGTATCTCTGTTCCAAGCGGAGAGAATGGATTTGCCTCCAGTCACCAATGACTGGGCTATTCAAGTTTTAACCCAAGGTCTCAACACTCGGAGTTTTATAGCTTCACATCAGTTGAAGCAAAGTTTAATCGAGTACCCAGCTGTCACTTGGGCCGACGTACATAATCGATATCAGTCGAAGTTTAGGGTCGAAGAAAATCAACTTGGGACTCCTTCGGGGTCCGTTTACCCTAGCAAGCCCATGGGTAGGATCAAAGGGGACATCGATCAAGAGCCGAGGTCGGATAGAGATCGATACCAACCGTACAACGGAGACCGAAGAGGCAGCGAGTTTGGGCGAAGCTTCGCGCGAAATGAGAGGATAAATGATCGAGGTCAAATTCATGGGGGCTTGATGACGAGGAAGATCACGTTAAATATCCAAAATCCGGATAAAGGTACGACCACATTCCAATTCTTTCTATTTTTTCGACTAACACTTGCAGGCTATAGACAAGGATCAACACGAAGCTTTGGATCTTAAAGCACGCATTGCACTCTTTTTCCCTTAGACCAATTTTTATCCCAAGTGGGTTTTTCCGGCAAGGTTTTAATGAGGCAGTCATTGTTCGTGCTAACCTAGAGCAATTCAGCAGTACCCGAGGTTCCCTACAATAAGCCTCGAGTATTGGGGGGAATTACCCTCGAATGTCTACTTTGTTGCAAGGAAATTACTTCATGACAACGGGGTCTCGATAGGAAAATGTTGTAAGGGTCAAACGGTGAAATAAACCATGCCCATATAGGTTACTCGAGCCCTAACATAAAACATGCGAACACGTATAATCATCCATTGAGAGAAGTATTTTTCCTTGCCGATATCTCATGCCTTTAGAAAAATTTCCTATTTCATTCTCTTTATCTATTATGTAAACAGGCTTAAGGGCCGATCATGATGAAAGTTCAAACAACTAACCCCATGCTTAAGGACTGCCGTCCGAAAAACAAACGAAATCGAACTACTAAAATTTTAAGACCATAAGACCTTAAAGGCAACCCTCGATTTTACAGGCCACGGCCACCCCACTCAGGGACAGACACTTCGGGCAAGCTCGAAGTAAAGCGGAAATAAGCCCAAAGGGCAAGTTCCGAACTAAAGAGGCTACGGCCAGATTAACGCGGGTCGGAGACGTCCGAAATCCGTAACAAATACAAAGGCCTAAGGGCTACTTCTACTTCGAGTTCGAGCAATTACTCACTCGACTACTAAGCGCAAGGGCTACCCGAGTTCGAAAAAATTCTCACTCTGGGACTATCTTTCGAGCCCAAGGGCCACCTTATCTCGAGTTGGAGCATGTCCTCACTCGATCATAAAAACCCAAGGGCTAACTCTACTTCGAGTTTAATCATGTCCTCACTCGATGATAAAGCCTAAGGGTTATTTCCACTTCGAGTTCGAGCATCTCCTCACTCGATCATTAAGCCTAAGGGCTATTTCCGTTTTGAGTTTGAGCAAGTACTCACTCGACTACTAAGCCTAAGGGCTACCCGAGTTCGAAAAATTCTCACCCGAGGACTATATTTCGAGCCCAAGGGCCACCTTATCTCGAGTTGGAGCATGTCCTCACTTGATCATAAAGCCTAAGGGCTGTTTCCAATTCGAGTTCGAGCAAGTACTAACTCGACTACTAAGCCCAAGGGCTACCCAAGTTCAAAAAAATTCTCACTCGGGGACTATCTTTCGAGCCCGAGGGCCACCTTATCTCGAGTTCGAGCATGTACACTCAACCATCAAGCCCAAGGGCTACCTTACCTCAAGATCGAGCTAATCGACTATTAAGCCTAAGGGCTACTTAAGCTCATGTTCAAATGGTCATTCGTGGTCCATTGATCAGAAACGTTCAAGGGTAGTACTTATTGTCGGTCATTACGATCCCAAACTCTGGACCTTCAAAAGCAATTTTATGCTAAGGCGCTTTGACCCGCACAAAAGGGTAACATCTTCAGAAGCCATGGAAGGGAAAAAGCTTTATGTATTCGTCAAAATCTTTTTACAAGGGCTGTAGGTCCCGATCAAGAATTCTTTATAGGGGCCGATCAGCCTCAAAATAAAAGCAAAAACTTACAAAAAGAACGAAGCCTAAGCAGAGTCTTCCTCGGGAAAGGCAAGCTTCCGAGCTTTTGTTTCCTCTATCGCTTACGTCACGATGATGATGTCATGGGAAATCGGGGTAAAGATCGAAGACTCAGTTCGTTTCTTGTCGTTATATTCCCCAAAACGAGGGGACTATCTATATACGGTAGACTCTTTGGTCGAGATAGGCATGTCACTTCAAAGAGCTGGGACGTCGAGTCTGGAATTGAAGCCTCTTTTCGGACCGAGGCCGACATCAATCGCTGCTAGAAAGAGACATACTCCGAGTGACATCGGTATATCTTAATAACGGAAAAGGCGAGATATCGCGATTGGTCGAGGATCGTGGCGTGAATCTCAGAACGGATCAATCTACGTTGGTTAATCAGATGTTAATACGGTTTCCTACTATATTAGAAGTGTACCTTATTTAGGACCCCTCTGTTATATAAAGGGGGATCCCATTCATTTGTAATCATTATTATTCACTGAAACAAAAGCAATATAGCTCTTCTTTTTTGACCCGTATTCTTGTTCATCAATTTATTCATTCTTTACTCGTCTCATATTGTTATCACCTCGAGGATGCCATAATTCAAGGCTGAAGCTCTGTTTACATACTGGTTTGGATTATTTACACTTCAATTCTACCTCTTATTTTCTTACTTATCAATTGGTATTGGGTGAAATCACATTTCCTTAAAACCACAATACAAGTTTAATTGTTATCCGATTTTCAGGGTAAACAAAAATATACTATATGTGATTATAAAATCAACTGATTAAGAATAAACTTAAAAGTTTAACGTTAAATTGTATTCAAATATAACAAGATTTTCTTTTTAGAACATAAATAAAAAAGAAACAGTATCACATATACCGAAACTAGGGGAGTAGTATATTCACCAGAAAACTCGCTGGTAGACGGCAGTAATATAAATAGTATGAAAAACAATTATGAGACTGTTATAAATAGAATTTTATTTATGGTGAATATCTATATTTAGAGAGATTCTAGGGTTTATTACTTGGTGGCTAAGTCACCCTCTCCCTATAAATAGAGGGTTCTATTCCATTGTAATTCATCCCAATATCAATAAGAATTCTCTCTCTCTACTTTTCTCTGCAATACTCTTCTTCTTCATTTATTGTTTTATAACACGTTATCAGCACGAGACTCTAACCAATTGAGTAGAAGCTTTGGGATTGAGCATAATGATTGTCAATTATTCCATGAACTTCCTTCATGATTAAATTTTAGATTTAAGGTAAGTATTTTACTTTATTTTTCTCTTTTATATTCTTGAAATTCTATAATTTATTTTTATATACAAGCAAAGACAACAAAGTTTGATTATAACTCTAATGGAGTTTGTAAGAAATTATAACCACCTGAAGTGGTAAAATTTTTATGCCTCGCCATGATCAAATTCATGTATGATTGTGGGCAAAGAATGAAAATCCGTCCCATTGAATTTGCTCCATTCTCATCCCCTTAAGAGAATGTGATAGCAATATGTGATAAGTTTGAAAGAAGACAAAATTATTACCGTGAAGGTATCAATGGATGTGGACGTGGCAATAGACGAAATTATAATCGTCATCATTTGTGGTAATGAGAACAATAAGGATTCTCAAAATAATCTTTCACTTTGTGAAAAATATTTGTCATCGATTTGACATGAGATTTTGTAAAGCACATATAGTTGATTATGGTCCATTCATGATGTGAATGTGACAACATCTGATGTATGAATACATATTCATTCTTCAAAGAATATGAACGTGCTAGTGGTAGTGAATATACCGCACTCACCTCTAAAAGGAGGTTTGAGATGATATAAGAAAATAATATCATTATTATGGCATGAATGGTCATTGGTCACGTACCTATTGTACGCTAAAATATTTTGGCATTGTGATTATTAAAAGTCAACGGTAATGCAAGAAACAGATCTTGCATATAATTTTGACCATAACCATAATGGTATAACTTTCTCTTTAAAAGAAATATTCACCATATGAGTGTTGATGAATATGTGGTACTACAAAATTAATTGAGAACTCTGCAAGAGCCAATTATACTATTTTGGAGAAACACAATTAATTACCAATAAGGTATTGTGTTGTAGTAAGTCTCAAAGAAACTTATTCAGTTTCCAAAGTATACGCGAAAGCGGTTGATTATATTGAGACTATAAATAAAGGAAAGATTTAATATCTTCTATTACTACAACTTGTAGCGGGGTAATATGTATGTGAAAAGCTACCCGCTTTATTCTCCAGTTTGTACTACATAAACAAAAGAATACCACAATGAAGTGGATATTTATTAATATAAAAACCCATATCATAATAAACTTGGAGTTTATTGATAATTGCACACGCCATGGTGTAAATATGAAGTTTATCAATATTGATAATTTATTCAGTTGACATAATTGGTTTACCCATATCAATTTAAGTATGATGTGCAAAAATAAAAGAGAATTCACATGGGTAAATATTAAAGAACTAGAAAGTTCTTTACGAATTCTATTATATTGCCTGTTCTCATTAATTAATATACCAATTAATATTGGGATTGAATCCCATGAATGCTGGAAATATCAAAGGTGAATATAGGCCCATTCACCTGCCATGTATATCACATAAGATGCATCTATGATATGGTTACATGTGGGATTATTATTAACCTGCAACATGGTGTTTGCGAGGTAACTTGCTCAATAATTTGATTTAGAGCATAATTTCCAGATTTTTTATTCAAGATAGTTCATCTTGATAAGTTGGTTTACATCACAGTTGGTTTAACAAAATGATTTATTGAGTGCCTCCACTTAATAGCTAAACAATTGCTTATGAGAACAAAGTTATCTATATCAGTTTGATATACGTTATATACGAAAGTATATTATTTTCTCCCTTCACAAGTGGTTTCAGAGTCAGGAACCAAATAATTTCATCTTATTATTATTGATGTGCAGTGTATATTTTGATTAACACCATAACGCACAAAGATGGGTTCTCAAAGTTGAGGAAACAAGTTAGTTTTTCTAAAATGAGGGGGAGACATGATAAACAGTTGAGAAAAAGTTACGTGGAATGAATTATCATTTGTGCATCTAGATCCTCGAATAAGATAATATGAACTTGAAGTTCATAAAAGGATAATTCGTTTGCAATATATTGCAAAGCATGCCAGACGCATTTGCTGACCCAAAGAAAGTAACTATATTCTCATTGCAAATGCTCCTATTAGAATAAGTCCTAGAAGGACAAAGTCTATAGTACGCTTAAAGCATATAGACAAATCGGTTTCAAATAAACTTTTTGATAAAGAAGATGAGCAAACGATCAAAATGATCATAATAAAGGAGGCAACTGATCTAGAAGATCACATGACATAACACTTCATAAAATCTCAAGAGAGATTCAGGTACCTGAATATATTAATGAAGAGATCTCTATGTTTTGTCTTTATGAAAAATAAGGAGGTTGAAACCGATATAAAATGTTTGTCGACGACATCTATGATAGCGCTAAATATATATATGAGGATCTTAAGTCTGAAGAAACAATTCAAATAGAATTGGTTTCATATGAAAGCCATGTAGTTTTGAACATGTAGTTCAAACACTTGAAAGTATAAGTCAATGGTATGTGCAATCAGTTTTCGATATCTTATATGTCTAGCATGACATGAAAACTTGATATGCACCTAAAGTCTATTATATGGCTTATATAACTTAACAATCCCTGAAAGATTTAAATTGCTTAAAGCATATAGAATTCATGGTCATGAAGTACTACATCATCAATGCAATTTGTGCACAAATGTATCTTGCTATAACTATATGCATGATGATATGATAGCAAGAGTTTTCACCTCTATGTGAAGATATTGAACTGACGATTCCAACAAAATCATATGAAGACAATCCATCTCTATCAAGAATGATGATTTCAAGGTGCAATATATTCATTCAAGTTAATATGGCTGATTTGTTTATCAAATATCTACCAAAGATCTTTTGAAGATGGTGCACAAGATTGGAATGCAAATGCTTAAGGATGTGAAGTGATGCTCTCATGAGGGGGAGTTAATACGCGTTGTACTCTTTTTTCCTTACAAGGTTTTGTCCCACTGGGTTTTCCTTGCAAGGTTTTTAACGAGGCAACGAAAAGGCGTATTGTAGATATGTGTACTCTTTTTCCTTCTCTAGAATTTTTTCTCACTGGGTTTTATTTTAGTTAAGGTTTTAACGAGGCACATTATCTGTTGAATAGACATTCAAGGAGGAGTGTTATAAATAGAATTTTATTCATGGTGAATGTCTATATTTAGAGAGATTCTAGGGTTTATTACTTGGTGGCTAAGTCACCCTCTCCCAATAAATAGAGGGTTCTATTCCATTATAATTCATCCCAATATCAATAAGAATTCTCTCTCTCTACTTGTCTCTGCAATACTCTTCTTCTTCATTTATTATTTTATAATAGAGACATTATACTAATGAATTATGGAAGTGTCGAAGAATTATGAAAGCACTCCTTTTTAGTTTAATCATTTCCTTTGCAAACTTTATGTAGAAGTGAAATTATCACGTACTATTAGTTATTGCGTAGTTATGCAAATTGTATTTCAACGACATCACTTTTCACAACCTTTCACATTTTTTCATATAGTTTCCGTGATTCGGATTTGCTTTTGTTGATAACTAGCTTCAGGGTACGCGTTTTGTGCGTGTATTTTATATTAATGAAAACATAATTTTGAAAAATTATATAAATAATGTGTTTGATTATAAAATATAAAAAAATATAAGTTCCAGAAAACGAATATTGATCCTACTTGGCTAGTTAGACAAAGTAAAACATTATGTTTTAAAAAAGTCATCAAAGCTTTTTGAGAACATTATGTTTTATTATGATTTTTGAGAACTTATGTAGGAATTTTGTACGGAAATTTAAAAAGTAAACTTTTGTCTATTAAGATATGAGAATGAAAAGATTGGCAATGTAGCTCCTAGAAAAATATTGCTAAGTGAAAATGAGTATAAAAATAACGTAGGGAATTGTCATTTGTTGATATGATTAATGCAAAGATAAAGAAAAATAATTAGTGATACTTCACTAAGATACATTCTTTATTCTAGTATTTCATTCTTATTGCCTCAAAATTAATCTCTTACCAATTTTACTCTTAAAGTTATATTATAATCAATTTAACTCTATTTTTTATTTCTTTCCCGGTAATGCTTCTCTTATGGAAATAAATTTATACATTCTAAGAGCTTTGTAAGCTTAAAAATAAATTATTTAATTTGAAAAAGTTTTGATTGGATTTTTCTCTTATTAGTTATCAAAGACTTAACAATTTATTTTCTATCGTAGAGGAAATAATTTATTTTCTTGTTGATTCAAATTTTAAATATTAGTCCATTGAAAGTTTTATAAATTTAACTGTAATATAATTTTTATCCATTAAGAATTTTATTTATTGAAGGGTAAAAAATCTATTTGATATTTTATTTTTGGATTTTTATATTTGCTTAACTATTAGTTTTATTGATTCCGCCAACCATTTCTCTCTCTTAAGTAAGTAGTTCAACTATAAAATGAAAATGTATTGTAGTTTTTATATATTCTTTACATGGATAACATGGAAGCAAATGTAGTTATGAAATAATTATTCAAATAAAAAAATTATATTATTTTAAGTAATTAAACTCTTAATTCATTTTAAATTCTTATATATTAAGACTTTCTATATAATTTAAATAATTAATAATTAATAAAAAAAGAGATAATTTTAGAGATATTCTCTCATATTTGACTTTGTAACACTAATTTTCTTTGTGATTTACGATATTATATTTATCTCCTTTATTTCAATTTTTTATTAGCAAAATATTTTTGATCTATTATTTTAACTATCAAAGCTAAAGTAAAAAGAAAATAAAGTAAGTGGATTCCGAAAGTATATGTATATGTAAAACTCTTAATTTTGATTTTCTTTTCATTAATTTTTCACTTAAATTATGTTTTGTATAATCAATGACAAAAAGAAATAACAATAATAAGCGAGAAGAAAGAGAAGAAAACAAAAAAATGATAAGTAAAAAAGTGCAATCCCGAAGGAGTTAAAACAGGCAAACCTGTTTGTTTCTTTTCTCCTTTCCTTTATTTCTATTCTGAAAATTAATATAGAAAATTTTAACATGGAAGGTTATAATTATGTTAACTTGTCAAAATAAGGAAAGAGTTTATATAAAGTAAAGTTTAATTTGGGACTTTCTACGTATACAAAATAAGGAAAAGATTTAATATTTAAAATTTTAGTTGATTAAGAACTCTTAAATTAGAGAAAAAATTTAAATTACATTTTTTGTCTAGTGTAAAATCTATTTTTAAAGGGCAAAAAAAGCGAACGACATTTAGCTAAGGGCCTTCGTGCTTTTAATATAGTATAGAGTATAGATAGATATAGATATAGATACAGATAGATAGATATCGATATAGATATAGATTATAGTTTAATTCAGATTAGTTTTTTCCCCTAAATTTTGGAGTACGTTTTATGGGTAAAAAGATCTAGAAAAGTCAAAGTTGCTTATTTATAGTAAATTTTAATAGTTCTATAGTATGAGTTTCTACATAGTTCAAATAAGGAAAGATTTAATAACCAAAATTTTTATTTAATTTTAAAATCCTACATATTAGGAGAATAATTAAATTACAACTTTGTTTCATGTGAAAGTTATTTTTAAAGGATAAAAAAGGCGAACGACATTTCGCTAAGGGCCTTCGTGCTTTTAATATAGTATAGATATAGATAATAGAGCAAGGAATATGACCAGCTTCTACTCCCTCGTTCACTCATACTAAAAATAGATTTTCATTTTTACTTGTCACTTTACGCATATCAAGAGAAAACAGAGTTTTTTTTTCCTGTTATACCCACAATATTTATTACTCGTTTCAAATCATTTTCTCAAATCCAATAAAATATGCATCAATTAATATGGGTATCATGGTAAATTATGCACATCATTATTATTCTTAAGGGACATGAAAAGTTAAAACGTATCAAGTAAAAGTGAACGGAAAAAGTATACTCTTTAGCCGAGGAATAATATAAGGTGGAGCCACCATCAATATAACATCGTGCTCTACAGAATCCAACTAAAAGATATTAAGGGTCCTAAGAACATTTAGAGATGTTTATGACTTGCAAACATATAGAGATCTATGTCCAACCCATTAAATATTGGGTGGGTTGAACGGGTCAAAAGGGTTTGGGCTGTTTTTGTCACCCCTAATTCTACCAAACTCGTAGCTAGTTAACAAGGGTGTCTCCGACTCCTGCCTCTTACTGATGTTACAACAAAAAATAGGATTAGAAATATACAGCTGCCTTTGTCTTTAACGCAAAGGAAAACGAAATAAAAAACGTAAGAAAGTGGAGAAACGCAAAAAAGAGCAAGAAACGCACCAACATTAGAGATCTTTCTTTTTGTGCATTCTTTCCTTTACATTAAAAAAAAAAAGCAAAGATATATTCACTCTAGTTATTTGTAGATATATTTTAGTCCCTTTTGATCTGGATATGCATTGTGTTGATCCATCGGCATGATGAACATTTTATCATTTGTTTGTGTAATTATGATGATGGTCCTATATTCTCAAGATTCCTTTTTCTTTTTCTTTGTTTGTATTTCGTCTTGGCTCTTTCTCTCATTGCATGGGAAGAGTGGAAACAAGATTCTAAAGAATAAGGTATATAAACTAAGCTCTTTACGTGACAAAACTGAGTTGTCTTTGACAGTAGTGATCATATAATTAATTTACCAAGTATAAGGGATAAACTTGATATTTGTATAAAGCCTAATAAGTTAGGTACAATATTTGAATGGATAAGAATCCTTGTTGAGTAGTCTTCTTCAAACTCTTTATAGCTTATTCATAGATTGTATTAGGGGTGTACATCGACCGTCGGTTTAATTTTTATCAAAATCAAACCAAATCAACTATTCCCTTCGTTCCAATTTATGTTTTTTGGTCCGTTTCAAAAAGAAAGACTCTTTTCCAAATTTGGAAATAATTTAACTTCCAATTTTACCCTTAATGAGATGCTTTTATAACCACACAAATATTCTGGACCCCTTTTTAACTTGTTTAGGATCCACAAAGTCTAAAAGTCTTCATTTTTTCTTAAACTCCGTGCACAGTCAAACTGGTTCACATAAATTGGAAGGGAGGGAGTATATCGGTTTGGATTGGTTCGGTTTGTCAGGCTTTCCAGATTTTTTTTCTTACATGAACATTATTTCAATCTTACTTTGTTAAATTTTTGATAAGTAAATATATATTTAGTAAAAATTTTAAAAAAAATGACAAGCATATGATCTATTAACACATTCTTATGGGAAAATTTACTTAGAATATATAATAGTTACTCCCTCCGTTTCATATTAGATGAGTTACTTTCCTTTTTAGTCTGTTCCAAAATAAATGAGACATTTCTAAATTTGGAAATAATTCAACTTTAAACTCCTCATTTTACCCATTTTACCCTTTATGAGAAGCTTTTGTAACCACACAAAAGTCATGGCCCCACAAAGCTTTACCCCTTAAGCTTTTAAGACCACAAATTTCAAAAGTCTTTCTTTTTTTCCTTAAACTCTGTGCCGAGTCAAACTACCTCATTTAATTTGAAACGGAGGGAGTATTTTTTAGTCGCCGGACAATAATTTTTTGTTAATGTACACTTTTAAAGTTAACTGAATTTAATAATTAAATATAAAAATCAATATGATACCTATATAATGATATGTTCTATTTAATTTTAAAATATGAAATACCACTTCAAACTCGAAAAAGATATAAGAATTTAATAGATATCTTGACATATGAATATGTAAAAAACAAAGAGATTGACACATTAATTTTCACTAACATTTGACAAGAAAGTGATCATACAACACAATATTTAAAGATAATAAAAATAGAGCACTTCATATTTAACAAAATATTACATCCCATATGTGATGACCCAAAAGGTTATCTTATGTTTTAGTACTCGATTTCGTATTCCGAGGCCTTCAAAACCTCATTTTATTCCTCAATTTGCGTGCACAGTCCGGGCGTGTTTCTGAAAAGCTTTTATGTTGAAAGTTGATAAAAATAATAATTTTTGCCTTTAAAAGTTGTTTTAGTTCGCTTCGGTCAATATTTTGAGTAAACGGGCCTGGACTCGTATTTTGATAGTCCCGGTGGGTCCGTATCGAAATATGAGACCTGGGCGTATGCCCGATATCGTATTCCGAGGTCCCTAACTCGACAAATGAATTTTTGATGAAAATTGAAAGACTGAAAATTAAATGGTTTTAAGAATTTGGTTAATGTTTAATCTTGTTGGTATCGGGCCCGTATTTTTGTTCTAGAGCTCGGTGCAGGTCCGAAATAATATTTATACCTTATGTGTAAAATTTGGTGAGAAACGGAACTGATTTGACGAGACTCGGACGTCCGGTTGTGAAAATAGGAATTTAAAAGTGTTCTTACGAATTCAATATGATTTGGTGCTAAATTCGTAGTTCTAGGTGTTATTTTGACGATTTAATCGCACGAGCAAGTTTGTATGATGTTTTAAGACTTGTGTGCATGTTTGGTTTGGAGCCCCGAATGCTCGGGTGAGTTTCGGATAGGCTACGGGATGTTTTAGACTTAGAAATATGGTGTGTTTAGCTGTAGCTGGTACTCTAGCATTTTGTGCTTCGCGATCGCGAAGTGTAAGCTGAGCTGGGGATGGGTTTGTTCATCGCGAGTGGCCAGGGTCGCGAACGCGGAGCACTTGGGGGGGGGGGGGGTCTGCTCATCGCGAACGCGACCGGCATCACACGAACGCAACCGGCATCACGCGAATGCGTGGAGTAAATGGATGAGGGCTGGGATCTGTAGGTTACTCTTCGCGAACGCGAGCCAATGCTCCCGAACGCGAGCCAAGGCTCGCGAACGCGATGGTTAGGGGGAAAAACCATCGCGAACGCGATCGACCTTTCGCGAACGCGTAGGCCTTTGGGCCGCTGTGTATCGCGATCACGACAGGCCCTTCGCGAATGCGAAGAATGCCTGTCCAGTGATTTTAAAAAGACCCAAAAACGGGACTTCTTCAAAGTTTCATATCTCTTACATTAGAACTCGGCCTAGGGCGATTTTTGAAGGGGGAATTCAACACCAAATCATAGGTTTGTACTCTTTAACTCATTTCATTCAATTTTCATCATCACCCATTAGATTTCTAGTCCTAAATCTTGTTCTTTCATGGTAGAATTAGGGATTTTTGGAAGAATTGGGGGTTTTTGCAAAATAGGAAATTAGACCTCGATTAGGGGTCGGATTCCGAAACTAATTACATATTAGGGCTCGGGGGGTGAATGGGAGAATGGATTTTGGTCCGAACCTCGAGTTTTGACCAAGCGGGCCCGGGGTCGATTTTTGACTTTTTGGGGGAAATATTGGGAAAGCTAAATTTATGTATTGAAATTTATTCCTTTAGCAATATTTGATGTTATTAAGTTAATTATTGCTAGATACGAGTGGTTTGGAGGTGGAATCTAGAGGAAAAGCGGTAATTGAGCAGTGAGTGGCTTGTGGATCGAGGTAAGTATTGTATCTAACTTTGACTCGAGAGATTAGGGATCCTTGAATCAATTGCTATGTGTAAATCCATGTGAGTGGCGTATAGGTGAGGTGACGAGTACCTATGCGCCGCCAATTTATCTGTTTTACCTATTTTCTTCCCATTCTTATTATATTGTCTTCCCTACCTTAACTGTTACATGCTTTACTGGTATTTCCATGTTTAATTGCTACTTGTCAAATATTGTTTTTCGTTGTTAAAAGTATTAAATATCTCGTAGTTTCATTGTCTCATATTATTGGCTTAAGCTGGTTTATCGGAATTTTATGGTATATTTTGGATTGGTTTCGCTGAGTAGTATTATTTGTGCGAAGTTTCATAATGTACAAGCTTTTTCGCTTGCTTTGGTTTGAGGTTTAAATATTGTGGAGAGTTCTGAGTTAAACTGTGAAATTTCTGTTCTTACTGTGTAATTGGTACTGATATGGTGGGATCGGGTTGCGCGCCGCAACATGAATAAGGCTGATATATTGAGGAGGAATAAGGGTGAATTATTATTATACGGTAGGAACGGTTTGAACCCCGCAACAGGAAAAGGGTGGATTGATATGGAGTAATAAGGGTGAATATTCATATTGATGTTGATTATATGGTGGGATCGGGATGCGCGTCGCATCAGTTTGTGTGTTTATGTATCATTCTTCTACTGTATAAGTTATTCTGTAGTTTTGCGATTCACTTAAGGATTGGTTATAGCTGGATATTGATAAGACACTTGAGTTCTGTATTCATTCCTTGCAAGATACTGCTTATTTTGTCCTGTTCTTCTTTCTGCTTATTATCATACCCTGTGTGCAGGTTATATTGTAATTGCCCCGCCGTAGCCTCGTCACTACCTCGTCGAGGTTAGGCTCGGCACTTACCAGTACATGGGGTCGGTTGTACTGATACTGCACTCTGCACTTTCTGTGTAGATTTTGGAGCAGGTAGTGGCTGATTGAGAGATTGGCTTCAAGTTACACAGTTTGGAGACCCAAGGTAGTCCTGCTGGCGTCCGCAGGCCCTGGCGTCCCCTTCTACATCTCTATATTACTGTTTTCTTTATTTCCAAAAAAGTTGTAATTTCTTTCTGACTGATGTTTGTAGAAAATCATAGTATGTTCGTGGATTGTGACACCGGATTCTGGATAGTAATGGCAATAGTGATGGTAATAGAATATTGAACAAGGGCTAGTTACTTACTTCCGCATTTATTTCTAATTGTTTTTACCTCGTATGTTTTTAAATCATTTAAACGTAAAGGAAATTGGTTAATAAAACTCTAATGTTGGCTTTCCTAGCAAGTGTGATGTTAGGCGCCATCATAGTCCCGATAGTGGGAATTTTTGGTCGTGACAAGTTGGTATCAGAGCACTAGGTTGCCTAGGTCTCACGATTCACGAACAAGCTTAGTAAAGTCTGAGGGATTGGTACGGAGACGTCTGTGCTTATCCCCCAAAAACTATAGAGTTTAGGAACAATTTTACTTCTATTATTCTCCGTCGTGCGATTTTGTTCTCTCAACACTAATTGAACTCTCTACTCTTGTTCTTTCGCAGATGGCAAGAACACGTACCGCTTCTTTAGCTGAGCAGCAGCTAGAGCCCCCAGTGGCAGCTCTTATGAGGGGCAGAGGACGAGACCGAGGTCGTGGCAGAGGTCGGGGCAGGGGCAGGGCTCAGCCCAGAGCTCGAGCAGCAGCACCAGCGGCGGAGCCTCACGAAGAGTTTGATGAGGAGGCTCTAGCCCAGACCGTTCCAGCAGGACCAGCTCAGGTCCCAGAGGGGTTCATCGCCACCCCGGTACTTCAAGATGCTTTGGTCCGTCTAGTGGGCCTCATGGAGAGTGTGGCACAGACGACACATTCCCTGTAGCACCAGCTGTCTCTCAGGCTGGGGGAGGAGCACAGACTCCCACTACCCACACTCCGGAGCAGATGGCTCCTCAGTTTCAGACTCCAACAGCTCAGCTCGTTAGGGTAGTTCAGCCGGGTGTTGCGGCACAGACTGGTGATGGATCAGCTATGTCTTCTGAGGCTTTGTGGAAATTGGATAGGTTTACCAAGCTTTTCCCACTTCACTATGGCGGTACATCTTCAGAGGAACCCCCAGGACTATCTGGACAGCTGTCATGAGGTGTTACGGAACATGGGGATAGTGGAGACCAATGGGGTCGACTTTGCTGCATTTCATTTGTCAGGTTCTGCCAAGAAATGGTGGAGGGATTATATGTTGGCCAGACCAGCTGGGTTACCGGCTTTTACTTGGGACCAGTTCTCTCAGCTATTTCTTGATAAGTATCTTTCTATCACTCAGAGAGAGGACTACCGAAGGCTGTTCGAGCGTCTGCAGCAGGGTTCTATGACCGTCACTCAGTACGAGACTCGATTTGTGGATCTGGCCCGTCATGCTATTCTTCTACTTCCTACAGAGAGAGAGAGGGTTATTAAGGGACTTGCTCAGCCTCTCAGATTGCAGATGGCTAAGGAGACTGGGAGTGAGATTTCATTCCAGGATGCAGCTAATGTTGCCAGACGAGTTGAGATGGTTCTAGCTCAGCGGAGTGGTCAGGGGTCTGATAAGAGATCGCATCACTCCGGTGGATTCACTAGGGCCTCATCTAGAGGTCGAGGTACTTTTGGTAGGGGCCATCCTCCCAGGCCATTTCATTCAACAGTTCAGACATCCCATGGAGCTTCAGGAAGTCGTGGTCCTTATGTACCTCCTTCAGGGCAGCCAGCTTATAGTGCACCACCAGCTCCTATCAGAGCACCTCCTCTTCAGAGTTATTATCGCGGTCAGTCTGCTCGTCCGGGTAAGTCTTAGTTTCCACAGCCACAGTATCAGGATGGATGTTTCGAGTGTGGTGATTATGGGCATATCCGAAACCTGTCCAAGATTAGTGGGCGTTCCGCCATAGCAGCAGGGTTCTCGTGCCATGGTTCCGGCACCGAGCGCACCACTGCCCGCTCAGCTAGCTAGAGGTAGGGGTCAGGGAGCCAGAGGTAGAGGTTAGGCCGCTAGAGGTGGAGGTCAGGCCGTTAGAGGTGGAGGCCAGGCCGCTAGAGGAAGAGGCCAGCTAGCAAGAGGCCGTCCTAGAGATATGGTTCAGAGTGGTGGGGCCCAGCCCCGATGTTATGCTTTCCCAGCCAGGCCTGAGGCTGAGTCATCCAATGCTGTTATCAGAGGTACTGCTTCAGTTTGCAGTAGAGATGCTTCAGTTCTATTTGATCAAGGGTATACATACTCCTATGTGTCATCTTAGTTTGCTTCATATTTGGTTGTGCCTCGTTATTCTTTGAGTGCTCATGTGTATGTGTCCACACCGGTGGGGGATTCTATTGTTATTGATCGTGTCTATCGCTCGTGTATGGTTATTATTGGGGGTCTTGAAACTAGTGTAGATCTCCTACTTCTCGATATGGTCAATTTTGATGTCATTTTGGGGATGGACTGGTTGTCACCTTATCATGCTATATTGGACTGTCACGCCAAGACTGTGACCTTAGCCTTGCCGGGGTTGCCTCGATTAGAGTGGAGAGGGACTCCTGGTCATTCTACCAGCAGGGTTATCTCTTATATGAAGGCTCGGCGTATGGTCGAGAAGGAATGTTTGGCTTATTTGGCTTATGTTCATGATTCTAGTGTGGAGGTTCTTTCCATGGATTCTGTACCAGTTGTTCGGGAGTTTCTAGAGGTATTTCCTGCAGACCTGCCGGGGATGCCACCCGACAGAGATATTGACTTCTATATTGATTTGGTTCCGGGCACTCAGCCCATTTCTATTATGCCATACCGCATGGCCCCGCCAGAGTTGAAAGAGTTGAAGGAGCAGTTGCAAGATTTGCTTGATAAGGGCTTTATTAGACCCAGTGTCTCGCCTTGGGGTGCGCCCATGTTGTTTGTAAAGAAGAAGGATGGATTGAAAAGGATGTGCATAGATTATCGACAGTTGAACAAAGTCACCATCAAGAATAAGTATCCATTGCTGAGGATTGATGACTTATTTGATCAACTTCAAGGTGCCAAAGTGTTTTCAAAGATTAATCTGAGGTCTGGCTACCATCAGTTGAGGATTAGGGCGTCCAATGTCGCTAAGACACCTTTTCGGACTCGGTATGGGCATTGTGAGTTTCTAGTGGTGTCATTCGGGCTGACAAATGCCCCAACAACATTCATGGATTTGATGACCGGTTGTTGACCCTATCTAGATTCCTTTGTGATTGTTTTTATTGATGATATCTTGATCTACTCCCGAAGTCGAGAGGAGCATGAGGAGCATCTTCGAACCATTCTTCAGGCTCTGAGAGACAGCCAGTTATATGCTAAGTTTTCAAAATGCGAGTTTTGGTTGAGTTCAGTGGATTTCTTGGGTCACGTTGTATCAGCAAAGGGTATTCAGGTGGATCCTAAGAAGATCGAGGCAGTTAAGGACTGTCCTAGACCCACATCAGCTACAGAGATCCGGAGTTTCCTGGGATTGGCGGGTTATTGCCGTCGGTTTGTGGAGGGATTCTCATCAATAGCATCCCCGATGACTAGGTTGACCCAGAAGAGTGCCCCGTTCAGATGGTCGGACGAGTGTGAGGCGAGATTTCAGAAGCTCAAGACTGCTTTGACTACGGCATCGGTGTTGGTATTGCCCACAGGTTCAGGGTCTTATACAGTATATTGTGATGCATCTCGCATTGGACTTGGTGCGGTATTGATGCAGGGTGGCAAGGTTATTGCATATGTTTCATGACAGCTAAAGATTCACGAGAAGAATTATCCAGTTCATGACTTAGAGTTGACAGCCATTGTTTACGCGTTGAAGATTTGGAGGCACTATCGATAAGGCGTGTCGTGTGAGGTGTTCACGGATCATAAGAGTTTGTAGTATTTGTTCAAGCAAAAGGAGCTCAATTTGAGGTAGAAGAGGTGGCTGGAGCTATTGAAAGACTATGATATCACCATCTTGTATCAACCTGGGAAGGCCAATGTGGTGGTCGATGCTTTGAGTAGGAACTTAGCTAGTATGGGCAGACTTGCTCACATTCCAGTCGGTGAGAGATCGCTTGCATTAGATGTTCAGGCCTTAGCCAATAAGTTCGTGAGGTTGGATGTTTTTTAGCCCAGTCGTGTTTTAGCTTGCACAGTCGCTCGGTCTTCCTTGCTTGATCGTATCAGGGAGCAACAGTATGATGACCCTCATTTGCTTGTCCTTAGGGACACAATGCGGCACGATGATACCAAGCAGGTTACAGTTGGAGATGATGGAGTTTTGAGGATGCAGGGTCGTGTTTGTGTACCTAATAAGGATGGGCTTCGTGAGTTGATTCTAGAGGAGGCTCACAGTTCCCGGTATTCTATTCATCTGGGCGCCGCCAAGATGTATCAGGACTTGCGACAGCATTATTGGTGGAGGAGGATGAAGAAGGATATTGTTGCATATGTAGCTCGGCGTCTAAATTGTCAGCAAGTAAAGTACGAGCATTAGAGACCCGGTGGTTTCCTTCAGAAGATGGAGATTCCTGAGTGAAAGTGGGAGCGTATCACTATGGATTTCGTTGTTGGACTCCCACAGACTCAGAGGAAGTTCGATGCAGTTTGGGTTATTGTGGATAGACTGACTGGATAGACTAACAAAGTCAGCGCATTTCATTCCTGTGGCAGTTTCCTATTCTTTGGAGCGGTTGGCTGAGATTTATATCCGTGAGATCATTCGTCTTCACGGTGTGCCCGTGTCTATCATTTTTTATCGAGGTACATAGCTTACCTCGCATTTTCGGAGGGCAGTACAGCGTGAGTTGGGTACGCAGGTCGAGTTGAGCACATCATTTCATCCTCAGACGGACGGACAGTCCGAGCGTACTATTTAGATCATGGAGGATATGCTCTGCGCCTGTGTTATTGACTTTGGAGGTTCTTGGGATCACCGTTAGCGGAGTTTGCCTACAACAACAGTTATCAGTCGAGCATCCAGATGTCTTCCTCTGAGGCATTACATGGTAGACGGTGTCGATCACCGGTTGGATGGTTTGAGCCGGAGAAGCTCGGTTATTGGGTACAGATTTGGTACAGATAAGGTTAAGATCATCCAGGATAGACATTGTACAGCTTAGTCCTGGCAGAAGAGGTATGCCAACCGTAAGGTTCGTGATATGGCATTCATGGTCGGAGAGAGAGTGTTGCTTCGGGTATCGCCCATGAAGGGTGTAATGAGGTTTGAAAAGAAGGGCAAGTTAAGCCCTAGGTATATCGGACCTTTTGAGATCCTTGAACGAGTGAGAGAGGTGGCCTACAAACTTGCGTTGCCACCAGGCTTATCAACGGTACATCCAGTATTTCATGTGTCCATGCTTTGGAAGTATCACAACGATCTCTCCCACGTTTTAGATTTCAGCACTGCCCAGTTGGACAAGGACATGACCTACGAGGAGGAGCCGGTAGCTATTCTAGACCGGCAGGTTCGTCAGTTGAGATCGAAGAGTTATCCTTCGATTCGAGTGTAGTGGAGAGGTCAGCCTGTTGAGGCAGCTACCTGGGAGTCCGAGTCCTATATGCGGAGCAGATATCCCCACCTTTTCACCAGCTCAGGTACTTTTCTATGTCCGTTCAAGGACGAACATTCGTTTTAGAGGTAGAGAATGTGATGACCCAAAAGGTCATCTTGTGTTTTATAACTCGATTCCATATTCCGAGGCCTTTAAAACCTCATTTTATTCCTCCTCGATTTGCGTGCGTAGTCCGAGCATGTTTCCGAAAAGCTTTTATGTTGAAAGTTGATAAAAATAATAATTTTTGCCTTTAAAAGTTGATTTAGTTGACTTTGGTCAATGTTTTGAGTGAACGGGCCCGAACTCGTGTTTTGACATTCCTGGTGGGTCCATATCGAAATATGGGACCTGGGCGTGTGCTCGGAATCGAATTCCGAGGTCCCTAGCTCGAGAAATCAATTCTTGATGAAAATTGAAAGACTAAAAATTAAATGGTTTTAACAATTTGGTTAACGTTTAATCTTGTTGGTATCGGGCCCGTATTTTAGAGGAGGAATAAGGGTGAATTGCTATTATTCGGTGGGATCGGGTTGCACGTCGCGACAGGATAAGGGTGGATTGATATGGAGTAATAAGGGTGAATATTCATATTGATGTTGATTATATGGTGGGATCAGGATGCGCGCCGCATCAGTTTGTGTGTTTATGTAACATTCTTCTACTGTGTAAATTATTCTGTAGTTTTGCAATTCACTTAAGGATTGGTTATAGCTGGATACTGATAAGACACGTGAGTTCTGTATTCGTTCCTTGCAAGATACTACTTATTTTGTCATGTTCTTCTTTCTGCTTTTTATCATACCCTGTATGCAGGTTATATTGTAATTGCCCCGCCTGTAAGCACGTAATTTTTGACCCGCGCAACTTTTAAAAGTAGTATTTTAAAAAAAAAAATATTTACCTATTTTCATTTTAATAGGATTTAGCCTATTTTTCACTTTTAATCTAATAGTAGAACATAAAATTCGTAAACACAAAAAATAGTTTCACTTTATTTTTTTACCTCATTACATATCTTTTTCAAGAATATTAGTATTTTTGGTAGCAATATTATTTTAATTTTGTGATGATTTTAATCTAATCCCATTTTTATTTTTAGCATGATATTTGAAAAATACCAAAAATAGTTTGTTTTAATGGTTAGTTTTATTTTTATAGTTATTTCTACTTAAGTAGGATTAATTAGTATATGTTGGTAGTATTTTTATTCTTGTTCATTGAGAAAGAATAAAATTTGGACTAAAATCATCCATTTTTTAGGCCCATTTTCAGAATTGAGCCCTTAGCCCATACCCCCCACTTCCCTAAAAATAGAGGAGGAACCCAAGAGAAGGGAGAGGAATCAGTCGCGACCCCATCTTCTTCACCTCTCAAAATCGCCGCTAACTCCTCCTCCAGCCGCACCACCCCTCCCTTCCCTAACCATCGCCGCCGCACCATCCCATCTCCTTGGGACCAATAGCCGCCGGCCACCTCCTCACACCTCTGCCACCACACCTCTGCCATCTCCGGCGAGCTCCACCGCCACACACTTTCATCCGTCCTTCTCCAGTTCCGGCCGCCACCCAAACCCTGCGACCTTACCTCCGGCAGCCACTCTACTCGCCGAAAAAAGCCGCCACACAACTCGAGGAAGATTATCTCACCTCCCTTCACGTTCCTCTCAAATCCTCCCCATTTTACGTCATAGAGCACATGCACACACACTGAAAAAACAAGGAAACGGACAAACAAGTAAGAATTAAGAGAAGCTAATGATTTTTATTATCCGAGGTTGCCATTCGAAGGCTTATGGACCAGCTTTGTAAATTCGTAGGATAGAATTTTTCATCTAAGTTGATGTTCAAATTCAGCGTTTGATTGAGTTCCGATCAATTGTTCGTTGGTTTTTGCTATTCTTTTAAAACTTTGCACATCCGGACAGAGGTTAATTAAAAACTCATTCAAGGTCCATTCCTACCTTTAATATTTTGCCTCCTGATGTTTGTCACATATGTGTTTGAATGGCATATGCATATATTTTCCATGACTATTTGTGACATTTTTTGTCTTATGATGAATTTGGCTAATTAACACATTTCGACATTACTGATTTAATCAAATGGTACTGGCTCTTAAATTGAATAAGAAGTTCGAATTTGAAAGCTTATTTGGAATTGATTTCAATAGTTGGGTTGTTGGGTAAAATTAAAAGATATTTAGGTGCAAGAGAAATTAAATTATCCTTTTATTCTTGTTTTATTTACTTTTTCGGATAGGAGCATATTTAGGCCGACCACGCATGGGTATGCAATATTAGGACTTTCTTTATATTAGTTTTCGAGGTGAGAGGTCGTCCCTTTAGTTGAATTCATGCCGGAAATGCCCTAAAGGATTTATAAATATTTTATTCCAGGGAATGCCCCATAGTATCATGTATTTAGAAGCCGTGACGAACCTCGTGGAAGAAGTATAGTATACATTAGTATTTAGGACTTTACTTTATTTTTCTTTTCTATTTTCATTTTTTAGGTGGGGAAGACCTCGAGCCTCTTTTGTGTTTATTTTCCTTTTATGTGATTTTGCCTCATTTGAATATTTCTAAAAGCCGATTTGATCAAGTGTGCAACTGTACTAGTTACGGGACTCGGAGAATGCCTAACACCTTCTCCTCGAGTCAAATGAACCCCCTTACCTGAATCGTTGGTGCAAACTGGTTTAAGAGTCAAATGTGTTTTGAAAGGAAATTGTCATTTTAAAAAAAAAATGGTAACTTGACACACTGAAACCAAATGTCAGGTGGTGACTCTGAAAAATCCTTCGAAACACAATCTTTTGTCACTATTCAATTTTGAAAACCCTTTTGAGCTTCAAAAATCACTTTTTATCTTTTAAAGAGGGTTAGTGAGGAAAAAAGGGGTGTGACAGCTTCGGCGACTCTACTGGGGAGTTGCAGGTTCGAGCTGATACTTGATCTTGTTGGCTTTTAGGATATTCGATTGAGGTGTTTGTTTTCTTTATTTGCTTTGTCTATTTAGTTTGTTTGTTTTATTTTCTGATTTGTTGGTTATTTGTTTATCGCTTTTCCTTATGTGTTTACCGCTTTATAACTGTCATCATTAGCATAACCACGGGTCTTCTTTCTGTAACAAGTCTCGTAGTACGCGTCGCGTACACGAACTCTTAGTTGAGTCGCCCTTATTTTAGGAGGGGGGGCGTCGGACGTATGGAGTGGGTGGAAAGCTTGAGCAACCACCATCGACTATACGCTCCCCCGAATTGCCTTGTTAGTAAACCCCAAACATAGGTCAGCCTTTAGGTCATTTTTATTTGCATCATATCATTGTAACTTAGTAGGGCTCGGTCCTAGGTACCGTGTTCATTCGTAGGAAGCCTGTCCAAATTGTGTCAAGAGGGCACATGGCCCAAAAGGACATGAAATTATCCCTATGTGATACATGTTGCATCTTTAAGGGTAGAAAGGTCATTTGACGGACTGATGTTCGGGATAGAGGGTGAAGTGTAAAAATGAAGCAAGTAGGGCCCAGTTATGTTTTCCTTTCACAACCTTTTCAAGAAAAAGACCAAAAAAAGAATTAAAATAAAAAATCCAAAAAGATTTTGCACTCTCCCATCATTTTCCAAAAAAAAAAATCAAAAAAAAAATCCAAAAAGATTTTACATGTCTCATCATTTTTCAAAAAAGAAAAATTAATATGTTTTCTCCAAATCAGTGTTTTTGTTAAATTCTCTCCCGTATCCAATCTTCCCGAACTACGTATACCTGATTCTCGTCTTTCGAAGCGGGATACGTAGGCAGCCTACATAGGGTCCGGTCTTCCTAGTGAGTCTTAGGTTCTTGTCTTTGGGGATCGTAGCCAAATCTTGCATGTCTAGCCATTTTTTTTGCCACATAGGCCATTTCTACAAAATGGGTCATTTCTGCAAATTAATTTTGGGCCATGATTATTGGGAGTTTGAATCCATATAAGCCTTAGTGAGGCATTTTCCATGTCTTAGAGGTCAATCTTGTTGAGTTTGCACTTCTAGCCACATTTTTGCCACGTATGCTATTTTGCAAAAATAGCCTTAATCATGCCTTGCATGTGTCCAATAGAAGGTGTCGTGGCGTCGCATGGTGTCTTGAGTCACTAATCTATTTGGTCTTGTTTTTCTCACTCAGGCATGGATCCACGTACAGAGCTCGAGCATGACAGAGATACCCCAGGACCATCGCATTTGGGAGCTTGTTTGAAGAGACTTTCTATATTTTGAGTCTGTTTTCGTGTTTTCTTTTACTTTCTTGTCTTGTCAGTTTTGAGTCTTTTAGGTGGTGTAAGAGTTTGCCGAGTCTTTTGTAATCGCACTTCCCATTTGTATTTGAAAAAAAATAGTTATAAATGAAAATCCAATTTTTTTTTGTTTTTTTAGTTTATTTTGTCCATTACTTTTCCAGAACTACGCTTAGTCTGATTCATGTGGAACATGATACGTAGGCAACCTAAATAGGGTTCAATCGAATCATTATTTAAAAAAAAGGAAAAGAAAAAGAAAAAGTAAAGTGACAATAAGTAGAAGAAAAGAGAAGAAGGAAAATGAGCAAGCCAAGAAGTGCTAGAAAATAAAGAAAAGAGAAGATTGAAATGAACAAAATTGGGATGATGCCAAATGACCTTGTGACCCTTGATGTCATTCTAGAACCGTTAATGTTGCTAGGTGCATTGCATGCAATGTGATATTTCTATCTGATAAATACCCTAACGCCAACATGTTGGCTTTGTTTTGCTCCTCTTTGGTACTTTAATTGTTATCATAATAGAAGGTGGTTAGTTTGTGGCATTCTAATGAGTCATCTGTACAATATAAGGTAAAAGAGCAAGGTAGCCATGGCTAGCAAAGACTTGGACACATGTGTTGTTGATTCGTCTAAGGAGATTGTTGAATCAGAAGCTGACTTGAAAGAAGAGGTCCTAAGGTTTAAAGGACAGATGGCCAAAATATACCAATCCTGGATTAGTGAGCGTCCTCTACCATTATCTCCCACTAACTACACTGAAAGCCTCGTCACCATTCCGCCACTGTCACAAATCCAGATTCCCGCTGCTGCTGATGTCACAAATATGAGACACATATGGTTGGCATGATTTTTGTTGAAAAGGAGTATGAGAACTCTTCTGGATCCCTTGGAGGGCCAGTTGCCGCGAAATTTTCAGGGCTATCAGTCTCGGTTCCAGAAGTTGATCTTAAGAGCGAGTTGGCAAAAGGGACCGAAAAGCTATTTGCTAAGGTCAACATGATGGCGACTTGCGAAGGTTCTAGTAATGTCGATGTGCGACTCAGTGGCTAAGATGTCGAGCTTGGTAATTGGAAAGACACTCCTTTCTTGGCTAGCCAGGGAGGAGTTCTGGTAGTTTATTTTGTTGTCATTTCTGTTGTCCAGGTTATTTCAGGGTTGTAATCTGGATATTGTCTTGTGGCTCAAACCTTTCCTCTTCTTATTTTTCCTAGTTTGTTTAGTTGTAGTAACTCGTCTAGTGTTATCTAGGATTGTTCCAGGGTTGTAACCCATATCTATTTTGTTTGTTTCGTTCAAACCCTTTTCACCGTCTGTCTAATGCAATCTCCTATTTTCTGTTAGTTCTAGTCAGTTTTTGTTTAGGTCACTTTTTCTTGTATAGTTCTTTTCATGCTGACTCTAGTGACACGACATGCACGCATAATTCTCAGCCAGATCTTGAAAGCCAGTCTAATCATGGAATAATGAAACACAATTTTGAATATGATAAAAAGAATGCATTTGAGGAAACAAGTAAAGATTCACGCATTCTGAGATAACCTGAAGCTTGAATTAAGTGAAACTGAGGCAGTTAGTCTGGGAAATCAAGAGATTGATAAGAGCATACAATAAGGAAATGTCTCTCAAACAGTTTGAGGTAGATCAGTCAGTGTTGAAATGCATTCTTCCACATCGAGATAAGGTTGAGTCAAGTCTGCTTCGAACTGGCAAGGGTCATTCATTGGGACAAAGGTATTGCCCATTGGCACTTTTTTTTTGTGTTGATGCCATAAATAGATACTATGTACGATCTCTTTGCTTATCTTAAATTGCATGTTTGTACTTGGCATTTTCAATGTTTGGTATGACGAAGGCATTTTACTCCGCTACCCAAACACTTTTATCTTTTGCTACCCCTTTTGAGCGCTCATTTGTTTTGTTTCATACCCCTCTTTTGGAATCAGAAGTAGAGTTAGGAACTAGAAAATAAAAAGAAAAAGAGAAAAATAAGAAATAAAAAACGAGAAAAAGAAGAAAAAGAAAAGAGAAGAAAAAAAAGGAGAAAACAAAAAAAAATGAAAAAAAAAAGAAAAAGAAAGAAAAACAACAAAATAAACCAACTTTGTGTTTAAACTACGTTCGACCTGATTCCTTTTAAGGATATGTAGGCAGCCTTACTCTGAGGTTCGGTCCCATCAAAGCAAAAATAAAAAAAATAATATTCCCCACACTCCAAGAAACTGGGGCAGAAGTTTTAATTTTGCCAAAAGATCTGATTCCAAAAGTTGTAATTTTGAACCCTTTCATCTTAAATTATTTTGAGCCTTCATGCCACCCTTTCTTTCAACCCTGTCCAAAAGCCTACATTACGGTCCAAGGAAAGACCTTCCGACCAATCTTTGAGGATACCAAATCAAGTGTGTGGTAAAATTATGATCTTCTTATATCATGGGTAATACCTTGTTCTCAGCACAAAGAGAGAAAACGATAAAACGAGAGTCTTATCGATGAAAACCCTCAGGGGCACCATAAGGCGACAGTGAGTTGAGAAAAAAAGGAGCGAAATGAGAGAGGCTTGATGGTGAAAACCATTCAGGGCACTACAAGTCGACTGAGGATTGTGGATCAGATAGGACAATTGGAGCGCTGAAGCCCAGTTTCACAGCTTAGAGGCATAACAAGAGTTAAAGATTAGATTCGCTTGATAGATCAGGCCGCTTAATCCAAAATGCATGTCATGATCAATGGAGCTGGCCTTTAAATCAGATTAGTTTCTACCTTGTTCTTTTTCCTAGATAAAATAAAAAATAAAAAAATTCTTGTTCGATACCATCTCTTCTCGTTCTCCTCCTTACTTTGTTCCTCTTGTTTTGTTTGAGTCCCTTTTGAGTCTGGTTTTTGTCGAAACAAGTGAGAAATGACTTCAGAATCTGCTAACAACTTTTTAATCACACAAAGCCGATCCTGGCAAGCACATTAAATTGGTATAAGACACGGGAGAATAGTGTGTGCACTGAGTTGGTGATAATAGATGTTCTTTGGGATTGATATAAAATGCAAAGATTTGGTGAATGTTAGAACACGAGTGCAATGCATCGGGCATAAGGTATTGGACTTGAATGAATCAGGAATATTTCTGGTGATAAGGGTTGCCCGGAAAGGCGGTCGGCCGATAACAAGCATTGTCTTCCAAGTTGAAGTCCAAGTTGATCGTGACAAGTGCAAGAGAAATCGCCCTCGTAATCAAGGCCACAAACTAACCACCTTGTTTTAAACTCACAAGTTGTCTTTGTCTAAAACAGGGATGAAGGCTATGTTCATATCAAAGCTTGGAAGCTTGAATTTTTCAGGTGTAATACCCCAATTCTGCTTACGCAAAAGCTATTGAGAAGATCACACCTCCTAGGCATTTTCCCTAGTTGAGAAGAACCATACCTCCTAGGCATTTTCCCTAGTTAATAGGAATCTTTGGCTTTCCTTGAGTTCAGGAGTCCCCCCTGGAGAATAGGGTTAATTTCAGTTTTTCTTAAGTTGTTAATCTTTAGTTTCCTTTAGTTCAGGGGTCCCGCCTGGAGAATAGGGTCAGCTTTTAGTTTCCTTTAGTTGTTAATCTTTAGCTTTCCTTGAGTTCAGGAGTCCCGCCTGGAGAATAGTGTCAATTCCAGTTTTCTTAAGTTGTTAATCATTAGTTTTCCTTTAGTTCATGGGTCCCGTCTGGAGAATAGGGTCAATTTTTAATTTCCTTTAGTTATTAATCTTTAGCTTTCCTTGAGTTAAGGGGTCCCGCCTGGAGAATAGTGTCAGTCAAGCTCAGTTTATAGTTTTCCTCAAGCTCAATCTCAAATCTAGGAGATGCACTTCCTAGTTTGGGTTTTTCAGAATTTATTTCTTTAGGAGATTCACTTCCTAGTTTGAGTTATTGAAGTTTCACCCCTAGGAGACGCACTTCCTAGTCTGGGTCTTTCAGGATATACTTTTAGGAAACGCACTTCCTAAACTGAGATTTCACCCCTAAGAGACGCACTTCCTAGTTTGAGTCATTGAAGTTTTATCCCTAGGAGACGCACTTCCTAGTCTGGGTCTTTCGGGATATACCTTTAGGAGACGCACTTCCTAAATTGAGATTTTACCCCTAGGAGACGCACTTCTTAGTTTGGGTCATTTAAGTTCATTCCTAGGAGACACACTTTCTAGTTTGAGTCATTGAAGTTTCATCCCTAGGAGATGCACTACCTAGTCTAGGTATTTCAGGTTATTTTTTTGCTTTAGGAGACACACTTCCTAAATTGAGATTTTACCCCTAGGAGACGCACTTCCTAGTTTTGGGTCATTTAAGTTCATTCCTAGGAGACGCACTTCCTAGTTTGAGTCATTAAAGTTTCACCCCTAGGAGACGCACTTCCTAGTCTAGGTCTTTCAGGTTATACTGTTTAGGAGACACACTTCCTAAATTGAGATTTTACTCCTAGGAGACGCACTTCCTAGTTTTGGTTCATTCAAGTTTCACCCTTAGGAGACGCACTTCCTAGTTTGAGTCATTCAAGTTTTACCCCTAGGAGACGCACTTCTAGTTAGTTCGTTCAAGTTTCATCCCTAGGAGAAACACTTCCTAGTTTGAGTCATTCGAGCTTTATCCTTAGGAGACGCACTTTCTAGTTTGGTTCATTCAAGTTTCATCCCTAGAAGACGCACTTCCTAGTTTGAGTCGTTTGAGTTCATCCCTAGGAGATGCAAATCCTAGTCGGCTCATTAGTTTTACTCTCATCATTGCATCAATAGCATAGGTGATTTACAATTTTGCTAACAACTCACAAATCTTCCTAGTGAAAATTGGGGCAGAAAATTTTGTTTGTTTTGTTGTTTTGATTGCAGGAACCCACTTGGAGAACGAGGAAGTTCTTTTCAGAGTTACTTAAAATTTCAAGTCAGTAGCAGGCGCCCACCTGAAGAACGAGGGAAGTCATTTCAAAATTCAATTCAAGTTAGAAGTAGCAGAAGCTCGCCTCAAGAATGCGAGTCGACAGTCCGAGATGACCAAAAGAAGAAGTCTCAATCTAGAATGAAAAAAAAGTAAATCCAAATGCAAAAGAAGATGAAAGATGTGAACTGCTCAAGATATGGTTGAAGTCACGAACACTGCATGTCTGGCCTTGATCCGAAGAAGTTGTGGAAGAATGAATCAGCACCTGCAGCTAGCAAGCATCAAGGCTCAAATCAAAAGTCTGCATGAAGAACCATTCAACACACAAGATCAAGCTTCAGTAGACTTATAGATAAGGAATCTTGTAACTCATAGCTGATAGGCTTGCTTAGTCCTTTTAGATTTTGATTTGATGTAATAACAGGACCGTGGACCGGAACCTCGACGCTATCTCACTCGACTCTCTCATCCTCTTCACACACTCCATCTCTTCATTAACTTCTGAACTACACGTGGCCTGATTCCTTTATAGCAAAGGATATGTAGGCAGTTCAGATACCACGGTTCGGTCACAATCTTTTACCCATCTTTCTTTTCTTTTGAATAAGCGTCGGGTCATAAATTAATCACGTTGCTTATTGTTCTTTGCTCCGAAAACTTTTCGTGTTTCCAAGCAAAAAGGGGCAGCTGTAAGCACACAATTTTTGACCCGCGCAACTTTTAAAAGTAGTATTTTTTAAAAAATATTTACTTATTTTCATTTTAATAGGATTTAGCGTATTTTTCACTTTTAATCTAATAGTAGAACATAAAATTCGTAAACAAAAAAAATAGTTTCACTTTGTTTTTTACCTCATTACATATCTTTTTTAGGAATATTAGTATTTTTGGTAGCAATATTATTTTAATTTTGTGATGATTTTAATCTAATCCCATTTTTAATTTTAGCATGATATTTGAAAAATACCAAAAATAGTTTGTTTAATGGTTAATTTTATTCTAATAGTTATTTCTACTTAAGTAGGAATAATTAGTATATGTTGGTAGTATTTTTATTCTTGTTCAATGAGAAAGAACCAAATTTGGACTAAAACCATCCATTTTTAGGCCCATTTTTGGAATTGAGCCCTTAGCCCATACCCCCACTTCTTTAAAAATAGAGGAGGAACCCTAGAGAAGGGAGAGGAATCAACCGCGACCCCATCTTCTTCACCTCTCAAAATCGCCGCTAACTCCTCCTCCAGTCGCACCATCCCTCCCTTCCCTAACCATCGCCGCCGCACCACCCCATCTCCTTTGCACCAATAGTCGCCGGCCACCTCCTCACACCTCTGCCACCACCCTCTTCCATCTCCGGCGAGATCCACCGCCAAACACTCCCATCCGTCCTTCTCCAGTTTCAGCCGCCACCCAAACCCAACGACCTCACCTCCGCCAGCCACTCTACTCGCCGGAAATAGCATCCACATAACTCGCCGAAGATCTTCTCACCTCCCTTCACGTTCCTCTCAAATCTTGCCCATTTTCTGTCATAGAGCACACGCACACACACTAAATAAAAGGACACGGACAGATCTAGAGGAACAAATACAAGTTAAGAGAAGCTAATGTTTTTTATTATCCGAGGTTGCCGTTCGAAGGCTTCTGGTCCAGCGTTGCAAATTCGTAGGATAGAATTTTTCATCTAAGTTGCTGTTTAAGTTCCGCGTTTGATTGAGTTCCGATTAATTGTTTGTTGGTTGTTGCTGTTCTTTTAAAACTTTGCACATCCGGACAGAGGTTAACTAAAAACTCATTCAAGGTCCATTCCTACCTTTAATATTTTGCCTCCTGATGTTTGTCACATATGTGTCTGAATGGATATGCGTATATTTTCCATGACTATTTGTAATATTTTTGATCTTATGATGAATTTGGCTAATTAACACATTTCGACATTACTGATTTAATCAAATGGTACTGGCTCTTAAATTGAATAAGAAGTTCGTATATGAAAGCTTATTTGGAAATAATTTCAATTGGGTTATTGGGTAAAATTAAAAGAAATTTAGGTGCAAGATAAATTATATTGTCCTTTTATTCTTGTTTTATTTACTTCTTCGGGTAGGAGCATACTTAAGCCGACCACGCATGGGTAGGCAATCTTAGGACTTTCTTTATTATTATTTTTCGAGGTGAGAGGTCGTCCCTTTAGTTAAATTCATCCGGAAAATACCCTAAAGGATTTGTAAATATTTTATTCCTGGGAATGCCCCGTAGTATCATGTATTTTGAGGCCATGACGAACCTCGTGGAAGAAGTATAGTATATATTAGTATTTAGGACTTTACTTTATTTTTTTTTTCTATTTTATTTTTTTAGGTGGGGACGACCTCGAGCCTCTTTTGTGTTTATTTTTCTTTTATGTGATTTTGCCTCAAGTTGAATATTTCTAAAAGCCGATTTGATCAAGTGTGCAACCGTACTAGTTACGGGACTCGGGGAATGCCTAACACCTTCTTCTCGAGTCAAATGAACCCCCTTACCTGAATCGCTGGTGCAAACTGGTTTAAGAGTCAAATGTGTTTTGAAAGGAAATTGTCATTTTAAAAAAAAGGGTGACCTGACATACCGAAACCAAATGTCAGGTGGCGACTATATTCCTTCGTAGGAAGCCTGTCCAAATTGTGTCAAGTGGGCACAAGGCCCAAAAGGACATTCAATCATCCCTATGTGATACATGTTGTATCTTTGAGGGTAGAAAGGTCATTTGGCGGACTGATGTTCGGGATAGAGGATGAAGTGTAAAAATGAAGCAAGTATGGTTGAGTTATATTTTTCTTTCACAACCTTTTCAAGAAAAGACCAAAAAACAATGAAAATGAAAAATCCAAAAAGATTTTGTACTCTCCCATCATTTTCCAAAAAAAAAAAATCAAAAAAAAAAATCCAAAAAGATTTTACATGTCTCATCATTTTTCAAAAAAGACAAATTAATATGTTTTCTCCAAATCAGTGTTTTTGTTAAATTCTCTCCCGTATCCAATCTTCCCGAACTACGTATACCTGATTCTCGTCTTTCGAAGCGGGATACGTAGGCAGCCTACATAGGGTCCGGTCTTCCTAGTGAGTCTTAGGTTCTTGTCTTCGGGGATCGTAGCCAAATCTTGCATGTCTAGCCATTTTTTTTGCCACATAGGCCATTTCTACAAAATGGGTCATTTCTGCAAATTAATTTTGGGCCATGATTATTGGGAGTTTGAATCCATATAAGCCTTAGTGAGGCATTTTCCATGTCTTAGAGGTCAATCTTGTTGAGTTTGCACTTCTAGCCACATTTTTGCCACGTATGCTATTTTGCAAAAATAGCCTTAATCATGCCTTGCATGTGTCCAATAGAAGGTGTCGTGGCGTCGCATGGTGTCTTGAGTCACTAATCTATTTGGTCTTAGTTTTCTCACTCAGGCATGGATCCACGTACCAGAGCTCGAGCATGACAGATACCCCAGGACCATCGCATTTGGGAGCTTGTTTGAAGAGACTTTTTATATTTTGAGTCTGTTTTCATGTTTTCTTTTACATTCTTGTCTTGTCTAGTAGTTTTGAGTCTTTTAGGTGGTGTAAGAATTTGCCGAGTCTTTTGTCATCGTACTTCCCATTTGTATTTGAAAAAAAAATAGTTATAAATGAAAATCCAATTTTTTTTGTTTTTTTAGTTTATTTTGTCCATTACATTTCCAGAACTACGCTTGGTCTGATTCATGTGGAACATGATACGTAGGCAACCTACATAGGGTTCAATCGAATCATTATTTAAAAAAAAAAGTGAATGAAGTTGTGGGACGTGAGGGATGATAGAAAGAAAATAGTGACAATTAGAAAGAAAAGAGAAGAAGGAAAATGAGCAAGCCAAGAAGTGCTAGAAAAGAAAGAAAAGAGAAGATTGAAATGAACAAAATTGGGATGATGCCAAATGACCATGTGACCCTTGAAGTCATTCTAGAACCGTTAATTGTTGCTAGGTGCATTGCATGCAATGTGATATTTCTATCTGATAAATGCCCTAACGCTAACATGTTGGCTTTGTTTTGCTCCTCTTTGGTACTTTAATTATTATCATAACAGAAGGTGGTTAGTTTGTGGCATTCTAGCGAGTCATCTATACAACATAAGTTCAAAGGGCAAGGTAGCCATGGCTAGCAAAGACTTGGACACATGTGTTGTTGATTCGTCTAAGGAGATTGTTGAATCAGAATCTGAGTTGAAAGAAGAGGTCCTAAGGTTTAAAAGACAGATGGACGAAATATACCAAGCCTGGATTAGTGAGCGTCCTCCACCATTATTTCCCACTAACTACACTGAAAGCCTCGTTACCATTCCGCCACTATCAAAATCCAAATTCCCACTACTGTTGATATCTCCCTACAACCTTTTCTCACTCCACCCCCCAAAACCACCTCATATCCCGCTCCTTTGACCACTCATGTTTTTGTAGCTCCTCCACCAGCTATTCTTCCTCGATCCTCTAGCAAGACTGTGTTCAAAGTCCCCGATGCCCAACACTATGCTCCAGAACCAATTTTCAAGGTCTCGGATCCATACTCTTACGCTCCTCATTTTGAGCCTCCCGGTGAAACTGCAAAGCCTGCTAAGAAAGAAGAGCGATATGAGATATCCAGAATGCTGAAAGGTATAGAACAATCCTTAAAGAACATGCAAGTGGTGGGAAATAACATGACTTACAACAACTTGTGTATGCTTCCGGATATTCATCTGCCGGCGGGGTTTAAATTGCCAAAGCTTAACTTATATGATGGGCGTGGAGATCCAGTAGCCCATCTGAGGGGTTATTGTAGTGAAATGAGAAGTGTTTGCGGGAAAGATAAATTGTTGATGGCGTATTTTAGTGAGAGTTAGAGTGGGGAAGCCTTGGAGTGGTATGCTCGTCAAGATGTCAGTAAGTGGTATGCATGAGGTGACATGGCTCAAGATTTTGTTCGGCACTATCAGTACAATGTAGACATTATCCCAAACCACTCCTCCCTATCTCAGATGGAAAAGAAACTCAAGGAAAGTTTTAGGGATTTTTGGTTCAGATGGAGCGAACAAGTTGCTCGGGTGAGTTCTCGATTGATAGAAAAGATGTTGCTGAGCCCCGCCAACGACATGATCCAGTGGGCATTCCTGCTAAACGCTTTCAGCCTCAATACCGATCCCATGAATATCCTCGTACTCCAGATAATCCTCACCAATGCTACTTTTCTCTACAAAATCCCCAAAGTCATACCTCACCTTCCCAGCACTCTATCCACAAATTGTGTCAAGTGGGCCCATGGCCCAAAAGGACATTCAATCATCCCTATGTGATACATATTACATCTTTGAGGGTGAAAAGGTCATTTGGCGGACTGATGTTCGGGATAGAGGGTGAAGTGTAAAAATGAAGTAAGTAGGGCCCAGTTATATTTTTCTTTTACAACCTTTTCAAATAAAAAGACCAAAAAAAAATGAACATGAAAAATCCAAAAAGATTTTGCACTCTCCCATCATTTTCCAGAAAAAAAAATCAAAAAAAATCCAAAAAGATTTTACATGTCTCATCATTTTTCAAAAAAGACAAAAAGATATGTTTTCTCCAAATCAGTATTTTTGTTAAATTCTCTCCCGTATCCAATCTTCCCGAACTACGCATACTTGATTCTCGTCTTTCGAGGCGGGATACGTAGGCAACCCGCATAGGGTCCGGTCTTCCTAGTGAGTCTTAGGTTCTTGGCTTCGGGGATCGTAGCCAAATCTTGCATGTCTAGCCAATTTTTTTATGCCACAGAGGCCATTTCTACAAAATGGGTCATTTTCGCAAATTAATTTTTGGCCATGATATCTGGGAGTTTGAATCCATATAAGCCTTAGTGAGACATTTTCCTTGTTTTAGAGGTCAATCTTGTTGAGTTTTCACTTCTAGCCACATTTTGGCCACGTAGGTCATTTTGCAAAAATCAGCTTAATCATGCCTTGCATGTGTCCAATAGAAGGTGTCGTGGCGTCGCATGGTGTCTTGAGTCATTAATCTATTTGGTCTTATTTTTCTCACTCAGGCATGGATCCATGTATCAGAGCTCGAGCATGACAGATACCCAGGACCATCGCATTAGGGAGCTTGTTTGAAGAGACTTTTTATATTTTGAGTCTCCTTTCATGTTTTCTTTTACTTTCTTGTCTTGTCTAGTAGTTTTGAGTCTTTTAGGTGGTATAACAGTTTACCGAGTCTTTTGTCATCGCACTTCCCATTTGTATATAAAAAAAATAGTCATAAATGAAAATTCAAAAAGATTTTTGTTTTTTTTAGTTTATTTTGTCCATTACTTTTCCAGAACTACGCTTGGTCTGATTCATGTGGAACATGATACGTATGCAACCTACATAGGGTTCGATCGAATCGTTATTTAAAATAAAAGTACTTTCATTTTCATGAAATTGAAGTGTGTTATTACAATCCGGGACAGATCTAAACGATGCAGTCCCCAAAATAATCTTTGCGATAGTGGAAAAACGAAAGGTTGGGAGAAATTCAAAAAAAGTATCAACATCCTTTGAGGTGGCATGTGAGGCCCAGGTACTCGGGTGACTCGTGAGAATGTGCACTATCGTATTAGCCTCACGATAGATGTGGGCTGGCTGCTCCATCGCCGAGCATGACCCTGCAATCATTGATCAAACTTAAGTATATATTGTGTATTACGAAATGTAGAATCACATAAATAAAACTGCAGGGATTTCTATTGTTGAGCCGGGTGAGCTAGGCTGCACTCGCCTTTTTGAATTGGCTATGCCGAAAGCCACCGGACAGGGGTGCGGAAATAGCAACAATTAATGGTAGAGCGGAAATTGCTTCTGATTTGATTTCGCACTTGGGAATCTGTTTTTACGTTTAGTGAAAACAGATTCTTTGTGAATGCGAGTTCTAAGCCCTTCAGAAGGGCTAAGAGTTCAGCATGGATAGCTGAGTTTGGAGAGATATGACTAGAGAAACCTTCTATCCATTTTTCACTGGAGTTGATTTTGTAAGCACCGTCCATATTTAATTTATACATGTTTGGTGGTAGTTAGAAATCAGATTCTTGTGGGTTGCCCTAGTGGTGAGCACCCCAAGAGCAATGTGGAGAGTTCTTGAATGAAGGGATGCCGATGGTCTATTGGAAACAGCTTCTCTCTATCCCAGGATAGAGTAAGGTCTGCGGACACACTACCCTCCCCAGACCCCACTAGTGGCGTTATGTTGTTGTTGTTTGTTGTTTGGTGGTAGTTAGAACTTTTAAATTGAACTTCTAATTAGGATTTTTGGATATAACAACGACCAGGTCCCAATATCCAAGGGCAGAAATTGCCTAGATTTATGTTGGTCGTCTCTACCACAATTCACGTCCTTTACTCGAACTTTAGACCAACAATGCTAGCAAGCTCATACAGGAGGAGTAACATTTATAAATTATTATTATTATTATTATTATTATTATTATTATTATTATTATTATTAATTATTATCTATCTATATTATTATAAAAGCACGAATAATTTATGCTAAATGCCGAACGACTAAAATATCCTCCAAATATTGATCGACTTTTATGCCCTTAAATATTTATATAATATAAGAATCTAATTGAAAATTACCTAATGATGAAATTTTTTTCGATTTAAATTAAACATACACGGATCTTACTTGAATTAGAAAACCACGTCCATAATTGGTGTTATTGTTTGTAAGGTTATGTTGGCGGTTTCTATTCATGTTGTGAATTGTGATGACATCATAGATATGCAAGAACTATCTTTATGAAATAAACTACGAAAAATATGGACTTTTGTCTGTCCTTTGGTGTTGAAATTATTTTAAGCTATAAAAGGGAACAATTTCTATTATATTATTTTTCTATCTAATTTGGCAAAAGGTCTGTTGCTTAATTGCTTTGGTTCCAGGTTTCAAACATAACCAACTGACTATGCGTCGAGGTATTCTTTTTTTACTTGAGAAATTATCTTTCTTCTGCACTTTCTAGGTATTTATCTAATAAATCAAAATTGTAGTACACGTGCTTTTCTTTTTTAAAGTAGTTCTTGCGCATAAAAGAAAGAAAGAGTTAAAGAGCGAGTCACTGAAAAATTGTTGGCTCATTAGAGTGAGGTTCAGGTATGTTTTGTTTTTAATAATAAATCTCATGTAATATTCTTTTTGCTATTAATTATATTGTTTTCTCTTTGCTTTTTTATTTTAAAGAAGACCAGAAAGTTCTCTATAGTTTGCTTAACGATTCATGTATTTAGGGCACTCTATGTTTTTGACATATTTTCTTTGCTTATTTGATAATGTAACATCTGTGTCCGGTGAATTTCTCACTGTTCTCATAGAACATAGCAGTTTCAATCTTCTTAAAAGATGTCTATTTTTTGTCTTAAAGTTATTAATATTGTAGATAAGCTTTCAATAAATCTTGAGCATATGTAAAATTTTAGCGAAAGGTAACAACTAAAGTTTCTCTTTGAGATATTTAGAAGTACCAAATTTGAGATAGATGCTTATTATATTTGACATAAGATATTTCGTGCATCGCACAAATATAGAGACTAGTTATTATAAAAGCATGAATATAATGTCGGTTGACAAAAATAACTTTATAATATTAAACATAATAACTCGTGATAAAAGGACATAACTGGAATTCTAGATATTTGTCTTATAATCCTATCAGATTTAGGACATAATATTACACGTTTAGGAATCCTACCTGATTACCTTTAGGAATCATATTAGTATAATTACTTTCGGGCTGTCTAATTTATATAAAATTGAACAAATAAATATCTTTAGTCATGTATCCTATTAGTTTTAGGATATACTTCTTAAAAATTTCTATTGCTAATTTAATTTGAGAATGTATATTGTCCAAAATCTATTTAGAAAAAAGAGAGCCTATATTATTCTAAAACCATAAAAATAGCCCTAAAATATTAACGGAAGAACTCACAGGAAAGGACATAACTGCAACAACCTATTTGGACTACAATACCTTCTATGCTAATTTTTAATATTTAAGATTTTAAAATTAATAAAGTTTTGTCTATTAAATTCTTATTAAAAATATGTAGGAAGGTTTAATAAAATCAATTTCATAAGAATTCTCTGTGCGGATTGTAACGAAGAGAGCAGCTCAATAAATCTTGAGCATATGTAAAATTTTAGCGAAAGGTAACAACTAAAGTTTCTCTTTGAGATATTTAGAAGTACCAAATTTGAGATAGATGCTTATTATATTTGACATAAGATATTTCGTGCATCGCACAAATATAGAGACTAGTTATTATAAAAGCATGAATATAATGTCGGTTGACAAAAATAACTTTATAATATTAAACATAATAACTCGTGATAAAAGGACATAACTGGAATTCTAGATATTTGTCTTATAATCCTATCAGATTTAGGACATAATATTACACGTTTAGGAATCCTACCTGATTACCTTTAGGAATCATATTAGTATAATTACTTTCGGGCTGTCTAATTTATATAAAATTGAACAAATAAATATCTTTAGTCATGTATCCTATTAGTTTTAGGATATACTTCTTAAAAATTTCTATTGCTAATTTAATTTGAGAATGTATATTGTCCAAATCTATTTAGAAAAAAGAGAGCCTATATTATTCTAAAACCATAAAAATAGCCCTAAAATATTAACGGAAGAACTCACAGGAAAGGACATAACTGCAACAACCTATTTGGACTACAATACCTTCTATGCTAATTTTTAATATTTAAGATTTTAAAATTAATAAAGTTTTGTCTATTAAATTCTTATTAAAAATATGTAGGAAGGTTTAATAAAATCAATTTCATAAGAATTCTCTGTGCGGATTGTAACGAAGAGAGCAGCTCACCACAAAGTCTCCTCGGCAACTGCGCCCACGCGCCCAAATGACCACCAAAAGTACCTATCTCAGTACCTGCACAATTAGTGCAGAAGTGTAGTAAGTATCTAGCCTAATCCCGAAGAAGTAGTGACGAGGGGTCGACATCGACACTTACTAGTGGTCCAAGAAATCAAGTACACTAAAATTAGACATGTATGAAACATGGAAAGTAAAACAATAAAAGCAGATATATGTACATAATACGATCCTCAACTGAAGGGTTAATACGAAGTCCTCGAATACCAGATGCTTCCTCAAATGGAAGACATAATGGTCAACGCTAATAAAATATCACATTTTGAGTTGGGAAAACTCATAGGTGCACTGACTCCTTATCAAATATTAAGCACGATTATGTCGAGGCGAACGACCTGATCCCACAATAGTAATGGCATGATTTCTTGTCGTGGTGTACGACTCGATCCTATAATAATCGTGTACTATGCCGAAGGTCGACCAACCTGAACTATTGATGCATCTCATAATATTACCGAGGTCGTACGGCCTAATCCATAATAATATTGCTGAGGTGTTAAGTCGGATCCCATAGAAATAGTGAAACTTGATGGGTCACTGGCATCACTCACGAATATATGTGTGAGTTATGAAATTTAAGAAATTTTTCGAACAATTTCGTACAATGCGGGAGAATTCATAAAAGGAAGTACAATTCTACTGCTAATCAAGTAGCACGCTAAATATCTAAAATAGCAATTCTGATATTTTAAGCAAGTCTAGTCTCAGGTAAAAATGTAAATTAAAGCTTTTAAACAAGTAAGAATAACTCAAGTATTGCAATTAAAGCATGGCATGAGTTTAGGTCTATATGGACCTAATCAGAAATTTTAGCATACACATGGACACTCGTCACCTCATACGTGCGTAGCACATAAAAAATATAACACCTATTGGATAAATTTCCCCTTGCAAGGTTAGGAGATTTACCTCGACCCGAAATTCGATAACCGGCTCCAACGCTTCTCTAACACCTCAAACCAATGCCAACTGATCCGAAACTTATATAAGAACGTGCAAACCAATCAAATATACTCAAAGACTCGTAATTTAATCACTTAGAAATAATCCCCAACTCCACATGAAAAGTCAACAAAGTCAACCCCCGGGTCCACGCACCCGGATTTCGAAAATTCTCGAAGTTAAATATTACCCGTACTACCACGAACTCAAATATATAATTTAGTCCCAATTCCATGTCCAATTTCGTGTCCACAATTTTTACTAATTTTCATGTTAAAATTCATATACAATCCATGTATTTAACTCACAATGAGTAGGAATCACTTACCTCATGATAACAACAGTAACAACAACATACCCAGTATAACCACATAGTGGGATCTGAGGAGGGTAGTGTGTACGCATATCCTTACCTTGTAGCTGCCATGTCATGCCTAATCACCTCACTCCAACCCTTCTTTGGCCTACCTCTACCTCTCCTAAGGCCCTCCAATGTCAACCCCTCACACGTCCTTACCGGGGAGTCTGTGTTTCTCCTTCTCACATGTCCATACCATCTAAGCCTTGCTTTCCGCATCTTGTCCTTAATAGGGGTCACACCCACCTTGTCTTGAATAACTTCATTCTTAATCCTATCTAACCTGGTGTACCCCTACATCCATCTCAACATCCCCATCTCTGCTACCTTCATATTCTGGACATGGGAGCTCTTGATTGGCCAACACTTAACCCCATACAACATGATCAGTCTGACCACCGCTCTATAAAATATACCTTTAAGTTTTGGTGGGTCACTTCGCCAACTACCCTGACTAACAAGTGGAAGTGAAGGGAAAAGACAATTTGGTGCATTAAGCTAGGAATTTTAGAGAAAGGGTTGGTCAATTTATTGCACGCAATTTTATATTGCGTTTCTACAAGAAACGTTGCTTCAATTTTTACAAGATTATTATGAGATGCCCAACAAAAAGCGGACCTAAATAATTATAAATTTAAGGCACATGTATTTACTTTTATCAGATGCAATGCATTTATCAATTCCAATTATTTTCACATAAATTTTCCCAATCCATATATTAATAACTGGGTGATATGTTCCTAGAAGTAAAAGAAGTTAAACACATTTATGATTGGATTGATTAGGACAAAAAAAAAGTAAAGAAGTTCAGCACTGCACAATTTTAGGTCCTCCTAAGTCCTAATTCATAATGTTGACATATAACTTAAAAGCAACCATATTTAGTAAATGAAAACCAATTTTCTTATGTACGTGTTTGTGCTATCTATCTCTGAACCTAGACCACAAATGACAAAAAGAAAATGAGGTTAATTGCTAAGGACCTTTACCACGTAAAGCAAACAGAAAATATTCCAAAATGAGAAATTTTACTACATCTGATATTTTTTTATCAGGATGGATCTTGGAAAATATGGCTACATGATCATGCTCATTCTCAATTTATTTGGAATTATCATATCAATTCCCATTATCGTTATCCCCCTCGTAACAGTTGATAAATTTTGTCGTGAAACTTCAATGACAATGTTTTTAATTGCTGGAATCATGATATTTACATGGTCATTAGCAGGTCTCATAAGTTCATTATGTTGTTGGAAAATTGGTTTCCAGGAATTTATTTATATGAGATCACAGGTTTTTATCCTATTTATAGTAGTTATTTTGGGAACAATGGCGTGGTGGCAATCTAGAACAGATTCTCGTTTGTACACATATTATGACTGGGAAACTTTTAAGAATTGTATGGTGAAGAAACAAATTTGTCAAAGAAATTTGGGAAATGGATTGGAGAAATTGTCTCCATTTGCTTCACATTCCCTTCAGGTATTATTTGTTTTTAAGCTTTTGTGCTACACAAAATTCACATGCATTTACACCTGTATGATTTCTTCTGTTGTGATATCCATCATATATAGAATCAATATTACCATTTATATATACGACGGATCATTTCCAGATCAAATCCAGGCATATCAAAACGAGCCAAGTTAATAGATGGATCTTAATCAAACCTGTCCAAAGTTCGCTTGGATCGATATAAATTTGTTAAAATGGACAAATATTGGGTTGTAATTAACCCAACCCCATCCAATATGATGAAATCTCTCTTCTTCTTTTTTTGTTTTCTTGTTTTGCTCGTTGACATAATTCTATAAAATTAACATAATTCTCAATCTCCAAATTGCCATAATACCCAAATTCTTCGAGATTGATAAAATTTTCGATGTCAAAATTTGATTTTTCTATACGCTTTAGTTTATCTTGGATGTAGACCCATCAACGTACACTGTTTTGATCTATTTTGACCCCATATTTTCACGGGTCATTTCAACTTCAATTCATTAGATCAAGTCAATAGACGAGTAATGACCCAACCCCTTTACGCTTGGACGAATTAAGGTGGCTACAAATGAATGGGTCAAATGTTACTGCCTCTAATTGCAATCGATCATGCACGTAGAAATTAAGTTGCGCACAATTTCATTCAACTACTATGATATTTTACACTAAGACACCTTCATCAATTTGATATCTTCGTCTCCACTTTTCATTTGTCATTCATGTATAGCTTTTTTATATATTAATCATATAATTTTCTTGTTTTAGGATGCTTGTTGCAAGTACCCGAAGATATGTGATGCAAGAAACCCACATGACCCTTTAACTTGGATGGAAATATACGATGGTCTCCCAGCCACTGACAATAATCAACAAGGTGAAAAACAAAACAAGTCTAATAATGAAACTGATGGAGATTGTGGTAAATGGAGTAGTGATTCCAATAAGCTTTGTTTCGATTGCAATGTGTGTAAAAAAGGTTACTTGGACAAGCAAGATCAGAATTGGGTTACTGCATTATCGATTTGTGTTGTTAACAGTGTTGTCCTCCTTTCATTTTCTTGTTACTTTTATAGTAAGAATTTTGGGGAGCCTAATAGGGAAAATACTAAAAGCAGCAAAGTCCATCCTGCTGATGTATAGGATATGTAACAAAGTAGAGATATTGGTCCTATGTATCATATTTATATACGTATGTGTCCTCGGAGAATAGCTTGGTGACAAGTTTACTAGTTTCTTTTGTGTTGTTTATAACTTTGATTCTGTGCGAATTTAAGGCCGTAATAGGAACTAGATTTGCATGCCTTTTAACGAATTGACACGATGGATTGGTAGAAGAGTTCTATTAATAAAATTACCCTCTTTGAATCACTAGGAATAAAGTCTACTCCACAAACTAAATGCCCTTTTACTATGTGTATATTTGGAGAAGAAAGAAGAAGAGAAGTTTCTTAAAGAAGGAGCAGGAGTACGTTACTTCTTGGACACATAAAGAAAGGAGCAATTTTCATCACACTTTATATGTTAATTACCCCATCATTAATAGTGGTTGTATTGGTTTAAACTGCTAAGATAACTTCCATGTAACCTTTCATTCATATCCCCTTTTTAAATGGGTGGGGTCAGTTCAGATGCGTGACCTACGATCCAAAACCCAAATAACCAACATCTCTCACTTCGTCCATTGTGGACCGACCAAAAAAGCAGTACCATGTTAATTACACATATAGTTCATACAAGCAAATAGTTCTTGCGACCTAAGGGCACCATCAGTAGTTATACCTATTAAGGTTGTACAACAGCTCCATGTAAAAATTCAATCACATACGAAAAGGATTCACTACCAACACGAGGATCTTATTACTCGTAATACCCCAAAAATCATTTGCTACTCTAGTAGCTAGTTATCTGATCCTTCAACCTCTAATGAGGTGAACTCGAGTTCCTGTTTAACTTTGTATCACAATTAACTTAATACCATCCTGGTAAGTGTAATGGTCGATCTGCGAGCGCCAATTAAATTACTAATTTTAGTTGTCTTCTCTTTCGATTCGACTCTATCCATTCTAGATCAAATGCTTTCCTAGACATGCATTGCATCACTAGATCACTCATGACTATTAGTAACATGCTAAAGTAGCAACACTGATTCAAGAGACAATAAAAGGTCAAAGAGTATTCTAAAGAAAAGTCGATATTACTTTTCAAGGTCTCACACAATGAAGAAGCAGGGATCCTGTCACAATCCAAAATCCCGCCTTAGGCCTAGTGATGGCACCTAGTCTCTAAGACTAGGTAAGCCGATTTCTTACAACAATTAAACCAGTTAAACATGATATTATTAAAATAGAGTTTAATGTAAATACCGAAATAAATGTGACACAAGCCTACACGGCAACAATCACAATAATCCTCCCAAGACTAGGTAGTACAGAGTCACGAACTCTAGATGAATATATAGTAATATCTCAAAACGAGGTACAAAACTGTTCGGATAACGAATTAACTATACAATCAAAAGGAAAAGAACTCCAACGGACTGCGACGATCAGCAGCTCTACCTTGAATCCTCGCGTTCAAGAAGCTAACTCAACCCGAGTATGTTACCTCCAATACCTGGATCTGGAAAAAAAATGTACAGAAGTATAGTATGAGTACACCACGGTCGGTACCCAGTAAGTATCAAGACTAACCTCGATGGAGTAGTGACGAGGTACAAGTCAAGACACCTACTAGTCATAAAACCTGTGCAGTATATAAGTATAAAGCTAATAACGGAAACAAGAATCAATAATTGGCGACAAGGAAATAAACATGTGATAAATAATGAAGTAATCAGAATACCATAAAAATAACAGTGAAACCAATTAAGGGAAACAAATAATAACTGAATAATCGAACTGTTCTAACACAAGTTTCACCAAAACATTACTCTAAGATACCTCATATCATAAACACAAGTCACGAGTCCCAAATCATAAGTCATATGCTCACGGCACCTTGTGCCCACATTATTAATCACAATCGCACAGAGAACTCACGTACCAATATCTCAATCCGCTCGGCATGGTCACAGGCTCAATATCATAATGGAAGCAAATAATACAAGGATACATACGCATGATCTATGAATTTCATGTTTCATACTCCTGAACCGGTGTAATTGACATGCTACGTTGTATGCTTGTGCGAGTGTACTACTACAGCCCAAGTCAACAAGTTCTATCAAAGACATTGAGTAGCTCATTGAAAGCGAAACAACAAGTCACGTAAGGTACATGACATACACAAGGAATATCACACCATCACATGAATATCATCAACATTATATGCTCCCAGGCTATCACATATCATCCCTGACATAGTCCCATTTATCTCTCTATATTGACAACATCATAATAGCCACATTTACCACGCCGCCCAGACATTTAACACAATAGCCTCCCATATCACTCCTCATAATAGCCACCCGTATCGCTCTGCTCAGACAATAATACAATATCCACCCGTATCATTTCACCCTAACAATATATCAATAGCCACCCGTATCACTCCGCACAGATCAACAACGGTGAGATGCCACCCTTATGCTCCGCACAACAACAATCAATCCATACAACAAAACCACATGTGCTAACATCACAACAACACGGCATATCAACTCATACCACAAGTGCCTATAGGCCAAAACCTTTTCACAATAACATTACCAATATCACCACAACACATAACCCATAGTTAAATCATGATGTGTACATAAATCTCAATAACAACAAAGAAATGTAATGGGGAAAATAACTCAACAATGAACAACATACCATTAAACAACAACTTCAACGAAACAAGTTAATGGCTTTCAATAACTTCAACTTCAATTAACTGTTTAAGAATAGACTCAATAATGAAGGTATTTTCATGAAATTGCAACTTCAAATCCTTTTGAATGACATAAGCTAACAATGAAAGAGATGGGCATGAAATATCAACTACGTCTAAATGTATGAGAATAACCGACAACGAATAGATATCATATAACAACAATTTCAATTAAGAATAACTCAATAATAAAGGAGGTCACATTATTAATAAAAGAGGTAACAACTTCAAACAAAGCACATAAGAGTAAACTTGATTAGTAAAAGATATGACATGCACTGCAACTTCAAATAAATACATGAAAGAAGCCTAAGAGTCTAAAAAGGTTAATTTACACATATAAGCCCGATTACGCTCTCGTCACCTCGCATACACGTCTTTCAAATAATTCAAATAATACAATCAACCCCAATCCTCAGGGGTAGTTCCCCCACATAAAGTTACGCAAGATACTTACCTCAAAGAAGCTAAATTAATACTCTTAATAGACCTTCCCGTGTGAAACAACCTTCGGACGGCTCGAATCTAGCCAAAATAACTCAATATCATAAATAAAAGCCATAGAAAATAATTTCGAATGATAAAGCTTCGATCTTTAATGAAAACCAAAAAGTCCGCCCAAAAAGTCAACCCCTGGACCTTGCCTCGAAACCCGATAAAATTCAAAAGATTCGAACATCCATTCCATTGCCAGTCCAACCATACCAAAATTATCCAATTCCGACCTCAAATCGGCCTTCAAATCATTATTTTATATTTTAGAAGGTTTTTACAAAAGTCCCCAATTTTCTCCTATTCAAATCACTAATTAAATGATAAAAACAAAGACGGAATCATGAAATATAACCAAATCCGAGTCAAGAATACTTACCCCAATCCAAATGGTGAAAATTCCCTCCAAAATCGCCCAAAACCGAGCTCTATAACTCGAGATGTGATAAAAACAACCAAACCCTCGATATATAACATATTTCGCCCAGCACTTCTGCTTTTGCGCACCCTCAGTCGCACCTACGAAACCGCATCTGCAGATATATCATCGTAGATGAGGAAACAACTAAAGTCCCAAATGTCTGCTCCTACATCCAAGACACCACATATGCGGTGTCGCTTCTGCAAACAATGAAGCGCACTTGTATGGCAGCTTTTGCGACAAAACCTCTGCACCTGCGGAAACTTCCTACCCAACTCACTATCGCACCTACGCGTATCGACTCGCACCTACGGAGCCGCATTTGCGGGAATGGCATTGCAGATGCACAACAACTCAGCTCCCAATCAGCTTCCTTCTGCGCCCTCTCGTCCGCACCTGCGGTCACCACACCTAATCAAAATCCAAGGGGAGGAGAATAACATTAATCAATATTCTGAAGTTCAAATATGTGTTTTTTAATTTTTTTTTTTCACTTTTAGTAGCTTTTGCTATAAGAAATAACAAGAAAAATACCATTTATTGGAAAAGAAAAAGAAATCATATTTTACTTTTGTTTGATATTTAGGTCTTCCCATAAGGTTAATTCACATAAGTATATTTTCTCCTCTCGTCCTTCTTAATTTTCTTGTTTAAGCTTTTGATACATCCTTTTAAAGAATTATTTATTAACATTAATTATAAAGGGGAGAAAATGCATAAAGACCCCATTAAACTTGTTCGAAAAATTCATTTACACACCTTAACTTTACGGGTGTCCTAACACCCCACTATTCTTATCTAGACTAAATTTAATATCTCCTTCAAAATACCGAACCACTCTTATGGTGGGCTGTGTTTAACACACGCCATATACTGCACTATTTCATTTTTTATTTACTGTTTCTATCTTTTTTTCATTTCATCTTCTCCACCTTCCTTCATCACTATTCTAGCAGCCCGCCACCATGGAAGGTAGTCACAGCAATAACCTCCGTTAAACCCATAAACTCTATCTCTAAAAAATCAAAACCACCTCCCCCTGCCACTCCACACCCAGATCTAAAAGAATAGGAGAGAAAATTTCTTGTACGAAAAATGGTATTGGCGAAGATCAAGCTCTCCAATCAAGTGTTAAAATTATTCCAACCTAAATACATGACCCAATTGCTTAAGAGAACTTATGTTTCTATCAAATCGAGGAGATTAAAGAGAGAATGTATGAGCAATGAAATGGAGTTTGTAAAGGTAGGTGAATATGGTGGGGGAAAAGAGGAGTATGAATAGAGATTCAACAAGAAAAAGAGAAGCAAAAAATAAAACATGACTAGTTTCAAAGCATTGGGAAGAAGAGGATGGCAGGAGATGATAATGGCAGGCCAGTGGAGAACCATGGTTCTCTAAAAACGAAGAAAGAGAAAAAGAAACGAAAAAGAAAAGAAAAATGAATAAGAAAAGAGAAAAAATTAGTATTAAGTTTAATTAGTTAGAGTATCCAATAGGAAAGTGACACCTAGACAATTAAAGTAGTTGTAAGCTATTTTTTTGTGCCTCACGCGCTTCTAGGAAATGAACTGCACTTTTCATGCCAGGTTATCACTCAATGGGGTATTAAATTCACTTAAAATTAGAATAAGGGGGTAAAAGGTCGCTCGTAAAGTTAAGATGTGTAAATAATTTTTCCTGGCAAGTTTAATGGATACTCTATGCATTTTCTCTTATAAAGGGTATCTGACTAAATTACTCTTTCCAATCGCGTGGTGTATTCAATTTAATTTACTCCTAGAAACTATCAAAACGTGTCATGTTCATGTCCAAACAAATAAAATGATAAATTTTTTACTACATGAAGAATCAACTTGTTTTGAACATTTCTCCCATTCCTCTAATGTTATTAAACAAATTTTAACTCGTTCTTGTCCATGTTTTTCTCCGGCAAACTCCTCGTGATGTATGTTTCATAGGTGGAACTGCATTGAGAATCAATTAGGACTATCTCAATCAATATATCACCTATTCCTTTTTTCAAATTAGTTGAGATCAACTACACGAATCGTTTATAGTCCTTTAGTTTTATTAAGATCCATTTGCTTGAAGATTTTTCTATAGTATTGTTGAAATGAAGGGCGTAAAATGGGACGAGGCAAAATTGGAGGAAATAGAGGCAAACAAACCCGAGAGAATGAAGATAACTGAGCCCAAGACACCATTTCATCACGTCAAGATTGATGATGAGAACAATTTTGATGAGGATTGCAATGGTAGCGATGTGGATGATGACATGGCATCATGTTCAAGTAAAAGTAGTAAATCTCCTAATTATAAGGATGATCGTGAAGATCATGCCATGGATGATGATGATGATGATTCAGAGGAATCAGAAAGGAAAAGGAGTTTCATAGAGCATAGAAGAGGGCATTATGATGAATATAAGAGAATCAAAGAGCTACAACGAAATGGTTCATTTCTTGCAGAACCTTCTGATGATGAAGAGGATGATTTATCATTGGAAGATGGTGTTAAGGGCAAAGAAATTGAGAAAGAAAAAGCAGACACTTCTGCATAGTGATCATCTAATCTTGTTTCCATTAATGTTGTTGTCTTTTTCTTTTTCTGGTTTAACCATTCAATATAGACAGCTCACATGATCTACATTTGCGCTATAGATAGGACTAATTTTTGTAGAATGCGATTTATCGTCTTAGTCGCCTACTGGTGCGAAGATCTTAAGCTCATTCTGGTCGGATTAATCTACATTTGTGACAGATAAGTCCACTGAGAAGGTAAAATAAGGTTTTCCATTCTCAAATTTCGATCCCAAAGACATGAATGTTGATGAAATGACACCGTTGTTGGTAAAACTGCTGTTTTCGTTTTTTTTTTTCCTTTTCATGTGTATATTTTTCTTGCAAGTTGTATGGCACATCTTCCTTTTAGATGTCAATGGCTGCCATCACTTTTTGCTAGAGAAATGAATTATTAATGTTATGCGATCATTATAGTGGAAAATGATGTGTCAAGTTCTTTCATTAGATGAATACGCCGATCTTTATATATTTTGGCCACGTCCCTTTCTGCTCCAAAGAAGAAGGTTTGGATCTTTCAATCTTATATCGTGAGGCATGTGACCTATATTAGGTCCATAAGATACCACAGTTTTTGGTGTTCTATGATTCACCTCCGAATAATGAGTAGGTAGTTCAATCCTTTGTATTTTAATCTTTTTAGTAAACTGATGGGGGGATGCGGAGCAATAGGTCGAATTACTATATAAAGAAGAGTTGTAAACTATAGGACTTCTTGTTCGAGTAGGAATATTTCGGTTTTTCTCATTCCTTCTCCTCGATAAGAATAGGGATTTGAAATGATACAAAATCCTCTTCATTTTGTTATGTTCAATGAAAGAACTGCCTAAGCATACTTTTTCGGATCCAAACTTCTTTGTTCTCTCTAAGTCTTCTTCTTGCATAGAAGAACGCAACTGTTGCAAAAACTGGGATTGTAGTAGTAGGTGGCATCCCCTCTTAGTTTTGACTTTTGAGTAGGCGTTTTTCATAGTTGGCATTGTTGTTTCAGTGACCGATTATACTGTTTGGATTTGATACGTTTTCCCTGGTTTCAGTTTTAATCTTAGGACAAATGATGAGAAGCTACTTCATTCCTATTTTCTTTAGTTTGTTATTAGTAACTATATTATTATTTCTGTCTTTCTTTTTAAATTTTTCTTAGGGTCTGGTTCTTAATTTGCTTCTATGTATCCTTTCTCGCATGATTTCAAATGTTACGTGCCTTTGAGAGAAAGCTAGAAAGGGTTGTGTTCGAATGGTTATATATATAGTTGAAAACTTCCTTTTCATATTGAAAAAGAAGAGCAGTTTATCAGGGATTAGAAACTTAAGATATCCAATTACCAAATCTCCTTACAAAACTTAACCTTACCTCAAACTTATTTAACCTGATAATTCTATAAAAGACAAATAGCATGTAGTCATATAAAAGGTGTAAAATTGAAAAATAGCCACTTTAAACTCATGCTATTAGAGTTAACCCAATATTTAAAAAGCTATTAGCATTTAGCCACTCATTTCACAAGAAAAAATATCAAAAACACCCTCAACACAGACACAAGAAACAACTCTGGCAAGAGGTACTGGAATTCAAAGACTTGATAAGGTGAACCCTACTATACTATTCTGGGGTTCAAAATTTTGCTGAATTTTTAAACCGCAGCAACATATCATGGGATTCAAATTCCTATAGCTTTAAACTCCAGCAATAATTCCTAGAGTTTAAACACTATCTAGTTTGAACCCCAGCAATTATTCTCCGATTGGAGTTGGCTGATTTTAGAGCAAGCAGAATTGAGCAATTACAGAGAAGTGACAAGCCATAGCCTATAAGAGAACTTATGGAAGCCAAAGAATGTTTGGCCATCAACAGCAATTATCTGCATTTTCCCATAGAGAAATAGCGCTAATACAAATAGCGTGTCTAATGCAGTGTTGAATTTTTGGCGTGTGAATCTTTTGGCGTTAAATTTTAGAACTTTTGGCACTTGGGAAGAGCACTATTAACTCCAAACACCATAATTAACAGGCTATGTTATTACTTACTTTTTTATGCTCAAGTCAACTTATGCACGCTTCAACTATTCCACCTAGTAATTGTCACCTCCCTCGAACAAAAATACTCCCTCCGGTCCAAAATAAGTAATTTTTTGGCCTTTTTCTTGTGGTCCAAAATAAGTGATTTTTCCAGATTTCAAGGATTGAATTAATTATTTTTTTCCTACATTGTCCTTGAAGTAAATAGTGTTGGAATATGTGTTAGGAGTGTTTATGTGAGATAGTAAAGGTTAATATGGTCAATTCCATTAGTAATTAATGCTAAAAGGTGAATTTCTTAATCTGTGTGAAAACATCCAAAAAATCACTTATTTTGGACCGGAGGGAGTACCAAATAACTCTACCTACAACCGAAGTTACCTCTGTGATCATCACTGCAAAACTCATTGTTTCAAAACCAAACCTAACGTCCTCAGAGGATCAGAATTATATGTGCAACTAATCCAGGATGACAGTTTCTGCTGTTAATTTTGTTTATTAGTTCTGGGTGAAGATAATGGAACAAGAGTCAAATAGTGTCCTTTCCTGTAAAACCCAGATATGGAAAAAAGTTGGAGCAAAGGGAAAGAAAGAAGTTATAAGCAAATATACTAAAGTTCTATGGTGGCTACATAAAAACAAAACGAAGGCGCATAATACTTTGAAAATCAATCCTTCTCAAAAAAAAAAAAACAAAGAAACGAGCAAGTTGTACTACGGTTTATTGCAGCTACATGACTTGCTATCTACAAAACATTTGGACCAGTCACCTCAACTACAAAAAGCTTTCTGACTAAACAACTAAGTAGTTTTCCCTCAACTGATATTAGTGCCCCTAAAAGAACCAAACTTACTTATATTGCTTCTCTCTAACGGCATTACCGTTGTTATGGCTGCCTCGAATCACTGTTCAACAACAGTCACTTGTTCAAACTCAATAAGGGACAGATTGTTGTCTTCCTTGACAGAGAAACTAGCAGGTTCAGTAACTTCAATACGTCCCCATCTGTCCACTGCAAGTCTCATCGATCCCTTGAACATGTCAATTTTAGCATTGCGCAAAATTACAGTAGCACCTTCTGTCATCATGTCAACTGAAAAAGAAATCCCCAAGTTAATAGAAGGAAAAGGTAGCGACACACGATGAAATCCCAAACACAATCCACGGAAGCAGTGGGAAAAAAAATAGAGAGATTCAAGATACACTAATTGTTTTTAACCTATAATGTAAAAGAGACATGTTATTTGACAGCATAGTGGTGATAATTTCAAAATCAATCACCAAAATAATTACACTAAAAAGTTACCAGCTTTCCAAAATGAAGGAGCCTATGAATCCAAATTACAGCCATCACATGAAGAGATGGGAAGAAAAACAGCATCGCCGAATTGGCCGAGCAATTCAGGAAAGCTGAATATGAAAGCAGTGAAAAGAAGAACCTCCCTGACTAAATATTTAATTTCACAATTCTCCTTCCTTTAAAAAATTTATATGATGCTTACAAGATGCAGAAACAGATAGAAAGTCAGCTTCTAAAAGACTGAGCTCAGTTTGCTAAATTTTGAAAGAAGCCAAGCATGGCTTGGATCGCACAGCCAACTATATGAAAGAAACTTAAGCAATGATTCCCTAATATATCTGATATCATACAGTTCTTCCAGTAAAGACATGTAACATACCAACAAATGAATGATATCTGTACTTGATGGCTTGCCTTAATTACTTATGCAATTTTTCGTCACAAAACTAGAGACGTAATTAAGGTTTACAGAATAGCGGGGCTCTTTTGTTTTTTTTTTTTTAATTATCAGAAAGTTATTTGCTTTTAACTACTCCAAGATTGAGCTACACAGAAGAATACAACAACAACAGACCCAGTGTAAACCCACAAGTAGAGTTTGGGGAGGGTAGTATGTACGCAGATCTTACCCCTACCTTCAAGAAGGCAAAGAGGTTGTTTCCGAAAGACCCTCGGCTTAGGAAAGATAAAAGGAAAGGGCAACAGCAAGCACACCAACTAGAAAACCGAAGCAAAAATACAAAGGTACAAAACTGAGTAGTGTAATCAGAAGGCTGAAATGAAAGCAACGACAAGTAATCACAAACGTTAAGGAATACGAAAATACATAAATAACACTAACTCATGTACTAAAGCTACTGTTACAGACAAGGACAACGCTACTAGTGTTATCAAAGGCAAAAATTGCAAAAAAGCTCTAAGGTCCGTTGGGGCTTTAAGCGCAAAGCGCAATAAAGCGTGGGCTTTAATGAAAAAAGGCGCAACGGGAGAAAAAGTAAAAATATGCATGGTGTCCAAGACTAATCATTATAAGCATGAATAACAAATATATGGACAAAGAAATTGAAAAACAATTCACGAAAAAGTGAAATATCAATTATTTAAGGTCGTCTTTCCAGGATTACACTCATTGGCAAGGAAAAGTATGCCTTAGAGCTTTGATGCGACACTAAAGCGCCCACAAAGCGAGGCGAAGTGCTCAACGTGTTTGAGCCTCGCTTCAGGGCTTAAGCGCGCCTTTGACAACACTGAACGCTACGCGACCTATCCTAACCCTTTACCTTTATTCTCAACCTCCACACCTTCCTATCCATGGTCATATCCTCAGTGACCTGGAGCAACGCCATATCTTGACTAATCACCTCTCCTCAATACTTCTTCGGCCTACCTCTACCTCTCCTTGGGCCCTCCAGGGTCAACCTCTCACACCTGCTCACCGGTGCATCTGTATCTCTCCTCTTCACATGCACGAACCATCTAAGTCTCGCCTCCCGCATTTTGTCCTCCACATGGGCCACGCCCACCTTGTCCCAAATAACTTTATTTTCAATTATATCTTGCCTGGTATGCCTGCACATCCATCTCAACATCCTCAATTCAGCCACCTTCATCCTTTGGACATGGGATCTTGATTGGCCAACACTCCGCCTCATATAACGTAGTCGGTCTGACCACTGCTCTATAAAATTTACCTTTAAGTTTAGGTGGCACATTCTTATCACACAAAACACTTGAAGCAAGCCTCTATTTCATCCATCCTGCCCCGATACGATGTATAACATCCTCGTCGATCTCTCCATTCCCTTGTAGAACTAACCCATGGTATTTAAAACTCTCTCCTAGGTATGACTTGAGAATCAAGCCTCACTTCTTCGTCCACAACCTGAGTTGTCCCAGTGAACTTGCACTCCAAATATTCGTCTTGGTCCTGCTCAACTTGAAACCTTTAGACTCCAGGGTTTGCCCAAATCTCTAACCTCCCGTTAACACCGCCTTGCGTCTCGTCAATAAGAACAATGTGATCTGCAAATAACATACACTACGGCACCTCTCCTTGTATTTGGCGAGTCAGCGCGTCGATCGCCAAGGCAAATAGAAATGGACTGAGGGCTGACCCCTGATGCAACCCCATCATAATTAGGGAGTTTTCCGAGTCCCCTCCCACGGTCCTCACTCGAGTCTTAGCTCCATCATATATGTCCTTAATAGCCCTAATGTAAGGAACAGATACACCTCTAGCCCCAAAACATCTCCACAGAACCTCCCTTGGCACTTTATCATAAGCCCTCCATACAGAATAATAGCATGTTGAATTACTTATCAAAAGAAAAAAAAGAATAAAATGTTGAATGCCGACTGATTGCCCGATGGACTCACAGTCCAGTCAAGTAAAATCTCGGCCTCAAAAGTGCAACGTCAGCCAAGTTTCAAGTATGTCTTAACTCTCAAATATTCAAAAAGATCGTAACAAGTTTGTCAGTTAAAATCAGTCGAAAATAAAAGATCAGATTTAATTGCTTTGAATCTAACTAAAATAGCAATGAAAGCAGTTGTTCCATTAGGGATACCAATTAGTTTGAGTTGCCAATTAGTTGTTGGTTACACTTACACCAGATCTAAGTAAAAAGAATAAGTTTGAGATATAAAGAATCTCTAGTTTTTCAGAACCCCTAACTTACCTTAGAGAGATACTAATATTGGAATGTAGCAGCTCAAATTGAGCAGAGTATGTAGAGATTCATATTGCCCAACCCCAACTTGTTTGGGCTGGAGGCATATATTGATTGCTTGAATCAACCTAAAATAACAATGGTTTGGATAATTTTCCTATATTTCCAAAGAAAATTGAACTAGGATCAAGCATCAAAATAAGGGATATTGAACTCTATTTTTCTCCTATTCATGTATCATAGATCGGCAAGATCTGAACCTAATCCAACAGTCCTTAAACCGTGGCGGAATAACTAAAAAGCAAAAGTTTCTCCTATTGTTTCCCTTCTTGATCCTACTTTTGGAAACGCAAAATGGTAAACACCAGAGAACTTAACTTGTCTTAATTTGACGATCAGCTAGAGCTATGAACTGTATTCCAGCAAACATGTTAGTCCCTACCCTAGGGCTCACTCCTCTCGACTCACATAATACTTAGTAACAGTCTAACACTAACATGCTAGACCATGTGTCTAGAGGACAAATAAAATCTTTAACATGAGCAATTCTTGCCAAGTACTAACCATAAATCTGTTCACGTATTGGAAGGTGGACCCGGTATCAACAGGTGAGAGAGCAATTAATATGAACATGCTCCTAGGGGCCGCTTCAAAATTTCTCATCACTTTTACAGTTAGCCAAACCTCAAATCATGCCGAGGTGCAGTACCTTAATCTGATCAGCTCTTCATCCCAAAGCTAAGATTGTCTCACGAAAAAGCCTTGTGAAGACTAGAAAATAGCAATCTGATTCTTTTTTTTCTGTTTGACCGGTATCAATCTGATGTAATACACCAGAAGTATTTACAATCATATAATCTTGGATCCTAAGGAGTAAGGAGGGTAGATAAGCTTAAGCATGGACCAAAATGTAGATCACAGAAATATGTGCCTCTAGAACAACTCCAAGGAAGATTATAGAAGAACAGAGATAGTATTACCCTAAGAGATTTTCTGATTTTACCCAAGTGCTAGTATCTTAGACAGTAGACCCCGTAAGAGCTGAGAGTCTGAGACTTCGACAACATGGCCTTAAAAACAAATGCAAAAGCATGTTGATTGGAAAAGTACCAACTATTATTCCCTACGCTTAGCATTAAGCGTTAGATCACACCATATTCGAGTATCTCATTGTTCTCCCTCCCCCCCTCCCCAACAAAAAAAAAACAGCATTAGCACATGAAGTTCACAGCAGGAATGTATGATAAGACCATAAGAAAACATGAAAACTTAGACAAATTAGATCCCTTACTTAGTCAATTAATATTAAAGGTACAATCTTTACTACCCTTATCCCCTTATTATCCAGATTAATCTTTTCTTTTATAACCAATGAATCGCCGAGGGCAAGCTAATGCACGTCTGGAAATTTGGTGGATAATGAGCCTGCTCCTCTACCCTTCTCCATATTATAAAGATTAATGCAAAGGAACATAATAGGAAACAGGATTCTCTCCTTTTACAGGTAAATACTAAATTCAATACCTTGATCATTTCTAGCAGTGAAAATGATCATTCCAGTTTCATCACCAACCAAGCATTCAGCTAATCGCATCTGGCGGCTTTGATTTCCCTTTGGCACTACCATTTTTGTATTAACCACCTTCACTGTAAGATTTAGGCCTGTAGCCATTGGTCTAAGCTGATCAACCTTAGTGAAAACTGGCTGCTGCTTCTTTGGTTCACCCATTTTTAGTTTTATACCTGACAAAAACTCAAAAAGATCAAATATTTACGCATACCCAATCAAGAAATTGAAAAATAGACTCGAACACATTCAAAAAAAAATACAACAGATCAAAGAAAAACCAAATCTTGGTCAATAAACCACCGCAGAAAGCTGCCGAGAAAACAGAAAAAGCGCAAATAAATTTATTATTTTGAAGAAATAATAGAAGAGATTTGAGTTTTGCTTTACCTGAATTGCAGAGGAAATTGAGATCTGAGTATTCTTCTGGAGATTCAGAATGGAAGTAGGAAAACACAATGGATACCTCAGGCTTGGGACTTTGGTTTTGACGAGAGGACTAAATATCAGTTTGCTCCCGGGAAATTGTTGAAAAGTTCTAATATGCCCCATTAGAAAATAGTGTTCTACAATTAGTCCTCAACAAATAGTTTTAAAGAAAAATTTCACATAAAAACAACTGGCTCCCTACTTTTTAATTTTATAGCTCATATTTCAATTTACAACTAACTACCTCAAAAATAATAAGCTAATACTCAACATTCAACTTCAATAGGTTCTCGAAATTACTATTTAATTTTTAAAAAAGATTGCTCAAGCTTTTAAGTTAATTTTCGAATCAGTAACTGTGACTCAAATATTAGCTCAACAAACCAAATCCATTTGGGTGGTGAAAATTAGATTTTTAACAAGCTTAAAAATATGGTTTTAAATTTTAAATTTGATTTTGTGAGAAATTTGGAGCGGGTGTTATTTAGACTTATTAGAAATAGTATAAGGATGTTGAATATAAAATTTGAAGTCATTTAATAGAGATTTGGACTGGTTTTGAACAAGAATTGCAACAAAAAATCGTGGAAGAAGTTCGTCTACAGACGCTTGTATAAAGGTGTATAAAAGTGTATAATAATGTATAAGATGTGTTTATACACTCGTACACACTATTATACAAGATTATACATCATTATACAAAAAACTGACTTCATCTTCGTCCTTGCGTTTTTTCTGAAATTTAACTCAAATCTCGCTCAAATCTACTCCAAATCACTTCAAATTTAAATTTTGAACTCCTTTTGATATTTTCAATCAATTGGAACAATACCAATCCAAACAACTAACTAACTCAAAAAAATCCGATTTTCGAAAGCAAAGCTTTGAATGGCCTTCAATGGTGGACTTATACTGTTCAATTTTCTTATATTGCAACCAGGTGACACATGGGGAGAAGCAGTAATGGCGGACGACCCCTTGAAGCATATGTAGAAGATGTGAGAAGAAGAGAGAGTGAAAGCAATGGTTGTGAGAACACAAATTTAACTACATAGCATTTAAAGCATTGGTTGTAAGAATACAGATTTTGAATTTACTAATGCTTTTAAAATATGTACAATATGGGCTAGGTTGGGTAAAACTTAAAAACATGGGCCATTTTTTGTTATGGTGTGAAGTCATGTGTATTTTCTTGTAACTCTTTCTAGTTTTAATATACGCTTTGGAGCACGACTAGATCTTGATTAGTGCAAAAAAGTTTCACATTAGGGGTAAACCGTTACCTAACAAAGGAGATTTCATACCTAGGGTTTGAATTCATAACCTCAAGTTAAGGATGAAGGAATAGACAAATAATTAATCACTCTAAACGAAGGAGTATCGTGGCATGAGATTTTTCTTTAAAGGAAAAATGTCTAAATTTACCCTTTAACTATGCAATATGGTACGATCGTAACTTTACCCTCTATTAATAGTTGGGGTCATCTATGTTTGTACCATTCAAAAATTTGTTAAAGTAGGCAATCCATTTATCATAACAATCACTATGTTATGCTCTCTCATTCATTTTAGATGATACATTTCATGTATCGAGAGTCAATTTGATTAAATTGTGGAGCATAATTAGTTCAACTCAAAATTTTAAAACTAAAATTTAGATATTCAAAAACTATACGAGAAATACTATAAACTGCAACTTTTCTCATATCAATATGATAACAAATATATTTTAAAATGTTGGTCAAACTTCATATAGTTTGAATTTCGATAAGTTTAATATATAATTTAAATTGAAATGGAGGGAGTACAACATACGAAACATAGTCATATTTACCTTGTACTATGAAACAAATCATATCTACCATCTGTTTTACTTTTGAATATTCCAATCTCTACTGTTATACTTTCAGTCATATTTGCCCCCATCCGTGAAATGTTCTACTCCCAACTTAAAAAGTACATGTGGTTGGCCTAAGATCAATTTTAAATACCCAATTTATTTTAATCAAACTAATCCAACCCATCGACTCATCTTATCTAATCTATCATCATTGTCACTTAGAAAAAAGATAAACAAAAAAAAGACTATCTGCTTGAAAATAACGTTATTAAGAGAGCGTTCAACTTTATTACTTACAAACTTCATTCTCATGCCTGCTTTTAGAGGAGGTTATAACAACTTTGCTGCAATAGGTTTAGCTTCAAAGCCTAGTTATTTATACAGGGTGGTCCCTTTAAACAAACACCAAAACCTAATTACTATCTATGGTCACAAAATCCTTCCTGACTAGGGCTACGCGGAGTTTATACTGTCCTAGTCATCAACTGCACTTTATCCCTTCAGTTGGCAGCGATGGCATAAAACACTCCATTCACATCGCCACGAACGCCAGTGGCAATACTAACATTAACACCACCGACACTTTCTAAGCCTTAGCAGAAATGACAGCGAATTTTGTTAACTGTACTTCAACATTCAGAAAACCACCTAAGATTACAAGGGCTTGTATGTAGATTTCTTTTTCTTTTTAATTTTGTTTGAAGTGACAATGGTAATAGATTAGAAGAATATGGTTGATTGGTCGGGTGTGTGTTTTGACCCCGAAATTGTTAGTTAAATAAATGTGGTTAGCGGAGTTCGAACTTGAATCAGTAGGGTAGGCCTAACGGATCACTTAATCAAGGCTCGAAACAATCATCACTTAATGAAGCTCAAGGGTCCAAATTTTGCCAGCTGATGAAGAGTTTGTTATTTAACTAAGAAACTCTGCAGAGAAGAGTAACGAAACACGGTATCTCTCTTCTCCCACTCTTCCTTCTCTTCTTCCTGATTCTCTCCTCTTTCTTTTCTCTTCTAACCCCAATCCTTTCTCTTCTTATACAAATCTAGAGTACAACCATGGAGTTCTACTTCATTTAGTTATCAATTTCCATTTTCCTTAGCTTTGTAATTTTTTGTTTTTCATTTCAATATAAATCGAAAAATTGTCCCAAAAATGTTGTAACTCTTTTTTTTGCATTTGTTAAATTCCAAATTAATTGGTCTGACTCTAACATTTGGTATCAGAGCCCGATTCTGAAACTTGTGGGCACGATAAAGGCGGAAGGCACACGAATAAAGTTGATGGATGAAAAGCTTGCAAAATACGATAAATCGATGGAGGAACTGATAGCCACCTGTAAGGAACTGAACGAGACACGGATGAATATACGTGAAGCTTTTAGGCAGAGCATGGATTGACTGACTGCGCTTGAGGAAGAACCTGCTAGAGTATATGACAATGCAAATTCTCAAGGCTACGGGCTGTTACCCAGGCCTGTGAGAGCAGCAGAAAATGTCAATCTACTTGGCGATAGATTGCTACCAGCACCTGGCTATGATAGTACAACTAACATGATTCTAGGTTGGCCAATACCTCCTCCCAAATGGGAACTTCTGTGTTCGAAGGTGATGAACCTAAGGTTGGGCTCAAAAAATGTGAAAGGTATTTTAAATTTTATAGAACTGCTGAAAATATTGAGGTAGATGCTGCTGCTTTATACTTGAATTGTGTAACTGAAACTTCGTATAATTCTGTCGTTTTAAGTAGGGGAGTAACAACTTGGGGGGAATTTAAAGATGAACTACGTATTAACTTTGGTGAAACCTTAATGGGAGACATTGTATAGGAATTCAATAAATTAAATCAAAATAGATCAGTAAGGGAAGTTTCAGAAAAATTCGAAGACCTTAAGGCACAAATGATAATGAGGAACCCTGTATTAAATGAGTCTCACTTCTTATCCAATTTTATGTGGGCCCTTAAGGAAGAAATCAAATAGACAATGAAGCTGTCCAAACCTGCTACCTTGAATGAAGCCATCGAGCAGGCTAGAATGCAGGAAAAAGCTATTGAGGTTGTGCATAGAAAGGACAGCTCGACTGGGATGGACGCTTTACAAACTAGAGTTACAAATGCGAATAGAACCATAAATCCAATACCCAACAGAACTAGAGCCTATAGGTTGAGCCCTGAGGTATATGAATACAGAAAGTCCAATCGTTTGTGTTTTAAATATAGCAAAAAATATGCTCTTAGTCACCGGTGCAAAACTAGACAACTAGAATGTTTAGTGGGTAAAGATTAAGATAGTCCTGCAACAGTGATAATAGAACCACAGACTCAAGAGGAAGATTCTGCAATGGACAATATTGTCATTGAAGGTGAGATCCAATAGGAGTTTTTAGAGGCTATATGCCTCGACGCATTAGCTGGTAACAACTCAGGAGTAAACTCAATACTATTCAAAGGGGTTATCAAAAACAAAACTCTAGCAATTCTAGTGGTTTCTGGGAGCACTCTCAGCTTTATTCATGAACAAGTTATGAAGAAAACTGGATATGTACCCGTTTATAGTCCACCAATAAGGGTGACTGTTGCAGATGGAAAGTATGTGATGTGCAATGCTTGTTGCATGGGGTTCAGTTGGAAGGTGGGAGGAAAATCATTTCAAGAAGACTTGAGGATCATCAACTTAGGTGGTTGTGGCTTGGTATTAGGAAATTATTGGATGAAAAAGTACAACCCACCAAGTTTGACCATGAGAAGAATACTGTGACAATTGGAAGAAAGGGCAACAAGAGTGTCTTACATTCCATTATTGAAGAGGGCGGACTATATATGATCAATAGCAGCTCCATGGTGAGATTATTGATGAATTGACACACACTCATAGCACATCTGTTTATGGTCAGTGTGAGTCCATCACAAGAGGAAGAAACATCTACCCCTATACAAGAGGTACTGAGTGACTATCAAGAAATTTGTGCAGAACCTAAAGGCTTACCTTCTACCGGGTCATTGGATCATCAAATTCCATTAAAACCTAGGGAAACTCCTGTCAATTTGAGCCCTTACATATACAACTAAAAGGAAGAGTTGGAGAGACAAGTAACATAGATGCTATTGAGTGGGATCATTCAGCCCAACCAATCACCATTCTCATCTCCAACCGTATTAGTGAAGAAAAAATATAGAACCTGGAGATTTTGTATGGACTATAAAGGGTTGAATGACATTACAGTCAAATACAAATACCCTATACTCATTGTGGATGACTTGTTAGATGAATTACATGGGTTTGTGATTTTCTCTAAGGTGGATCTGAGGGCTGGATACCACCAAATCAAAATGAAGGCAGAAGAGGTTTTCAAGACTGCATTCAGGACACATATTGGCCACTATGAGTTCAGAGTAATGACCTTTGGGCTTACAAATGCTCCTGCAACTTTTTAAGCCTTAATGAACCAAGTTTTCCAGCCTTTCCTCAGAAAATTTGTACTAGTGTTCTTTGACGACATATTGATTTATAACAAATCCTTGTATGAACATGTGAGCGATTTATCCTTGGTTTTTGACATTCTGAAAAGAACACTCTTTATGCTAAGAGATCTAAGTGTTCATTTGGCCAACCTCAAGTTGAATACCTTGGTCATGTCATCGATGTTCTTGGAGTAGCAGCTGGCCCTAGCAAGGTGGAATCCATGGTTAACTGGCCCATACTAACCACTCTCAATGCTCTTAGAGGTTCTTAGGCCTAACAGGTTATTACAGGAAATATGTGGCTCACTATGGCACTATTTGTAGACAACTAACAGACCTCTTTAAAAATGATGCATTCAAGTGGAATGAAGAGGCAAAACAAGCTTTCATAACACTTAAGAAAGCCATGTTAACTACACCAGTATTTGCTTTGCCAAATTACACTTAGGAATTCATAGTCGATACAGATGCTAGCTACTCGGGTATCGATGTTTTCCTAATACAAAAAGGAAGGCGGATAGCATTTTTTAGCAAGGTACTGGCACTCAGTCATAAGGAAAAATCCGTTTATGAAAAAGAATATATGGAATTACTCATTGCTATATACAAATGGAGACAATATCTCCAATATAAGCACTTTGTAGTGAGGAAAGATCACCATAGTTTAAAGTACCTGCTTGACCAGAAAGTCAGTTCAGCTTTCCAACAAAAGGGATTGGCCAAGTTGTTGGGACTGGACTATGAGGTCCAATACAAGAGAGGGTCTGAGAATAGAGTGGCTGATGCCTTTTCAAGACAATAAGAAGGCTTGCATGTTCTAGATGACACACACCCTCAAGCTTCACTTCATGTTATAAGCATGACAGTCCCAAGCTGGATGCAAGAAATTAGTGATAGCTACATTGGTGATGGTCTTGCTTCTAACTTGATGGCACAACTCTCAGTAAATGTACAAGGACCACAAATTTGACAATTCACTTCTAGAGTTGTCACGACCCAAATTCACTAGTCGTGATGGTACCTAACCCAACCCGTTAGGTCAGCCAATTAACAGTTAACACAATTCTAATAAAATAAAGGTGACCATCAACTGATATGTTTGGATTCCATACAATATCCAAGGACTGATAATACAAGAAATGACCTACTAAGATTGGATTATTACAAAAACGGATATGAAATAAATACAAATTCCTCCGAATGGCTCGAAGCTAGCTAAAAGCAACTCAAAATCATAAAATAATGCCATAGGAAGCAAACCCAATCGATAAAGTCGAATCTTTACACATTACTCAAAGTCAAACTCAGCCTCGTAATTCAGAACCCGACAAAACTCACAAAATCTGATAACTCATTCAATTACAAGTCGAACCATACTAATTTCACTCAATTCTGACTCCGAATCGATGTTCATAACTCAAAATTTCGCTTTAGTAAAGTTTAGACAAAAACCTTCAATTTCTCTTTTGTAATCATCAATCAAATACCAAAAATGAAGATAGATTCATGAAATATAATCAAAACCGAGTAGAAAAAAGTTACCTCAATTCATGTGGTGAAAATCCTCTCCAAAATTGCCCAAATCCGAGCTCCAAAATTATGTAAGAAAAAGTGACTAAATTTCGGAATAGGTAAAAAATGCGGCGGTTATTATAGCTCGAATCAGATCCAAGATGACCCCTAAACTCGTATTTGATAAGCCTAACATAAACTTTGCAAGATTACACCAAAGATAGACTTTTAAATCATTAAAATGAAGGAATATGATGTTTTGAAGTTTTAAAGGAAGTCTGAAAATTTAAGGGATAAAAATGACATTTTCGTAATTATTTTACACCAGAAAATCAGCAACTAAAGAATTTTTGTTTTAACACCCAAAACTCGTTCGAAACCACCCGGACACAAACTATATATGCATTTCAATCATAAAACATGTTACAAACCTGCTTGCGCACTCCAAAACACCATAAAGAGGTCATCTTGATCCGATATTGACCATGGTCAAACATCAAATCCTTAACTATTTTCTCAACCAATGATCCAAAACACACCCGAGCCCCTCGGGACCCCATTCAATCATACCAAGGAGTCTTAAAATACGATACAAACTTATTCAAAGCTTCAAATCACATCAAACAACATAAAAACCATGAATCGCACCTCAAATCAAACTTAATGAACTTTTAATTTCCGAAATTCATGCCGAACCATATCAAATCAGCTCCGAATGACCACAAATTTTGCATACAAGCTTCAAATGACATAACAAAGCTATTCCAACTTCCGAAACCAAAATTCAAACCCGATATCACCAAAATCAACTTCCGATCAAACTTATGAATATTTCAAAACTCCAAATTGACAACTTTTGCCAATTAACGCTAGAATCTTCAAGAAATATCCAAATGCAAATCCGGGCTTACACCCAAGTCCAAAATCACCATCCGGACCTAACGGAACCATCAAAACTCTGATCCGGGGTCAGATACACAAAAGTCAAACTTGGTCAAGTCTTCCAACTTAAAGCTTTTTAGTTGAGAATTATTCTTTCAAATCAACTTCGGACCACCTGAAAACCAAAATCGACGATTCACTCAAGTCATAAAACATCATATGAATCTGCTCAAGACTTCAAGCAACTGAATGGAATGTGTACGCTCAAAACGACCATTAGATCCTCCCCCACTTAAGCATATGTTCGTCCTATGAACCTAGAACGTATGAACCTAGAGCTCTGATACCAACTTGTCACGACCCAAAATTCACTAGTCGTGATGGCACCTAACCCAACTCGTTAGGTTAGCTAATTAACAGTTAACACAATTCTAATAAAATAAGGTGACCATCAACTGATATGTCTGGATTCTGTATAATATCCCAAGGAATAGTAATACAAGACATGCGCTACTAAGACTGGTTTATTGCAAAAACGGATATGAAATAAATACAACTTCTGTTCCAAATGTACATAAACATAATTCAACTCTAGAACTACCCTGGGACAAGGGGTAGCCAGATCCGGAAGGCACAAACATCTTTAGAGTTAGCCCCCGTCATCCACCGCAACCCCGCTCCAAAATCTGCACGCAAGGTGCAGAAGTATAGTTTGAGTACAATCGACCCCATGTACTCAGTAAGTATCTTGACTAATCTCGTTGAAGTAGTGACGAGGCTTTATAGTTAAAAGATACTTACTGATATAACATATGCAGTAGACTAACAATAGAACAATACTAGAACATAACAGAACAGGGATACACTGAAACATGTATGTGAAGCAGTAAATGATTACTTTAAGAAATCATGATTAATATTCTTCAATATCATGACCAATCCTTTCCTTAGAGTGATAACCAGCAAATCACGGTAGTAAATCCATACTTTCATAGTGTGGAAAATGTACTCAAGACATCAAATCAAATGGCACGACAACATCCTTCGTGCATTTATCTCATCCTCACCAAAGATGCGTATAACAGTACCTACCAGGTGGCAGAAATGCTGATAACAGTAATGACAAAGTAAGAAATACACAAGTAGCTATAATGAACAAGGCAAGACATATGGACAATGGTAATATACTAGGTTGGAGGCATGGAAGCAATTACAGTAATTAGGAAAGAGGAACATAAATTTCACCTAACTAGCATGGTACAAGACTTATACTAAAGTGAGACAAAGTAGAAACGACATGGATGTAGATATATCAGCAAGAAGGGAGGCATGATATTTGCAAGTTAAACAAGTAGAAGACATGGGCAACACAACAACAATTGAGATAGAGAACAAAGACAGAACAACAACGAAAAGTCACATAGAAAACATAGGTACAACAGTAACAACTCAAGGTAAAGGCATGAACGTATACAGAAGGAAAAGATATCACAACATAATGCATGTCCCTCATCCTTGCCTGTACGGGAACACCCTTCGTGCCATTGTCACGGCCCAATTCCCATACCCCGGTCGTGATGGCGCCTCTCGTGAAGACAAGGCCAGCCAGAACAAACGGAAACACCTCTTTTAACAATTTCTTAGCATTAATAGATCCACAACGCGTATAAACAGTTATAAAAGCGAGAACAACGACAATAGAAAAGGAAACCATCCCGACACAGCCCGAACCGGGGTGTCACAAGTCATGAGCTACTACAGAGTTACTATAAGTCTAGGAAATAGAATATCTGATACAATAGCCTGAAGGAACTGAAATAACATAAAATAGGGGAGTTAAGGGGCTGCGGACGTCAACAGCTACCTCGAAGCTCCAACTCGCTGCATGTCTGTGAAGAACATCAGTGCTCAGGAGCGGACTCTGCTGTGCCTGAATCTACACACACGGTGCAGGGAGTAATGTGAGTACTCCAACCCAATGAGTACTAATAATAAATAATAACTGAAGGCATGAAAACACATAAGTGCACAAGACAATGCTATATCAGGCAGTAAATCACTTAAGCAGTAAAACAGTAAAAAAGGTCAAATGAAGTCTCATTTTCTTAAAGACAGATAAATCAGGTAAAACAGTAAATGAGTAGTGAATAGTAAAACTGCCCCTCGGGCCCAGTATCAATCGCTCAGTATAGTAACAGCCCCTCGGGCTCAATCCAAGTCACACAGCATAGTATCAGCCCCTCGGGCTCTCTCTAAAATCACATGGGTACCCGCGCTCATTATGTGTGTGCAGACTCCGGAGGGGCCCCTTACGGCCCAAGCGCTATATCAACATAAGGCCTGAAAGCCTTCTCACATCACACTCGAGGCCTGAAAGCCTCCTCCATATCACTCGAGGTCTGAAAGCCTCCTCACAATACACTCGAGGCCTGAAAGCCTCCTCACAATACACTCGAGGCCTGAAAGCCTCCTCACATCACGCTCAAGGCCTGAAAGCCTCACTCAGTCCAGAAACATCATAAGCCCCTCGAGGATCAATAAAATAGTAGTTCTCGGCCCAAACAACAGTGAAATATCATTAAAATCTCAAAATTTAGTTAACGTGGCTGAGTTTACAAAACAGTATAATTATTAGGACTGAGTTCAAATAACGTATCAAAATAGTGAGGAAATAGTGATAACAATCCCCGAAAGATTCAAGTAATCGGCATTTAAGCCCAAAACATGGCAATAAGCCCAAATCACGATGATAAACAAATCAGCCAGTCAAATACGCGGTAATGTATCAAACGAGACGGACCAAGTCAAAATCCCCAGTATTAAACAACCCCGCGCTCGCCATTAAGCGCGTGTTTCACCTCAATATAGCACTACGTTGTGCAAATCCGGGGTTTCAAACCCTCAGGATATCATTTACTATCATTACTCACCTCAAGCCGGCCAAAATCCTAGCTCGCTATGCCCTTGCCTCGCAAATCGGCCTCCTCGCGCGTCGAATCTGACCAAAACCACAACGAATACGTCACAATATGCCAATGGAACAATACCCAATCGAAGAGAATCGAAAAACATCGAAAATCACGAAATTTGCAAAACCCGAGCCCCCGGACCACTCCTCAAATTTCAGAAAATTTTACATCAACGGATTTCCTTATCTTGCCACGAGTCTATACATACCAAAAACTCCCAAATCCGAACCCAAATGACCCATCAAATCCCACTTTGAAATACCAAATTTCCAAGCCCTAGCTTTACCCTCTTTTGATGAATTTCCACAAATTTCTATATTAATTCTACCGTTAAATCATGTATTAAGGTCAAGGAACTCACCTCCAATCGCACCTAGTCGAAATCCCCTTCCATTTCTGCCCCAAAGCTCTCAAGGTCGATCAAAAATGGAGGAAATGAACTTAAGCTCGCGGAACCAAATGAGTTTTAAAAACCCTTCTCTGAACAGTCTTTTTTCGCATCTGCGGTTACCTTTCCGCATATGCGACTACCGCTTCTGCGGTTTTCCATCCGCTTCTGCGGAACACCCTTCACCAACACGAACCGCTTTCTGCGGAACCCCTCCGCTTCTGTGGAATTCCTCCACATAGCCCACACTCGCACCTGCGACCAAATCTTTGCATCTGCGGAACCGCATATGCGGCCCCTTCTCCGCAGATGCGGAAATACCAGATATCAGCAAACCAGCAATTTCACAACTCCAAAATCCATCCCGATGGCTATCCGAAATCACCCCGAGGCCCCCGGGACCTCAACCAAAAATGCCAATCCATCTTAAAACGTCATTCAAACTTGCTCCAATCATCAAAACACCACAAATAACACCAAAACCCTCAAATTACATCGGATTCAAGCCTAAGTTCTTCTAAAACTTCCGAATTACGCATTTGATCAAAAACCCGACCAAAATACCTCTGAATGAGCTGAAATTTTGCACACACATCCAAAATCTCCTAACGAAGCTACAAGAACTCTCGGAATTCCCTTCCGACCCTCGGATCAAAATCTCACCTATCAACCGTAATTCGCCAAAATACTAAATTTGCCAATTCAAGCCTAATTCTACACCGGACCTCCAAAATAAATTCTGATCACATCCGATCCCTCTAACTCATAAGTCAACATCCGGTTGACTTTTCCAATTCAAACCTTCTTTACAGAGACTAAGTGTCTCATTTCCTTCTAAAACCAATCCAAATCGACTCATTCACCCAAGACTCCTATAATGAAACATAAGAAAGCAGAAAATGGGGGAAATGGGGCGGTAACTCACGTGACGACGGGCCGGGTCGTCACATCCTCCCCAACTAAAACAAACGCTCGTCCTCGAGCGGGTCAAGAAACATACCTGAAACCTCAAACATGTGAGGATATCTACTCCGCATCTCCCGCTCGGTCTCCCAGGTAGCCTCCTCCACGGGCCGACCACTCTACTGCACTTTCACTGAAGTAATATCTTTTGACCTCAACTTTCGAACCCGACGATCCAAAATGGCTGCCGGCTCTACCTCATAAGTCAAATCATCATCCAACTGAACCATGCTGAAGTCCAATACATGGGACGGGTCCCCAATATACTTCCGAAGCATAGATACATGAAATACCGGATGCACGCCCAACAAGCTGGGTGGCAAGGCAAGCTCATAAGCCACCTCTCCAATCCTCCTAAGTACCTCAAAAGGTCCAATAAATCGCGGACTCAGCTTCCCTTTCCTTCCAAACCGCATAACGCCCTTCATGGGCGAAACCTTCAGCAAGACCTTCTCACCAACCATATAAGACACATCTCGAACCTTCCGGTCCGCATAACTCTTCTGACGCGACTGAGCTGTACGAAGCCTCCCCTGAATCAGCTTCACCTTCTCCAAGGCATCCTGAACCATCTCTGTCCCCAATAGCCTAGCCTCACCGGGCTCGAACTAACCAACAGGAGATCTATACCGCCTCCCATACAACGCCTCATACGGAGCCATCTGAATGCTCGATTGATAACTGTTGTTGTAGGCAAACTCTGCAAGCGACAAAAACCCATCCCAAGAACCTCCAAAATCCATAACACAGGCACGCAACATGTCCTCCAATATCTGAATAGTACGCTCGGACTATCCGTCCGTCTGAGGATGAAATGCCGTGCTCAACTCCACCTGTGTACCCAACTCCCGGTGAAAAGTCCTCCAGAACTGAGAAGTGAACTGAGTACCCCTATCTGAGATAATAGACATTAGAACCCCATGCAATCGGACAATCTCCCGGATAAAGATCCGTGCCAGCCGCTCCGAAGAATAGGTAATACATACTGGAATGAAGTGCGCGGACTTGGTTAGCCGATCCACAATCACCCAAATCGAATCAAAATTCTTCAAAGTCCGAGGAAGACCACTCACAAAATCCATAGTAATCCTCTCCTACTTCCACTCGGGAATAATCATCCGCTGAAGTACACCACTCGATCTCTGATGCTCATATTTTACCTGCTGACAATTGAGACACCGAGCCACAAATCCTACAATGTCTTTCTTCATTCTTCTCCACCAATAATGCTGCCTCAAATCCTGATACATCTTTGCGGCACCCGGATGAATGGAATACCGCGAGCTATGGGCCTCCTCCAGTATCAACTCCCGAAGCCCATCCACATTGGGCACGCAAATCCGGCCCTGCATCCTCAGCACACCATACTCGCCAATGGTCACGTCTCTGGCATCAACATGCTGGACCCTGTCCTTAAGGACAAGCAAATGCGTGTCATCATACTGGCGCTCTCTGGTGCGATCATATAAGGAAGACCGAGAAACCATACAAGCCAACACACGACTGGGCTCCGAAATATCCAGCCTCACCAACCGATTGGCCAAGGCCTGAACATCAACTGCAAAGGGCCTCTCCCCAACTAGAATATACGCTAGACTCCCCATACTAACTGCCTTTCGGCTCAAAGCGTCGGCCACTACATTGGCCTTCCCCGAGTGATACAGAATGGTAATATCATAATCCTTAAGTAACTCTAGCCACCTTCGCTGCCTCAAATTGAGATCCTTTTGCTTGAACAAATGCTGAAGACCATGATGATCGGTGAATACCTCACAAGATACGCCATACAAGTAGTGCCTCCAAATCTTCAAAGCATGAACTATAGCAGCCAACTCCAAATTATGAACAGGGTAGTTCTTCTCGTGGGGCTTCAACTGACGAGAAGCATAAGCAATAACTCTACCCTCCTGCATCAATACACATCCAATCCCAACTCTCGAAGCATCACAATATACCGTATAAGAACCTGAAGCTGATGGCAAAACCAACACTAGAGCTTGGTCAAAGCTGTCTTGAGCTTCTGGAAGCTCTTCTCGCACTCGTCCGACCATACAAATGGAGCGCCCTTCTGAGTCAACTTGGTCAAGGGCGATGCAATAGAGGAAAATCCCTGAACAAACCGGCGATAATAACCTGCCAAACCAAGGAAACTACGAATCGCTGTGGCTGAGGTCGGTCTAGGCCAACTCTGCACCGCCTCTATCTTCTTCGGGTCGACCTGAATACCCTCGCTGGACACCATGTGCCCCAAGAAAGCCACTGAACTGAGCTAGAACACACACTTGGAGAACTTTGCATAAAGCTTCTCCTCCCTCAATCTCTGCAATACCACTCGCAAATGTTGCGCGTGCTCCTCCTGACTACGCGAGTACACCAGAATATCATCAATAAAAACAATGACGAACGAATCTAGAGAAGGCCGAAATACACTGTTCATCAAGTGCATGAACGCTGCTGGGGCATTGGTCAGCCCAAAGGACATAACAAGAAACTCATAGTGCCCATATCTAGTCCTGAAAGCAGTCTTAATAATATCTGACTCCCTGATCTTCAATCGGTGATAGCCCGAACGGAGATCAATCTTGGAGAACACCCTCGCTCCCTGAAGCTGGTCAAACAAATCATCAATGCGAGGCAGGGGATACTTGTTCTTCACTGTTACTTTGTTCAATTGCCTGTAATCAATGCACATTCTCATGGTGCCATCCTTCTTCTTCACGAACAAGACCGGTGCACCCCACGGTGACANAAGATTCGTGTGCGGTACGAATCAAGAAAAATAACTTACCTCGCCACATTGATGTGATGGTTGATAAATTCCCTTCAGAGGAATATCAGTTTCATTTGAGAAAATGGAGGAACACAACGTGCCATAATATGGACACAGTAAAAAGAGTGCTCGGATAAAGTTAATCAGAAAATGCACAGAAAGATTGTCTTTGACACAGTTGATGAGATCGTTGTCCGCAATCTAGCTTCAGAAAGTTGTTTATTGCAGATATGAGATCGTATAAGTGGCTGTGTCCGTTCTTGACTGCTTCACTTGATGAAGAAATCTATCTATCTTTGTGAACTTGGAAGATCCAGACTTATCACTGGTTACTTCATCACACTTATCAGCCTTAACTGGATTATCTGGAGATCTTAAGGATATCGTATCCTTCAAATAACTGTCTTCTCCTGAAGGGCATACAGTCAATCTATTTCTCAGGAGAGGTACCTCAGATAATGCAGTACTCATACTCTCGTGCTTTCTCTTATTTACTGTAATAAATTTGGTGAGTGATGACTGGACAATGGTTGCACAATCCACATAATGTGCATTATCGATACAGCTTTTATCTTTTGATCCTGGGGTGAGTGCTAGTCCATCAGCAGTAATCAGACCTCCGACTTCCTTCCAGGGACTACCACTGAATGTCGGAGGCTGGAGTCTACCAAACCTCTCAAGACGACGCTGCTCATCCTCAGGCATAGCTGGAACTCTGAACTCCTGCACTGGTGCAACTGGCTGAGCTGGAGGTGCCTCTGGAGTCTGTAATCATCTGCACTCCCTACTCAAGTGTGCGAGCAGCGGGGGTCTGATTGCCTCCCCCAGCCTGCGAAGTAGCTGCTGCTGTGGTGGCTGAAACGACCTGAGCCAGGCTAGTGCAAACTGTCAAAATCTGAGCCAAAGTCTCCTGAAGGCCAGGAATCACGATGGGCACAGGCGGTGCCTGATCCGGAGCTGGGGCATCTGGTGGATCAACAGGCGCTGCCCCTGCTTCTCTGCCTCTGCCATGACCACGACCGCGTCCACGACCTTTGGTGGTCTCAGTGGGTGGTACTGGTGGTCGTCCACCTCGTCCAGTAGTTCGTGTCATCACCATCTATGAGAGAATAGAACAAAGAGAAGTTTAGTACTCGGATCAACAAGTCCGCACGACAAGAATTTCAAGAATATGGAGTTTTCCTAAAGGTTCTGCAGCCTCTCGAGGATAAGTACAGACGTCTCCGTACCGATCCGCGAGACTCTACTAAACCAGCTCATGACTCGTGAGACCTAGTAACCTAGGCTCTGATACCAACTTGTCACGACCCAAATTCCTAAACCCGGTCGTGATGGCGCCTCTCGTGAAGACAAGGCCAGCCAGAACAACGCAAAACACCTCCTTTAAAGCAATTAATTAACATTAGAGATTCTAACACATGCGTAATATAGCAAAGAGTGCGGAAATAGCAATAATAATAACGAGGGAAACCATCCCGACACAGCCCAAATCGGGGTGTCACAAGTCATGAGCTACTACAGAGTTGCTATAAGTCTAAGAAATAGAATATCCGATACAATAGTCTGAAGGAACTGAAATAACATAAAATAGGGGAGTCAAGGGGCTGCAGACATCAACAGCTACCTCGAAGCTCCAACTCGCTGCTTGGTCTGTGAAGAATATCAGTGCTCAGGAGCGGACTCTGCTATGCCAGAATCTGCACACATGGTGCAGGGAGTAATGTGAGTACTCCGACCCAGTGAGTAATAATAATAAATAATAACCGAAGGCATGAAAACACATAAGTGCACAAGGCAATTCTATATCAGGCAGTAAATCACTTAAAGCAGTAAGACAGTAAAAGTCGAATGAAATCTCCCTTTTAAAAACAAGTAAATCAGATAAAACAACAAATAAATAGTGAGTAGAAATTTGCCCCTCGGGCCCAGTATCAACCGCTCAAAACAGTATCAGCCCCTCGGGCTCAGCATCAGTCACTCAGCATAACATCAGCCCCTCGGGCTCACTCTCATATCACATGGGTACCCGCGCTCACTGTGGGTGTGCAGACTCCGGAGGGGCCCCTTACGGTCCAAGCGCTATATCAACATAAGGCCTGAAAGCCTTCTCACATCACACTCGAGGCCTGAAAGCCTCCTCACATAGCACTCGAGGCCTGAAAGCCTCCTCACATAACACTCGAGGCCTGAAAGCCTCCTCACATAACACTCGAGGCCTAAAAGCCTCACTCAGTCCAGAAACATCATAAGCCCCTCGGCATCATTAAAATAATAGTGCTCAGCCCAAACAACATTGGAAATATCATTAAAGTCTCGAAATTCAATTAAAGCGGCTGAGTTTGTAAAACAGTATAATCATTAGGACTGAGTTCAAGTATTATATCAAGACAGTGAGGAAACAGTGATAACAATCCCCGAAGGATTCAAGTAGTCGGCATTAAGCCCAAAATATGGCAATAAGCCCAAATCATGATGATAAACAGAATCAGCTCAGTCAAATACGCGGTAAAATATCAAACGGGACGGACCAAGTCACAATCCCCAGTATTAAACAACCCCGCGCTCGCCATTAAGCGCGTGTTTCACCTCAATATAGCACTACGTTGTGCAAATCCGGGGTTCCAAACCCTCAGGATATCATTTACTCATTACTCACCTTAAGCCGGCCAAAATCCTAGCTCGCTATGCCCTTGCTTAGCAAATCGGCCTCCTCGCGCGTCGAATCTGACCAAAACCACAACGAATACGTCACAATATGCCAATGGAACAATACCCAATCGAAGAGAATAAAAAAACATCGAAAATCACGAAATCTGCAAAACCCGAGCCCCGGGCCCACTCCTCGAATTTCAGAAAATTTTACATCAACGGATTTCCTTATCTCGCCACGAGTCTATACATACCAAAAACTCCCAAATCCGAACCCAAATGACCCATCAAATCCCACTTTGAAATACCAAATTTCCAAGCCCTAGCTTTACCCTCTTTTGATGAATTTCCACAAATTTCTGTGTTAATTCTACCATTAAATCATGTATTAAGGTCAAGGAACTCACCTCCAATCGCACCTAGTCGAAATCCCCTTCAATTTCTGCCCAAAAGCTCTCAAGGTCGATCAAAAATGGAGGAAATGAACTTAAGCTCGCGGAACCAAATGAGTTTTAAAAACCCTTCTCTGAAAAGTCTTTTTTCGCATCTGCGGTTACCTTTCCACATATGCAACTACCGCATCTGCGGTTTTCCATCCGCTTCTGCGGAACACCCTTCACCAACACGGACCGCTTCTGCGGAATTCCTCCATATAGCCCACACTTGCACCTGCGACCAAATCTTCGCATCTGCGGAACCGCATATGCGTCCCCTTTTCCGCAGATGCGGAAAAACCAGATATCAGCAAACCAGCAATTCCACAACTCCAAAATCCATCCCGATGGCTATCCGAAATAACCCCGAGGCCCCCGGGACCTCAACCAAAAGTGCCAATCCATCTTAAAACATCATTCAAACTTGCTCCAATCATCAAAACACCACAAATAACACCAAAACCCTCAAATTACATCGGATTCAAGCCTAAGTTCTTCTAAAACTTCCGAATTACGCATTTGATCAAAAACCCGACCAAAACACCTCCGAATGACCTGAAATTTTGCACACACATCCAAAATCTCCTAACGAAGCTACAGCAACTCTCGGAATTCCCTTCCGACCCTCGGAGCAAAATCTCACCTATCAACCGGAATTCGCCAAAATACTAACTTTGCCAATTCAAGCCTAATTCTACACCGGATCTCCAAAATAAATTCCGATCACACTCCTAAGTCACAAATCATCCCCCGAAGCTAACCGAATCATCGGAAATCACATCCGATCCCTCTAACTCATAAGTCAACATCCGGTTGACTTTTCCAATTCAAACCTTCTTTACAGAGACAGTGTGTCTTATTTCCTTCTAAAACCAATCCAAATCAACTCATTCACCCTAGACTCCTATAATGAAACATAAGGAAGCAGAAAATAGGGGAAACGGGGCGGTAACTCATGTGACGATGGGCCGGGTCGTCATAGCCATAAACTCGTGATAATATAAAAACATACAATGTAAATGAAATGAAATGGCATGACATCACCCTACGTTCTTTTTGCTTTCATCCTCACATGATAATGCAAATAAATGGCACGGCATCACCCTTCGTGCTTTACACTTTTCTTCACATGATAATGTATATGAGATGGCACGGCATCACCCTTCATGCTTTACACGCTTCCTCACATAATAATATATATGCAATGGCATGACATCACCCTTCGTGCTTTACACTCTTCCTCACCAAGCATTTGTATATCAATGAAAAGAAAGGTAGGAGGCATAAATAACATTAAGGAGAGTGGTTAAACGAATATTTCAAATGAATCTCAATCACAACTTTCAAACCAATAATAGTTCAGTAAACCCTCAAGAACCTTATTGTTCAACTGTCTCAACAAGTCTCAAAATGATCTTCTATTCAAGTATAGAATCTAATATCTCAAGAATAACGGTCGTAGCGATGTATTAATGATTAAGCATAATGATGACCGAATTAGACATATCAATTGTTTCTCAAAAAATCTTTCAAATTTTAATCAAGTTATAATAAGCTAAATCTTGGTTTCTAATATTTAATTTCATATTTTTAGTAATCTAGAAGTAAGTAAGATATGAAGCAAGAAGGTCACAAAATTCTACACATGAATATACGCTCGTCACTTCATATGTGTATTACCTCCGCATGTAGAAAATAATAGAAATTAGTAGGAAAAATTCTCCCAACAAAGTTAGGTAAGACACTTACCTCAAACAAGCCAAATCGATACACTAGAAGCGTCATCCCGCTCAAATCAGCCTCTGAATGGCTCGAAACTAGCCAAAAGCAACTCAAAATCATAAAATAATGCCATAGGAAGCAAACCCAATTGATAAAGGTTGAATCTTTACACATTTACTCAAAGTCAACCGAAAAGTCAAACTATGGCCCGTAACTCGGAACCCAACAAAACTCACAAAATTCGATAATTCATTCAATTACGAGTCCAACCATACTAATTTCACACAATTCTGACTCCGAATCGACGTTCATAACTCAAAATTTCACTTTAGTAAAGTTTAGACAAAAACATCAAGTTTCTCTTTTGAAATCATCATCAAATGCCAAAAATAAAGATAGATTCATGAATATAATCAAAACCGATTAGAAAATAATTACCCCAATTCATGTGGTAAAAATCCTCTCCAAAAGCGCTCAAATTCGAGCTGCAAAACTATGTGAGAAAAAGTGACTAAATTCCGGAATAAGTAAAAAATACAGCAGTTATAATAACTCGAATCAGATCCAAGATGACCCCAAAAATCACGTTTGATAAGTCTAACAAATTCTTGCAAGATTACACCCAATATAGCCTTTTGAATCACCCAATATGGCCTTAAAATGAAGTAGATATTATGTTTTGAAGTTTTAAAGGAAGCCTGAAAATTTAAGGGATAAAAATGACCTTTTCGTAATTATTTTACAACAAAAAAGCAACAACTAAAGAAATTTTGTTTTAGCACCCAAAATTCATTCGGAACCACTCGGACACAAACCATATACGCATTTCAATCATAAAACATGCTATGAACCTACTCACACACTCCAAACACCGAAAAGAGGTCATCTTGATCCGATATTGATCATGGTCAAACTTCAAATCCTTAACTTAACTAGTTTCTCAACTAATGATCCAAAACACACCCGAGCCCCTCGGGACCGCATTCAATCATACCAACAAGTACCAAAATATGATACAAACTTATTCGAAGCTTCAAATCACATCAAACAATGTAAAAACCACGAATCGCGCCTCAAATCAAATTTAATGAGCTTTTGAACTTTTAACTTTCAAAATTCATGCCGAACCATATCAAATCAACTCGGAATGACCTCAAATTTTTCATACAAGCTTCAAATGACATACCGAATTTATTCCAACTTTCGGAACAAAAATATGAACCCGATATCATCAAAGTCAACTTCCGATCAAACTTATGAACATTTCAAAACTCCAAATTGCCAACTTTCACCAATTAACGCTTGAACCTTCAAAAAAACATCCAAAATTACCATACGGACCTAATAAAACCAAACTCCGATCCGGGATCAAATACACAAAAGTCAAACTTGGTCAAGTCTTCCAACTTAAAGCTTTCTAGTTGAGAATTATTCTTCCATATCAACTCCGGATCGCCTGAAAATTAAAACCGACGATTCACACAAGTTATAATACGTCATATGAATCTACTCAAGCCTTCAAATAGCTGAACGAAATGCAAATGCTCAAAACAACCGATTGAGTTGTTATAGGAGTACTGAGAAGGAAAGGGAAGATATTCATTGGGACAATTGGTCACCTGAGGCATCAGTTGATTCTAGTTTTTCATAACTCTTCTATTGGTGCACTCAGAGAAGTTAGGTACACTCAAAAGAGTAACTCAACTATTCTATTAGATCCTAATGAAACAAATGATTGTAAACTATGTGTCTGAATGTGATGTATGTTAGAAGAGTAAGGATGAATCTGTGGTTTACCCTGGGTTGTTACCACCATTCCTTATACTTGATCAAGCTTGGAGACATATCTCAATAGATTGCATTGAGGTATTGCCTAAATCCAAAGGTAAAGATGTCATTTTTTAGCGTTGGATAGAATGACTAAATCAACCCAGTTCATGTCACTATCTCACCTTTTTACTGCGGTTGACGTGGCTAATAAGTTCTGGAGAAAAGTTCATACTTTGCATGGCACTCCTGAGTCGATTGTCTTTAATACAAATAGGATTTTCCTCAGTAATTTTTGGCAGACTTTGACAAAATTAAAGGGCACTCAATTGTTTTATAGTTCAGCTTATCACCCTCAAACTAACGAACATAGAGGGTAAATAGATGCATTGAAAACTATCTGAGATGCATGACTAGCCACTGGCCTACACAATGGAAGAACTGGTAACGAACATAGAGGGTGAATAGATGCATTGAAAACTATCTGAGATGCATGACTATCCACTGGCCTACACAATGGAAGAACTGGTTACATCTTGCAGAATAGTGGTATAGCACAAAGTTCCATAATAGTATTTAGTGTAGCCTATTTGAAGCATTGCATGACTATTCTCCTCTCTATAGGTCCACTCTTAGAAACTACAGTGCCAGGAGCTGAATATGTAGTTATGTAGAGGAAGCAGATGCAACAACTACTGAAGGACAATATCCTTAAGGCTCAAGAAAGGATGAAATTATTTGCTGATCAGAAAAGGATAGAAAGAGTATTTCAACCTTGTGATATGGTGTACTTAAAGCTTCAATCTTATAGACCAACCTCATTGACTCTCAGGAAGAACCTGAAGTTAAGTTCCAAATATTGTGGACCATAACAGGTGCTTGACAAGATTGGTTAAGTTACTTATAAGTTGTTGCTCCCTCCTACCTCCAAGGTCCATTCGGTGTTCCACGTATGATTGTTAAAGAAAAAGATTGGCACTAGGGATGTGGTGCAATCTACCTTATCCATGACTAGTGAGGAAGGTTAATTCTTAGTCAAACCAATTGCAATTTTACAAAGGCAACTCGCTAAGAGGCAATCTAGCTGCTGTGAAAGTGCTTATTCAATGGTCTAATCTTCCACCCGAGAATGCGACTTGAGGGGATTATGATTTTACCAAGGCTAAGTTTCTTGATTTTGTTCCTAAACATTGAACCAGGATTGTTTTAAGGGGAAGAGCATGTTGTGACCCCTAAAATAATTAGTTAAATAAATGTGGTTAGCGAAGTTCGAACTTGAATCAATAAAGGAGGCCTAATGGATCACTTAATCGAGGGCTCAGAATAATCGTCTCTTAATGAAGCTCAAGGGTCCAGATTTTGCCAGCGGGCGATGAGTTTGTTATTTAACGAACAAACTCTACATAGAAGAGTAACGAATACACAATATCTCTCTACTCTCACTCCTCCTTCTCATCTTTTTGATTCTCTCCTCTTTCTTTTTTCTTCTAACCCCAATCCTTTCTCTTCTTCTGCAGATCTAAAGTACAGCCATGGAGTTCTGTTTCATTTAGTTATCAATTTCCATTTTTCTTAACTTTGTAATTCAGTTCTGTTTTTCATTTCAATATGAACCGAAAATTATCCGAAAATTGTTGCAACTCTTTTATTTTTTTGCATTTGTTAAATTCCAAAAATTGGTCAGACTGGGGTGTCAATGATTCGGTTCGGCAGGTTATTTTATAAAATTTATACCATACCAATTTTTCGGTTATTCTATTATGTATAACCAAAATTAGACTTTTTTTAAACCGTACCAATCATATCGGTCTCTCTTCGGTATCGGTACGGTTCGGTTAATTTTCGATATTTTTGTAAATATCATGTAAAATTCAGCAATAGAAGTAGAATGTAATAACATACTTTCTTTTGCAGGACTTAGCACAACTCTTTAGATATATTTACTATTTAAAGGGCGATGAATTAAAAAAAATAACAGATGACTAGAGTATAGATCCATCAACTATTCTACAACAACGTAAAAGAAACCAAGCACCGGCAAAGAAAATATAAATCACACAAGTAGGAAGATATTAACCAAGCTAAAACTCTAGAATAAAGTCTATAGAAGATTAAATATTCAAAAAGATATATCTAAATTATATGAAAGGAAACTTATTCAATACATTGTAGTTTGCTACTCGTAATCGCTATAATACTTTGTGTCTTGCTAATAAAGATACTTGAAATAACTTAGTTTAAGTAGAAGTAGCATAATAGGTTTTAGGAATTAGTATTTTGAGTTTAATTGCTTGTTAGCTTGTAATAATTTTCATAATTTCAAGGCCCAAAGAAAAATTTAATGCATTATTATTTTTAAACTTACTAGATAAATATGTTTTCCACATGTAAAATTTATTCGGTACGATTCGGTATTTTTTCGGTTTATTTTTATAAAATAAAAAACCTACCCTAATTATCGGTGCGGTTATAAATTTATATAAAAATCTACGGTTTCTTAAAAAGAAACCTAAAAATCGATTTGATGCGGTACGGTTCGGTCGGTATAGTCGATTTTCGAATATTCATCGACACCCCTAGGTCAGACCGTGTGACAATGTGTTTTATTACAATGAACTCGGAATTTAAAATTGAACCTTGCCCAACCACATGTCTTTTTTTAAGCTGGAATTAGAACATTTAACGGGTGGAAGGCCAATACGACCCAACGTATAAATGATAGGGATTAAAATATTCAAAGTAATAAAGGATAAATATGAGTTATATTTTCAATGGTATAAGGGTAAATATAATCTTTTTTCGTACAATATATTATTTTGTAACAACTTTGTGTCTTAATGATCATCGTATTAGTGTATAACAATACCTCACATTATGGTTGTTCGCCACATAGCAACCTCATAAGGATGTGGCTCGCAGCTAAAATAATACCCAAGTTACTCTTCTATCGCCAATCTACCAACAACAAAAACAACAAGATGAACAGTATACAAGAAGAGAAATAAACTAAGAATGTTTCAAGACTCAGAGAAACGTGTTCTCTTCCACATCCATGTCTTTGGATTAACTAATTGCTTTAAATTATTCTCGCTAAAAATTGGACCAAATTAACCTACATAAATGTGTATTAAGTAGAAACACCAAGTACATACCAGAAATTGAATAATTGAAAGCAATAAAGTGGTCAGTGTGTGATATCACTACAAGAAAATGGGCCTTTAGCGAGGGGAAAATTGGTCGTTAAAAGTCCAATTCCGGTCGTTATAAGTTGTTAACGATCGGAAAAAATCCGGTCGTCATCGGTCGTTAAAAGTTAACGACCGGTTTACAATCCGGTCGTTAAAGGTTCTTTAGCGACGACATAATTCCGGTTGTTATACATACTTTTTAGCGATAGGATTTTCCCCTCGCTAATTTGTTATCCGGTCGTTAAAAGTCTTTATTGACAATAATGTATTATGTCAATTCGAGTGCTTTTAGTGACCGATATTCCCTTCGTTAATTGTATAATTACTTTTAACAACCAAAACTCTCTTCGTTAATAGTCATTTATCTGTTTGAGAACCTTGTGAAAGAGTTTTAATGACCACATTTTTCTTCGCTAATATGAAAATATAATAAATATTATTAAGAAAATTTAAATTACACGAATAGTTATAATTATTTATATGCTTTTGTACACGCTCAACAACGTTAGAAGATAAACAAAATACTTGATATGTTGTTAATACAAAGAACTAAAGTATCATAGTTTCCAGAAACCAATCCAGATTGTAAGAAACCCATCTTACTAAAACAATGAAAAGTAAAAATAATGCAAACCCAGCCAAGAGACAACTGGAAGCATAAAGTGAGGTGAGTTAAACATCATTTTTAGCAATTCCTAAAAAAGAGAAAAAGTAAAATTGCAACATATATATGTACATAAGACGGTGTCTTTAAACAATCGCGGCCGAACCAAAAACCTCTAGTACTTCAACTTGCTCTACACTTTCTTCAAGGATAGGTTCTTCGGACTTCAAATTTTTGATCTGTTAAAATAACAAATTTATGCCAGTTTAGTAACAAAGAAAAACTAAAGAAGAAAAATCAGATTCATTAAAGGCTACACTGATCACTATAAACGAGAAAGTGAAAAAATACAAAGATCATATGAGATAACGGTAGATAGTATAGTAGCAAGAATACGACACATTAAATTTCCTATATCTGGAGACGATTATCATAAGACGACTAAATGATAGTTCTACATCACCCAATCTTGTCACACTAAAACCTGCACAATGAGTGTGACTTTTAGGAAGCAAATCCCATTAAGGGTGGGCGTTCGATACTTCAATTTGGTATTTAAGAACTTATGTTCGGTATTTCGGTATTCGATTTATTAATTGTGTATACCAAATACAGTACCAAAGTAGTTCAGTACGATTCAGTATTTCTTATTTGGTTTGGTACAGTTTCGGTTTATCAATTTACATAACAAATTTGCAAGACAAATTACCATAAAAAAATGCAGCAGCAAGTGCATTTAACGAGCAGCAACAACAAATTGTTGTCCGTTTTCATACAGCAATCACACCAAATTCATACAGTAAAATGAAAGCAATGTAACAATAAGACAACATCTGGTAAATCAACACATTATATAAACTCACAAAATGGAGGATTCAAATGAGAAAAGAAAATGATATAATTTGCCTCTGTTTAATACCTGTTGCGACTGATTGTACACTTTGACTTTTTGTTGTTGGTGCTATCTTGCTCAAGGATTAAAAATTCCTATGACATTGTGTAGGATATATTTTATAGGAAAGAAGATGAAAGTATAACTCCATTGGTCCATTTATGAGAACTTAAACCATAAACTGTAAGGTTGCAGCACAATTTTCGATTTTGCTACAGTTATGTTGTATTTCTAAATTCTAATAATGTTGTATAAGTGTTGGTTATATCATCATGTTTCAAATATTTTATAAGAGCATGTTCTATTCAATTAGTAGTGTATGCAGAATTTTATTAATAAAATACTACATAACCAACATACAAATTTATGAAGGACAAGAGGTCTTTCCGGTTTGGACTCCATATCAAAGTGAAAAATTCTCTTGTAAATCTGCGAGGAGAACTTTAAGGAAGTTTTAATCAGTTACTCTCACAATATGAAAAGCTGGAATCCTAAACTCCCTTTAAAAGTTTGCTTTTTATGTAAGAATATTAGCTTACTTATTACCTACTGATGATATTTTATATAGGTTCAAAGTATTTGGGCCCTCTAGATGCTATTGTTGCAGAATTCGCCCAACAACAATGTTAATAAATAGCTATGAAATCATACCTTAAATTTTTCAGTAAAAAAATGCTCCTTGACCAGCCATTCCCAATCTCTCTTCTCTACCCCATTTGGCACATCTTTTAGAGCATAACGTAATGGCTTAGACTTAATATTCTTGTGCATCGATCCTCTCCAATTTTTCCATAACTTTCTCATATGTTTCACGACATGATCACGTTGATCATTTATGTCATCACTATCAAATTTGTCCTACAATATTTCACAAGTATCATTAAATATGAAATTTATCTTATAAACTAGAAAAATAAAAATTTAACTATGTGTATCAAATATAAATATCGTTTTCCATGGAAGTGAGTTATTACCAGGACAGATAGCACCACTATATTAAATGAGACATTATCAAGTAAATGCCACCTAGTAGGAACCAAACATGGGAATAAGAATACAATAAATATCGTACAGATCCAGTCGGACAATAACAAACTAAAAGAGAATAGAAGGGAGCTCACTGCAGTACATTAACAGAGAATGAGCTACCCTGGAACTTTGATGTATATCAGATCTTTATTTTCAATCTATAATCACTACTTCATATCAGGAGTTGTGGCAGTGATTCTAGTGAATATCTAATAGTTAACAGTCACATAGTGTTCTAGTTGATGATCATAATGGTTTTAAGCAATTGTCGACGACAAGACTTTATGTAGGCATATGGGCAAAATTTTGGCAAACATGTTTTAGACATTCAGATACGATAGATTAGGTTCAGAAGTCGCTTCTTTAAGTAAAAGAGTTCCAATATTTGATCAAAACCAAGAGGCGCAATATCTCCTTCAACTTTGAGTCCTGCAACTTTTTTACACCTATTCGTTCCTCTCACTTTTTTTTTATCTTTTCAGATTCACATAGCCCTGCAAATTCCAATATAAGTCAAATGTCTTGTTTATTAGTACAACTTTCATCCTTAACCAAATGTATCATTATTTCAATAAAACCAAATGTTTTTCTAACATTCCTTTAGTGAACCAGTGCTCACCAATTTAATTAACTATACTATATTTTATCCAAAAACCAATTCACTAACGAGTAATTGAATTTTTGAGCTTTGGTAGCCAAACTGGTCAGACAACAACAACATCAGCCCAGTGTATTTAGGGATACCAAATGGGGCGGGGCGGGGCGGGGAAGGGTAGGGCAGGGCAGAGCAAAACCAGGGCAGTGCAAACTTTAATGGGGTTGGGCAGGGCGGGTCAAAACACATTTCAGAAAATAGTAAATGAGGCAGGGCAGAGGTAGGGCAGGATTTTAGCTGCACAGACACTTGTGTACAGACTGCCTAAGAAATTTAATTAACTGCCTTCCATAAGTTAGCAAAGTTAGCTACTAAAGCTGCCCAGACATAAAACATACTCACTGTGTCCAGCCAAAAATCCGATGCTTAAGCAACTGTCTCAAATCCTGTTTGCATCCAATGTTCTCATCTTTTGTCAAAAAGCATCAACTCTTTGTTGGCTCTGTTGAGATTCAATATAGGCCATAATATCGTCTGCTACGCACTTCACATCTCATCTATGTTAGTCGTTAGCTTGTTTTACTATCTTAACAAATGCGTCTGATCCATCTGTCAGATTGTATTATAGTTTCACTTATATATGTTTAGACTACAACCTACCACATGAATTGATGAATTGCTAGAGGAAATGGTTGTTCTTCTTGAAACCTTACTACGACATTGGATGTAGAATTGAAACAAGTAAGGGGTGAGATTAGCCCCTGCTTTTCAAAACAATTAAAAACAGAACTAATAAGAGTCAACAAAATGTATGCATAGAGTAAAATCATTTTTTTGTATTATAGATAATGCCAAATGGAAAAATGATTACTCCTTACTACAAAGTTGACAACCTCCAGAATTTCATACACAGACTACAAAAGCCAACAATGTTTATTACTCATAAAAGTAGAGAGACAGACATCACCATTATTCAATCAATATGCACAAACAACTCTTATTGACATGTAAATTCCAAATATTTCAATAGAAAATTGAAAAGGTAAAAGAAATTAAAAGCATACTACAAAATAAAAAAATAAAGAGGAAAAAATAAAAAAGAGTCTAAACGGGCCAGGGCGGGCGAGGCAGGGCAAAATTCTGATAAAAAGCTAAACGGGGCAGGGCAAGACGAGTCAAAATTTTAGCGGGTCAAGGCATGCCCTACCTCATGCTAAAACTAAAAATTGAATGTTATGACTAGTAATTACCTGTTCACGATAATTGAACAAACTTATATTCCAACGAGGGCTGAAAGCATCTATGAACTTCCTTAAAGATCCTGGCTTCTCAGTAAATATGAATTGACAGAAAATCTCATTACTATGAATATAAGGATTAACGAGAGATTGGTTTCTATAAAATTGTAGTACATGTAATTATAAAAAAAATCATTACTTGAAAAATAAAGAGATAATTAGAATATAAAAAAGTGTCCAATTTCACAATAGTACTGCAAGATTTAGCTTACTTGAGAAGAAGAATAATGAAACCCTAGGTTGTAGAGAGGAACACAAGCCCTGATGCTTTACAGAGTTCAATTGTTGTTGATCTATGATAAAATAGAAAGAAAAGTGGGTTGGGATAATTATGGGTGGGCAAAAAAAGAGGAAAAAGTAACGTGAGTGGGCTGATTGTGAGTTGGGCAAAAATATAGGAAAAGTGAGCGTTATTTTTTTTTTATTATTTTTAACGACCGAATTCATGACTTTTAAGGACCAAATATTATCCCTTTGTTAATATTAAACTAAATATTAACTTTAACGACCAGAAAAAATGTGATCACTATTGGTATACCTATAACGACCAGATTCATATCCCTTCGTTAAAATTGGTTGTTAAAAGTCAAAATTCTTGTAGTAATATTCAGATGCATGATCTATATATTCTGTTTCATATATATATATATATATATA